>NW_020897735.1:6690417-7052089 GCF_003984885.1 Neopelma chrysocephalum
TCCATATCCATGACAACACAACAGACAGGTACCAGAGCAGGCCAGGTGAGAAGGTACCAAGCTATCCCCGTTTCTTACACCAGCACTAATGCAGCTGGGCACTGCACAGCCAGATGAAAAGGTCTGAGCTAGGCAAATCCCTTACAGCTTGGTCAGCTGCAAAACCCCTCAGTGTCCCACATGCTGGGCTCTGAGGACATATCCTGACATGCCCAAAGGTCAGTGGCACAGACTTTCTCAGCCTGTGAGGACGCAGCGAAGCTCTCTGGGCTGCACATAAATGCCCGAGGGAATTAAGCACATTTATCTCTTTGCACCTGGCACCCAGCGAAACATTTCAAGATCCTAAGGGGGTGTTCAGGTGTGGCTGCAGGGCCAGTGAGTGCTCTTCAGCTTCAGACATGGGAAACCTTTAGAAAGACTTGGGTTATTTAATCCACGGGCAGTGAGCGGGTCCTCTGCCCCTTGGCCACTTCTGAACATGTTCTCCTCAGATTGCAAAGCCCGTGAGACCAAACCTTCAGGTTTGACTCTTGTGTCACCTACATGAGGATTTAGGGACTGCTGCAGATGCAATGGAAAAGGATCAGGAGGAGATGTGACAGCTAGACAGAGTTACCAGGCTTTGATGGAAAACAAAGAGAAACACGGCGAAGATACAGGCAGTAACCACGGCACGGGTGATGTTCTGCAACTCTCCACGCTCAGGTAGGCACAAGTAATCAAGAACTGCCTGTATTTGTAATCTGTGCTCACTGACAATAAAACAGAAAGGAACAAATGATGTTCCCTTCCTTTCCCCTCACATCCCCACATCCTTTCTAAGCGAGAACCAATGTACTGAGCGGTGATAAATCAACATCAACCACTTCGCGGGGGATTTTGTTGAAGTTCTTTATCTCCACTGAGCACCAGCACCGTTCCTGAAGAGGTCCTGTCATTGTTCTGCACGGAAATCCTGACACGCGGAGGAAGGAGGTTACACTTCTAATTACAGCTGAATGGTCTTTAAGGTGTTTAAAATCTCTTTTCACCAACTGACAGCCCTAGTGGGTCTTTCTGCTCCTTTCAGACAAGATGAAAACCAGCCACAGAGGTTGCAAACAACCTTCAGTTCTTCACACGCCATTGCAACAGGGCAAGAGCCTAAACATAAGTGTGGGATAGTTCAGGCACTCACTTCGTGCACAATTTATGTAAACTACTTTCCTTTACAGCATTATAATTTAGATGCTTACTCAGTAAAGACGAGATATGATGACTAAAAAACCCATCATACTGGGTACTTTCGCTCAAAGAAGTCACCCAGGAGCACCATCTGCGCTCTAAAAATTGGGATAACCCACCAGGTTGCCTAAAATGACAGACATCCATCATCACAGACTCAAGTACACGATTTTCCCACCCAGGTTTTATGCTGATTTCGCTGCTCATTTCAGGCTAGAAGACAATCTGTTGAACCTCAAAGTGCCGTCTTCTCTTACCTTTAATTTATTCTGTCAGAAAACTGTCTACCTTAATGAGTATGAGCACACCCCCACTACCTTCCAAGTTTGGTGATCTGTTATGTCAAATATAAATAATCCTGTCTAAAACCGGTCGATATGGGGAAATGAAAAGCCATCTTCCCTTGGGGGATTTCTCTCTCCCTCCCACAGCCCCCCCGAGCCCTCAGGCTACCTTTAATGTACCGAGCAATATCCATGTGCCTCTGAGAGCACAGACCTAGATGGCTGCTCTATTCATGAAACAGTGACAAAAACAACCCACAGGTAATTGTGCCATCACCTTTCTCCCAGGCAGCTCTGGATCCCTCTCCATCACCACTGCTTTGTTGAGTGTGAGTTAGTGGGGCTGGTTTGCTGCCTAACCTGAGACTGGGGTGGTCTCTACAAACTCACTGGGATGGAGCAGAGGATTCTGATGTCCTTCGGAGCCAGGACATGAAATAGGAACAAACAGCCTTGTCCTAGACACATGGCTCCAGGTGAGATGCCCAGACAGGTTATTTAGAGAGCCCAGTTTCAGTCCCATGCTGAGCGTGCAAAGGAGGATGAAATGGAAGAGAAGGACACGACCTGCACACCCAGGAAAGGCATGGGATGGGGGCAGCTTTCCCAATCCATCCCTGAAAGATGCTTTCACAACCTCCTTCACAGGCATGGCTCTGAAACTGAAGATGCTGTAGGACCAGGGAAAACCAAGCCTGAAGCACCTCAGTATTTTTCATGCTGGTCTAAGGTGGCAGGACTTGCTCAGTCCCCCCTGAAACAGGCTATGGGGGAGCAGATGCTGTGCATTTCTCCATGTCCTGCTCGCTCGGTCTCCCCCCTCCAAACCCCTTCCCAGCCCCACTCCTGGCAGCCGGGGCTATCCTCTGCCTGCTGCCCTCCTTGAGGGCATCCCCCCGGGATGCAGGTTTCGCTGCCGGTTCCCTCGGAACAGTGATCCCAGGCAGTTCAGGATGCACCGGGAAGCGGGCGGCGGGGGCGGGAGTGAAGCAAACAGGGGGAAAAAACACCGCGAAAGACCCCAGCGCTGGGAACGACGGGGAGAAGGGGCTCGGCAGAGCCGAGGGGGGGTGTGTGTGTGTCCCGCCATGCTTACCTTCAAACGGGGGAATGGGGCTGGATCGCTCAGGTGAGGACCGCGTCTCCCGAAGTCTCCCGCTCGCAGAGCATCAACGCCAAAATGAAGGACTTTAAGAAAAACAAACCACAAAAAAAAATATTCAAAAAATAAAAACAACAGGAAGAAAGCGGTCTGGGGAGCGGTGCGCGGAGCAGGCAGCCGGCAGCAAGCGGCAGCAGCAGCAGCAGCAGCAGCAGCCACCCTCTCGGCACATGGCCGGGCCGGCGGCGGCGGCTCTGCGGGGGACGCTCCCGCTTCCCCGCCCCGCGCCCCAGCGCCGCCGGGGCCGCCAATGACGGCGGCGGGAGCGGAGCGGGGCCGAGCGGGGCCGAGCCGAGCGGGGCCGGGCCGAGCCGAGCGGCGCCCCCCCGAGCCCCCCGCCGGGGCCGCCCGGGCAGCGCCGCGTGCTGCCGCCCCCCCTCCCGCACCGCAACCCCCCTGCACCCGCACCCCGGGATGCGGAGAAAGGGAGAAGGCGGATGCCGGGTCCTGACGACCCCTCACCCCCGCACCGGGATGCGGGTCCGTGCTGGACACCCGGGGGGAGAGCGGGGACAGCCCCTGGGAGATGGGTCACTCCCCCCAGAGCTGGGGCACCCCCATATAGGCACGGGTCATCCCGCTACGGAGCCGGACCACCACTCAACCCCCGGGAGTCGGGCCGCACCATCCTGCAGCCGGATCTCCTCCTGACAGAGCCGCGTCGCTCACGACAGAGGCGGGGGATATTGGTTGGGCCAAAGGAGCCTTCATCCCCAGTGCTTGCGCAGGAAAAGAATCCCCGTCCTCATCCCCAGTGCAGGAAAAGAATCCCCTTCCCCATCCCTGGTGCGGGGATAAAGAGAAAGCAAACCCTGCAGCATCCCCTGTTTATCCCCACAAGGGTCCCAGGGCATTTTACAGGTGCCATGACTTTGTTCCCTGCTCCGTTTATCAGGAGCTGTGCTGGGGTTTTGGCTGTTTGGTTTCATTAACAGACACCCCTGGAGAGGGACTGGCTCTCCTCTTCCCAAATCCGTGCCCATTCCAGCACAACCTCAGCTTAGAGTCCTCATCCTCAGCTTTCTCCAAAGACGCTGATGCCGCATGCTCAGCAGCGGTGATTCACAAGGCTTCTTAAGTGCAGGAGTGGTGATTCACAAGATTTCCTTAGTCTTGGGGTTGTGATGACCTCCCAGATCTGAAAAAAACAGAACTTGGGACAAAACCTGAATCCAGACCAGCATTACCCCTCTAGCAGGTGGGCAGCCTGCACAGGCACCACCACAGCCGTAACCAAGCTGGTGTGATGAGGGAGCACAAACTGCCCCAGCTCCCACAATGTGTTCTGCAGCCACTGGTCCCCAGACTCCCAGCAGAGCTCTCCTGGGCATGAAGGATGCTCAGCATGTCTCGGAAGGCCCTGCCAGCCCTGCCTCATTGCCTGCCCTATGGGCAGTCTCAGCTGGCATCACCCACGTTGTCTGCAAGCTGCCAAACTCCCTGGGCACACGGACCCTTCTGCAGGCCACCGCCTCTCCCATTCTCCTGGAGATGATGCTGGGAAGACAAGCACATCCAGCCTGGATTCCCTCTGTCCATCAGGATGTATGCCTTGTGTTCCACAGAGTTCATGTCCCTGGCCTGACTTCCTCTGGCATTCCCAAGCTTATTCCCAAGAACTAACTTAATTTTTTCCTTCGGTAGTTTCAGCCTATTGATACTTGTTCTGTCCTTCTTGACTGATGAGAATAATCAGTGCTTTTATAGCACATCTGCTCTTTTTAAGATGGTATCACTTACAGCACTCCTTTAATCCATGGAGAGGGAAACAGTCGCATTTAATTAATTGCTCAACAAATAAACTAATTACTGCCAGCAATTTCAGCACACTTTGCACGCAGTTCAAACGCCTGTGCAGAGATCTGAGAGGCAAACCACTCACTCTGATGACAGGAAATCAAAGTGAGGGGGCAAAATTCAGTTTATCTTTAGAGAATCTACTTAAGACTATTATTGTTTAATTAATTTCTGTTGTATCACTTAGTACTGAACTGTCTATGTCGTGGTTGCTGCTCAGTTTTTCTTCAAGGTTGCTTGAACCACGTGCAAAAGATATTTAAAAGCTGTGCCAGGAATAAAAATATAAAAAACAACTACCAATTTTAGCTTTTTATTACTTGTACTGGTCAAATGCCATTGTCTGGCAATTTATCATTGTATCCTTGCTCAGAAATATGAATGATGGAGGTTCTTTGCTTGGGCCATTCATTTTGGTGTCTATGCCTGGACTCCTGTACCACAATAAAGATCCTCCTTGCTTCCCAGGGAGATGTCAAAGCAATTCTCACTGAGCTGAGCCCAGGATAGAATCAAGGAAAAACAATGTTATAACAAGGACTTACCAAATGCTTGGGCTGTCTTGTGTGAGTACAGATCTTGTTTTCTGGGCTCTAAGATGAGGTTTGCTTACTGTAAGAGCAATTCTGTGAAGAACAGTTACCTATGAAGGAGAAAAAGGTTTTTAGAATATATTTCTATATTGCAGTGGTGCACAAGACCTCCATCACGAGCACGATCTGGTTGTGTCAGGGGCTGTACAAACACAGAGCGCAGAGAGCCCTGATTCCCATGACTTTGCAACATAAATTTTTACAGAAGGAAAGTGCTAATTAGCATCCACAGTTTGAGAGCCAGTTGATAGCCTCGAGAGCTGGCAGCTGGCCAGCCACAACTTTCATCAACCCCAACATTTGGGAAGTGTCCTGTGCCTGCCAAGTCTGTGGGATAAACAGACCAGCAGCAGCCAGAAGCCACATCATTTGTAAGTCTTAAGTACAGTGTTCAGGTTATGGCCACCTGCTTCCCCCCACCCACCTCCAGTGGGTTATTTTCAGTGTAAATCCTTCGTTGAGTTCGTGTATTAACATTCCTGCAACCAAAAAGTCTCGGTTTCCTCACACTTGATTCAGGACTTGGGAACAAACTGCCCAGGAATATTGTATGATCTTCTCACCACTCAGCATCCAAAGCCTCTCCCTAGGTTTTTTTCCCACCTCCAGCTTGCTCCATCCCCAGGGAGCAACTCCCAGTGCGTGGCCATCATAGAAGGGCGGGTTCTAACCTGGTTGTCATGAGCCTGGAGGCATCTTCTGTCTGAGACTGATACGTGACCAAAAACCACAACCAAACCTGGGCATTGCTGGGAGCAACTGGCTGCTGAAACACTGCCCAGCTCCCTGTGTGTATTCCCAGTGCTCCATCGGCCTGGGGGGCAGTAGTGGCATTTCCAGACTGAAAACTCTTTCAGCAACTGCATTCTGGTGGATGTGATGCACACCAAGTGTGTGGCCTCCCAGGGATGCAATAAAGTAAACACACACCTGAAATAGGGTAGCAAAGGGCACTTAATATTACTAAAGCATCCCACTGCTTGTGCAGGGCTTTGGTTCTACAGGGAATCACAGTGTTAGGTCTCTATAAATCAACTCCTGCCCATCACAGACCCTGGGAGCAGGTTCAGATGCAGCAGCCAGGTACACTGACAACACAACCTGGTCATCACCTCCCAGATACACTCTTTTTCTGTTCCTAAAGGAAGAGCCTTTTGCTTTGCTGCTCTCTGGCATTTGTTTTTGCCTTCAGCTCCCCAGCAGTAAACAGGACCCTGTGTGTGCAGCTGTGCAGCAGCAGGAAGCTCTGAGGCTCAGCTCCTCACAGTGACAGCCACCCTCTGGTCCTGATGGAAACACTGGGTGCTGTTCTCTGACTCTTCCCTGTGATTATGGAGATTCTTTCTCTCAGACAGTCCCCAAGTTGATCCCAAATATTCACAGCAGCATCCTGAAAGGTCTCCACTGCATCCTCCTGCTCCCTCTGGGATGTGGGCACCTGCCTGCAGTGCCTCAATCATTGGATTTAAATGCAAATTTTATACTGGTGAGAACAGTAGCCTGATCTCGAATTTGTGCTCTTCCATAGCAGCCTTTCTCCTTCTGCTTTAACCACCCACAATGTCAGAACCACCTGGTTTATAAATACAGCCCTAAAAACTGCCCATAACTGGGTCCTTGCACCTGCTGCTCCCGCTGCTGTGGCTCAGGATGCTGCTTCAGGCAGGAGCGAAGCTGAAGATGCCCTGGGGCCAGGTCTGCCACATGTTACTCCGACAGGTTTCTGTCCTTGAAGGCGACAACCTCAGAGCGTCAAGGGATGGATCTGCTTAAAAGAGTTAACAAAGAAACGACAGAGAGGAGCTGCTGCTTAAATCAGCGTCTTTAACCCGAGCAGATGAGTTCCCCAGTGCCCCGAGCCAGCGCGCCCCAGACTCGCTGTGTTAATCATCCCCAGCCCGTCACCAGCACCATATGCCACGGCTCACGGGGTGACATCAGCCCCAGCTGGAGCAACGTGGGTCAGAGGTGCTCTGAGGGGATGCACACTCTGTGGCAGGGCTTGCCTGGCACATCATGTCACATCACACCCGTCAGCTCCTGCCTCTGCACCCGACACGACGTGCCAGACTCCCTGGGACGTGATCCTGTGCAGCCGCTGCTGCGGGTGGAAGTGCCAGCAACAGGAAGGGCTTGGAGAGGCAGGAAGTGAGGGTGAGGATGCTCACCACAGATTCCCTCGTGTCCCTTTATACAGGGCCATGGATTCTGGAGGGACTGCTGGCACCAGGGGGTTGGGAGGTGCTGGGGGAATAACCCTTCCATGGGCGTCTGGGCTGTGGTGGGAATAGTGCAGAGCCTTCTGTCACAGACCTGGAAAGCCAAAGGTGTTTGTATCTCCCACAAATACCTTCCCCTTCAAGCTTATTGGGGTTGTCAAAGGGTTTGTAGGGCAAGCCCTCCCTGTACAGAAGCCACGCTGAGTTTTCTGAAGGAAATCTCACTAATCCACAATTTCTGCTCTTTTTTAGACCTTCTGCTAACTTGTCCATTACAAACCTCAAGCACACAGGGCCTGCAGCCTTTGCCATTCGATGCACCAGCCTTTTTGCTAAGCTGATAAAGCTGCATCTTCAAACTCCTCCGGCTCTTTTGGCCCCATGTCCTCTCCTGGATCAGCTCCCCTCAAAGCTGATCTGGCTTGCTGTGCAATCTTCAGGAAGCAGCTTAGTGCCAGAAAGCAATGGCTAGAGGAAAAGCAAGAAGAAAGGCTGGCATCAAAGAGCAGAGCCCCATGCAGGAGGGCTCAGCAGCAATCCACCCCCCTGGAAATTCATGTGGCAGACAGCCCTGGACCAATGCCCACAGCAGATTCCAGCTCCTTTTGCTGTTATTTCTTACCAAACCAAAGAAAACTCTTCCCTGCCATTCCAGAGATGGGTGGGAACACTTCACGAAAATTAAGATGGGTCCTGGAAAATCAGGGATGGCAGCTGATGCAGGATGTCCTATATCTGAAGAGCAAAAACTGGATTTGGCGTGTTTTTAAATGATAAAGCAGATCTTTCTTTACCAAATTTGGTATTCTCCACCACATGTCAGATGATGAAGCATGGAAATATGTCATCTTGGATGCACAGGGGGTACATTAGGAGAGAAAACAAGTGGATGGATGGATGGATGGATGGATGGATGGATGGATGGATGGTTGTCCCATGGTGAAGGGCACCTGGAAGGCCAGGAATGAGCTGAAACAGCCATGGGCTGGGAATGTCACCCACAGGTGAGCGTGGAGGGCAGGAAAAGGAAGGCACTGAGGTAGCATCTGCTGGATGAAGAGCCCTCTCCATGGTAGGACTGGAGCAAGCTTCTCATGCCTCTCCTGAAGAACAAGGCTAGAGCAGAGTTGATCCTGCTTGGAGCATCTTTTGCGGGGATACGTGAATCTGTGTTTCAATGCGTGGAGATGGTTATTGCAAAGCCACTTTATTTATGGTGTTTTTATTGGCAGGGGAGTGGGAGTGCAATACAATTTTAGCCACTCTGATGTCTCCATGTCCCTTGCAGCCCACCTCCATTCTAGAGCAGATTTTTCTTCACATTACATGATTCCTCAAACTGTACAGAGGACTTTCTGCACCTGAAGTGGTACAAAATTAGGATGGTCCTGCAGACCAGGGTGAGGTGTGGGCAGTTCTGGGAGTGTTGATGACTATATGACTCCACCAGCATCACCAGCCCTGGTCCCCACCAGTTGCAGGAAGCAGGATCTCTCTGCATGTGGCAGGAATAGCGTAGGACCAGGATTGGTGTGAAGCTCAGCCAGGATGAACCTGAACCTGAAGAACGATGCACATCACACTGTGAGCTGCAGGAGTACAGATTTCAGGCTTGAGCAGGGGCAGTAACAGCCAAGACAGCAGCACCTTTTTTTGATCATTTTAGAAAAACCATGTTGAAGACTGAAGCGACTCTCCAGATCTCCCAAGTCGGAGACCACCACTCGGTTATGCTCCACTTCTCAAAGCTCACACAAATCTCTCCCACCTCCCACTGTCACTGTCCCCTGGATCACACCAACCCTTTATAAACACGCCCAGAGAACGCTTTTGTCTCTTCCTGTCCTTTTCAGATATTTCGGGTATTTGTGGCAATCTCTCCTGTTTATATAACAAAGCCACAGCCCAGTGTTTGTGACACCATAACCATGGAAACCCTAATATAGCATGCACAGGCGACTAGATCTCATTAGGTGGCTCAGCTGCAGCAGCACTGGGGAGGGAGTTTCTCTGGGCTGCTCTGGTGGGAAGGGGCCTGGCTGCCCACCCAGCCTCGAGCCCCTGGCCAGGCAGCACCTCCCAAAGAGAAATGATGCTCTACTTTGGCTAATTTTGGCCTTTCTCCTGCTGTCCCACCACCGGCTCACCATGGCACGGCCCAGCCACCCACCTTTTGCTCTGCAGCAGGTCTGTGGGTGCATGGCTGGACCAGGAAGAGAGGCAGGAGTGATGGAGATGCTCAGTCATGGCAGTCTTTGCCAGAGCAGGAGCAGCAAGTTTGAGCTGTAAAGAGCAGCTGAGGTCCAGCTCTGTCTCTGATTCAGGGAGACGACTCTGGTGCCAGTGGGGAGGTCCAACTGCATGGTTGGGCTGGATTCCCTTTAGGTGTGGTCCTCGTTGAGAATGAGGCAGAGGATTTCTTACATGGTGTAAGAAAAAGAAAATTTTTTCCTGAGGAAGGCAAAACAAGTTAGGAGAAAGCAAGAAACTGGAACAAGCAGAGGCTTAACAAGAGGGATGTTACAGAGGATTGTTTTTCTTGTGCTGTAAGGCACAAACTCACGTGCAAGGAGGAGGGAATGGCTCTTCCCTTCCACTGCTGCTGGATCACAGTCTCCTCCAAGTGTCCTGTCCTGACTGTCACCCAGCACATCTGTGGGTTAAACAGCGACTGCTGTTGTCACATGTGGAGGTTCCTGTGCAAAAACGTGCAGCAAGACCCAGGTGACACAGAGACATTAAAACCACTTCAGAGAGCACAGACACTCACCCGTGTCTCTGTTGGGCAATTGAAACTCAGATTTGAACCCCCAGCACCTTCTCAGTGCATGACAAAGCCAACAGTCAACAGGTAGATCCCTAATCCTTCTGATTTGTTATGGGAAGAGGACTGAGCAAAGTGATCCCTTGATTATAAACAGCTTTCCCGGCTTTGGGATGTACATGAAACACCTCCTGTGAGCCATGGGGCTGGTCCCAGCTCCATGGTTCTGGAATAAAGGGTGAGAGGTGGATCTGGCCAGAGAAATCGCACACAACAGCCATCAGGGCAGGGGTCCTTGGGACCCTGCCTGGTTGCCCATCCCCATGAGCATCTTCCCTACTTGCCAGCTCCCTCTTCCCCCTTCTCACACCACGTCGGATCCAGCCTGAGTCAGACACTGCCAAACCTCATCAGCACCGAGGCAAATTCGATCCTGGTCTGGCTGGCTGTGGATGGGGGCTGTGGATGGCAGAGCCCCCGGGGCATGGAGAGCTGCACTGGCCGTGTGGGAGCAGACAGCAAAGCTTCCCTTTCCTCCCTGCCCTTGCCCAAATTGAATTTCCATCTATGTTAGCGAGGCAATGGATTATAGCTCCGAGGGGCTCTGCCTGCTTCAGTCCCTAATTTGGCGCATCAATTGTGTTTAAACCTACTTACCTGTAAGGCAGCCTTTGTTCCAGGCAGGCAGCCCTCGCTCCTGCCGATGGAGGCAGCTGCTTCCCCAGCTCCCTGCCACGAATGTCAGGCACTGCTGCTGCCAGGGCCCTGGAACCCACAGCTTATCTCCAGCTTTGCATCCAGGGTCATTAGTGGCAGTGAAAGGCCACAGCGGTTTGTTGCCGGGAGGGTTTGGATGTTTGACTCTGCAGAGGGACGGGGTCAGCAGTGGGGGATTAACGCTGTTGCTGGGGTTCATTCAGCATCCAGCTGGAGCCTGGGGGACTCAGCTGAGCACTGTCCATCAAAAACAGTCCTTCTATGGGATTCACAGCACACTCCAGGTATTCCCTGGATGTTACTGCACTCTTGGATCTTTTCTGCCAGGGGGTTTGGCAGGGTCTGCCTGGGAAGAGACATGGGGTGTACAGGGGGACACCTGAATCTCATCTCCAGCCCAGGATGCTCCTGTGTTAGCACCAGCACAATTATGCTGGCATTAGCTCTGTCAAGAGCTCACAGGTGAGCAGAAAGCTGCTGCTGCTGCTCTGCCTTCAAGGAAAGGGGCTGAACTCCCCCAGCACTGGGCCCATGGGAAGCTGCTCCATGTCAGCTCTGAGTGGTCAGAGTTCCAGAAACAGGAAACTGGCATTTCTACATCTCATTGAAATCCTAAAATAAACACCTGAAGCAATGAATGGAAAGCTGGATCCTTGCTCCTCACCTGGATTTATGACCCACGACGAGGGAAAAACTGAAGGGGAGAGAGAGAGAGATACACATTTTATTTTTTTTTTCCTCTTCAAATAAATTCTCACTGCTTATCTGCAAAGTTCAGCTGTTTTCAAGCTGACCTGCCCGTGTTATGCTGTGCCACTGCAAATTCCTGCTGTACAGGGAAGATCAGGAGCTCCACTTGCACACGCCAGCAACCTGGGGTTTCATCTCTAATATAGGGAGGCAGAACTCGTTAGCTGAGGATCCCCTCCTGCCTCCTGGTGAGGATCACTTGCCTTCCTGCCGTGCTGGCAGCTCGGCTTCTTCTCTTTACAATAAGGAAACAAAGCCAAGAGAGGTGGAGAAGTGGGTGAATCTGCTTGGAGGAGGTCAGGGATGGGGAAGGACAGAAATCTGCTCTCAGGGGCTTTCGTAACGCAGCCAGATGTCTGCCCAAGCAGCAGGGCTGGAAGATGAAGGACATCCATCTGAGCCTTCAGTGCATCCAGGAATGAGCCCAGGAGCCTCAGGCAAAGAGGGGGATGCTGCATCCTCCTTCAGGAAGGTGAGCAGAGCTGTGGAAGGACTGAGGTGCAGATCCAGCTCCTCGGGCAGGAGTCCCAGGGCACTGCAGGGGCTCCATTCACAGCTCCAGTGAATACGACCCCACCTCTCAGAAATGCCATGGTGGGAGCCTCCCAGGCATCTCCAGTGACCTCCTGCATGTCATGCTCTGCAGACATGTGCTTTTGAGGCTGACAGCAGCAGCAGCAGTGGGAGGGCTGGTGTGGGACTGGGCTGTTCCCTGGCGTCACTGGACTCGTGGGGTGTGGGATGGGGCTGAGGGATGCTCGTCTGGGAGAGCTCAGCTCTCCCTCTTTCTCTCTGCATTGGCCTTTTGCCTGATGAAGCTGAATGAGAGACCAAACCCTCTAACCAGCAGGTCGCCCGACAAGGAGAGATGCCCCGGATCAATTGACGCATTCCTGAGTAATGGTTATGTCTTAGGACAGTAAAACCTCATCGAATTTAACGTAGAGATGCACACACTGATGATTCATTAAAACACCCGGGCGCTGAGCTGAATCTATTTCCTCTCATTACACAGGGCTGGGAAACGTGGATCTGCCCCTGTGACATTGCTGCAAGGACCAGGAGTGAAACCCAAGACCCAGAGGGGACTGGGGGGGACTCCGCATGGAAGGCATCCGAGAGCATCTCCTGTCACGTGAGCTGGCATTAATAAAACAAGACCACAAACTCGGAGGCTAAAGCAAGGCAGTGTGTGTGTATCAAAGAGCTTGAGGCAGTTCATTATAATTCCAATTAACGTAGAAAAGTTAATAACCGAAAGAGAATACATCAGACTTTAAACGAATGAGAAGGGGGAGGGGGAGAGACAAAAGGTGTCTTTAAGCTGGAGCTGAAGTCCCAGCTGCCACAAAAGCAAAGAAATAACAAATATTTATAACATCCAATGGTCCAGGGAGGTAGGAGCTTTGATGGGAGCCAAACTGAGGTGGGAAAGGAGTTGGGCTTTGCATGGGAATCCTTATTTTTGGATGCTGTGCTGGGGTTTGGAAGGGCCAGAAATTAATCACACAAAGGCAAAAAAGGAGAGGAGAGAGGAGAGGAGAGAAGAGGAGAGGCGACAGGAGAGAAGAGATTTCATTTCTGGCTGTTTGGGGGAAATCAGCATTTTCTCTGGTATTTAGCTTTGCAGGGAAAATATTTCAAGTGCTGTCAATACTACCTGATGCCTGGGAGCCCAGACAAAGCCTTGCTTGTGATCAGGGCTCCTTTGTGCTAATTATCTGGCCACCTTTGGGGTGATCCCAGGCTGGGGTACATGGGGACCCGGGCCAGAAGCACCATGAGCAGGGTAGAGCATGTCCATGCAGGGCTCAGCAAGAGCAGCCTGTGAGGCAACAGCCCTTTCCAGCCACTAAGGAAGATTTAAGAGTGAATCACATCAGCCCAGTCGAATTCAATTGCTATTGATAATGTCCATGTGCAATTAGAGCCAATTAAGGGGAGGCAGCGAATGACAAAAGCCAGAAGGTGGGGTGGGGTGGGGGGGTCAATACAACTGTCCAATTTCCCAACAACTAAATTCAATTAAAGAGTATCACTTACCCAGCTTGCCCAGGAGGGCCAGCACATAAATGGGCAAGGGCAGGCACGGGTGCTGTCTGGGCAGCATGCAGACTTCCGGGAGCAATCCCTGCTCCTGCCCCAGCTTCAAGCTGCGGGAAGTGGCATCCATGTACTTCACCCTGATCGCCGTGTTCCTGGTCATCTTGGTGGTGGCTCTGCAGGGCTCGGCGCCCCGCGGGACTGATTTCCCCTACAAGGTGCCCCTCGATCCCCAGGGGCTGCTGGAGCTCTCCTGGAATGTCAGCTACCCTGAGCAAGCCGTGAATTTCCAGCTCCTCATCAGGGACCTGCAGTTCGGGCTCCTCTTCGGGATGTCGGACAGGGGCGAGTTTGAGAACGCAGACCTGGCCGTGCTCTGGAGTGATGGGAGCAATTCCTATTTTGGGGTGAGTCACTTGTATGTTTGCATGGATGCTTATGGGCTTCCTTCCCTGTGGGTGAATCTGGTTTGAAAGAGTAGGACTGGTCCAGGGCACAGCGCACATTGGACCAGTCCCACTGCTCGGGGGGAAGGGGTCCAAAAGGTCTTGGAGGTTTCTACCCCAGAGGAACCCATGGATCAGGGGCACACGATGGGTTTGGCATAGGAATTGAACCCAAAGAGGAAAGAATAAATACAACAGCACATCAGCAAGGCTGGGTGGAACCAGAACCAGGATGTCTCTGCTGTGTTTAGCCCCAAAGAGCTCCAATGGGGGGGTTGTGAACTGACCAGCTCATACTCACACACACACATAGGATGCATCAACACCTTGGTTTGCTTCTGTGCTGCTGTCAGTCACATTAAAAATTAACCACAGCTCCCATTAATGGCTTGAGACAGGGCAAAAGTCACCAGCCAGAGAGGCTGCTCCTGCCAGCACCAAGAACCTGGCTGCAAGTTGCCTCTGACGCTACTGTCGGGATCAACGGGACAACAGGGCAACCTGGAGTGCTGTCAGAAATCAGACATGCAAATGTATTTGGGTGATACGTGAACACCTCGTGGCAGCAAGTGCAGAGGAGAAACTAATTTCTAATGGTGCTGTTTGATATTGCTGCTGTAAATCTCCACCCCTCCTGACACAGTCTGTTTGTCCGGGTCCTTGTTTGGGTTGTCTTTCCACTCCGGGCTCTCCAGTCCTGTCCCCAGACCACCACATTCAGCTTATTGCCATTGCACTTGGCTGCAGAAAGCAATTCACATTTTTCCCCGTGTGAGGCTTTCCAGTAAGTTAAATTTTACCTCTCTGCTTACTTCAAGTTAACCATAAAATACGTTCTTTCGCAATCAGCCGCAATGTGATCCGCAGTGTAATGAAAGCATGAAAAGAAGGGCTTATTATCTGTGCTGTTTTCCTGCTAATTACCAGCCATTCAGGATCTGTGGTGGCCCGAATGCTACAGTATTTCACAGCATCACGTTAAGGAAACATAAAGGATCATTTCTAATCTTGCCTCCGTGTGCTCACCGAAAGACAAGCAGCACTGAATGAAACACCCGGCAGCATTAAGGTTTTCTCTTTCACTTGGTGCTGAACAGCATCCTGCATGGAGATTTCAATAAATCTCTCCAGTCCTGGTTTTCTCTCTCCCAGCAGCCTTTCTTCTGGATAAGTATGTCAGCTGTTAAAAAGATCCAAATTTGCTTAACCCCCCATGTACTACAAGATTAATTTGCACACCATATTCCTATGAAAACAAATGTCATGCAAGCTCCATGTAGCTGATTTTACTCTCCCCCTCTAAGGACAATATGTTCTCGAAATATGACTCTATAGTTCTGGCTGAAATTACGCCAAGTTGCTTTATTCTTTTTCTTCTGTTTTTTCCCCCAAGATAAGAGAACTGATGCCACTTATGTATGTACAGCGAGGTACTTCTTGGGTGCCTTTTCTCACTAAACAAAATATATCAGTGAAAGAAACAAAAGATCAAGGCAACAACCCCGTTCAGTTCCAAATTATTGCAGGATTTTATATTCCAAACCTTCAAATCCTGAAGCACAGGAGTAACCCACTGCTTTGCTTCTCAGTGTGGCTTTGTCACCATCCTCAACAACGAACAGTTTTCGGGAGGCCATGCTGGGCTTCCAGAACAGTCTGGCCACAACAAATTAAGGATTTTGAAGAGGGACAGCAATTTCTAGGGCAATTTTCTAGCCCAGCAAAGCTCTGATCTTAAATTGAGAGCAGGTGGCTTGTGGCAAGGGTTTTGGAGAGCACATCACCCCCCTCCAGAAGGTCCCCCCCAGACAAATACACCCAAAATGCAGCACCGACTGATCAGACTGATGCAACATCTTCACGTGTCCCTGCAGGCTTCTCTTGCCCCCCATCCTTTCCACAATCACATCTCAACTTTTAAAGGTCTTTCTGCAGACTATTAGTGCTGGGTCAGGTATTTCACACCAAGAGCCTTGTGGCAGGGGCTGTTCTGGCACTGCTGTACCTGGGGGATGCTGGAAGGGGGCACGGAGCAACCAAAAACACACACACACCCACCTCTGGGAGTGCAGCAGGTGAACCAGCTGGAGGGCCAGAAGGAAGACCTCAGGACCTGCAATAGCTCTGGAGGTGCCTCCGGGCTGATCAGAGTGCTCTTTCTCTCACAGGATGCCTGGAGCGATGCCAAGGGGCAGCTCCACATGGATTCCCAGCAGGACTACCAGCTCCTGGGGGCTCGGAGGGCTCCCGAGGGGCTCTACCTCCTCTTCAGAAGAGCCTTCAGCACCTGTGACCCCAAAGACTACCTGATAGAGGTACAGCACAACCCTCACCCCACTGTGCCACTGTAGCACCCCTCAGCCCCCTCCCAGCCCCGGGCCACAGCTCCAAACCCCAACCTGCGTGGTTATATCTGGTTTTGGAGGCAGCATCAGGTGTTTGTGCTGTCTAAGGCAGAAAGGAAGCGAGCTACAGCTGTCAGTCCTGGGACATGAGTAATGTTTGGCACCATCTATTTATGACCCCTTCTAAACCTCTAGGAAGTGTAGATTTTAGCTCATTTGCATCATCAGCTCCTGTTAAGCATGTGTTAGGTCTATATAAATACCTCCTGCATCACTCTGGTCTGCCGTCTGGAGCCAACTGTTGGGAGTGTTATGAAGAAGGGTTGGTGTATCAACAGGAGGCAAAGAGGAGGGTTGTGGCAGGATCTGGAACAAAGGGACAGCAAATAGAGACGCTGTACTGTGCTTGTATGTGGCTTGCTGACGTTTCTCTGGGTCTGCATTGACCACTGCCCTGTGAGATGGGACTGGGGGGGAACCTTCCCAGTGGGGATGTCAAACAGCTCCAGAGTCTCAGCCATGGACCCCAGGTGCAAGCAGGAATTGGTGCAAGGCTCATCTCAGATGAAAGCCTTTGTGGGCAGGATATTTTAGAGCCAACGTGGGCACAGAGTGTCCTTGAGTTTTTGTTGCTGGTTTTCAAAAGCTTGTCTTGTGGTGAGAAACGTCTACCGTCTGCCAAAACACTGAGAGCCCTGGAGGAAAAAATCTGTGTGTGAACAAGGAAAAGACTTGCAGGTCTTTATTCTCTGGTCCTTTAAGAAAAGATTATTCTCTTTTTCCTTTCTTCCTTATCTCCTGTCCAGAGCTCTCTGTGTTCAGCAGCACCTTTCTTCCTTGCAGTAGACTTTGAGCAGAGCTTCTTGTGGCACCTTCCCCCTCAACAGGAGCTGGGAGAAAAGGGAGGATTTCAGGGAGAAGTTTTGTGCCTGCTGTTATTGCCCAGGCCACTTACTGGGACTGGGCTGCAGGGTGGGATGAGCTCTGCACTGATGTGGTTGTCCCAGCCTCGAGCTCATGAGAGAGGAGGGGCTCTGAAGGAGAAGGGAGGATATGTTAAGTCTTATGGAATTTCAGACTCTCCCACCTGGCAGGGAACCCTCTGTGATCACCTCAGCCAAAGAAATGCCCCCAAATCTATAATATTCTTGGGACAGCACAGCAAAGTGAGCTACTGGTGCACTCAGGGTGGCTTCCCACTTGGGAATGGGTCAAGAGACCCATTCCTGGGTTCATGCCACCAATAGTGGTGCCAATAGTCCATGCAGCTCCTGTTTCTACATGCAAAACTACCTGATATACTGTGCTCTTGCTTCAGGATGGCACTGTGCACCTCATCTACGGGATCCTGGAGAAACCAGTGCATTCCCTCCAAGCCATCAACATCTCTGCCGTCCACGGGGGACTGCAGAGGGTGCAGCTGCTGAAGCCCAACATCACCATCCCTGAACTGCCCAGTGACATGAAGACCATGGAGATAACAGCCCCAGACGTTGTCATTCCCAGTCAAGAGACAACCTACTGGTGTTACATGGTAGAGCTCCCAGAAGGCTTCCCCAAACATCACATTATCATGGTAAGAGGTAGGAGAAGGGGGCTGCTTTCCCTGGGGCAGATCAGCAATCATGTTCACATTCAGCCATCCTGCAAAGTCCATCTCTTCCTGCCCTGCTGCAGGGAGGCTTTCAGACCCATAAATCTTCCCAAACATGGTACCAAAACATGTCCCAGAGCCATCCCACCAGCCAGTAGCATTCTAATCTCTCTTAACCCCAAATCAGAAGTTTCTCAGCAGGAAGTGGCCAGCTGGTGTCTTTCCACCTGGCACATCCAGCAGGAACCAGGGCAGGCTCAGAGATGACTCCCTGCAGAAGGCAGAGCTGTGGCCATCAAGGACAAACCCAGGATTATGGCACACAGTGAGCCATGAGGAATATATAAACATAGGAAACAAAGATAAAGGGCTGGCAAGAGCAGGGCATACTCCAAAAAAAGAGGGTTACAGAAATAAATGCAACTTGTGTGTGTTGCCCAGGCGTGTTGCAGGTGCTTGGGTCACCTCCCTCAAAGGAGAGGCAGAAACCTGGTGGCAGCCTGGTGCAGGGAAAGGATGAGCCACTGGGAGAGCATGGCCCCAGCAGGTGTGGAGGTGGCTCAGCAGTTGACCTGGCACATCCAGAGTCAAAACCACACAGTGGAGAGAGGGAAAACCTGATGCATGAGCTGAAGCGAGTGCTCAGTGATTTATAGGGGAGAGACGGTGCTGCAAAGGAAGGCTCAGAAGGAGGATTTTCTCTCTAACAGATGGTGTGAAGTGAATCATCTGTGTATAAGTAAAAAGTGTTTAACTCCTGATACCTTCCCGCTGCTGCAGATTACTTCTACAGCTGGCACTTTTAGCCAGAGCCATTCCTCAGACTGGTTTTAATCACTCTTTCTACCCCAAATTCCCCTTGCCATGCCCCGAGCAGCTGTCGAATAGAAACAAAACCCAATAGCTTCAGTCAGAGCTACCACAATGTGGCCAGGGCTCTTTTTAGGAAAAAACAATGTCCCTAGGCTCACCTCAGCCCTGCAAGACTGGTAAAGGACTCTGTCATCACAAAGCAGACCAAGATCTTCTGCTGATCGGGTGCACCTGTTGCTGGAGAAAGGCTGAGATGTTTCTGTATGTGTTCTGGTGGGCTCTGGGTTGGTCCCAAGGCCAACCATGAAACTGTGTTCCCACAACTGCCTGAATGCTCTCCTTGGGCACTAGTTCCAGCCTGACTTCCTCTTGCGAGCCAAAATATAAAGTACAAGCTCTTGGCGCTTGGTGCCTCATGCCCAGAGCAACCTTCCCTCCCCACCACGGGGTAGAAGCTGTCTCCCATTCAGTAACAGTAGCCAGACATACCTGTCTTGGCTCCTCGTGGAGCCTGGAAGGCGGCAGCCGCAGGGATGGACTCTCAGCCTGTCCTCGTTCTGGGATCTGCTTTGCAGTACGAGCCAGTGATCACGGAGGGCAACGAGGCTCTTGTCCACCACATGGAAGTCTTCCAGTGTGCTGCCGAGTTCGACAGCTTTCCCCACTACAACGGGCCCTGTGACTCCAAGATGAAGCCAGACCGGCTCAACTACTGCAGGCACGTGCTGGCAGCCTGGGCCATGGGAGCACAGGTGGGTGCAAGGGGGGACCTGTTGTCCCGGGTGAAAACCATCCTGTTGCCTCCCAACCCTTCCCAATCCCCTCTTGGGATTGCCCCATGTGAGTTGCTCCCACCCTGTTCTCTGCTGGGGTTTGAGTCCAGCCCTGTCTGACCTCCCCAACCTCCTCCTGGGCGCATCTGAGTTCCTCACTCATCCCAGCTCACCTCCTTAGTGCCATAAATCTGGATCCCAGGTGTAATCCAGTCCAGGTTTTCCCCCATTTCATATCCCACCGTAATCCAGTCCGGGTTTCCCCCATTCCTGATTCTGGGCATAATCCAGTCCAGGTTTCCCCCCATTCCAGATCCCAGGTGAGATCCAGTCTGGGTTTTCCCCATTCTGTATTCTGGCCCTGATCCAGTCTGGATTTCCCCTCATTCCGTATTCTCACTTTATCCAATCTGGTCTTTCCCCCACCCCGTATCCCACCTGTGATCCAGTCTGTGTTGTCCCTCATTCCAGTGGGGCACTGGAAGAGGCTCCCCAGGACAGTGGTCACAGAGTTCAAGGATCCTTTGGACAATGCTCTCATGCACATGGTGGGATTTTTGGGGTTATCCAGTGCATGCCCAGGAGTTGGACTTGATGATGATCCTTGTGGGTCCCTTCCAGCTCAGGACATTCTATGATTCTGCTGGGGGGTTGTGTCACTGCACGTACACGTGGCACGGGAGAAGCCTGTGGAAGCAAGACCAGCTCACCAAGCACAACCAAGAGCTCAAATCATGCCCCTCAGTCCACAGTGGGGGTCAGGATTATGGCCAGACATTTCCCTTTGGCTTTTCAGCCTTGTCCTTGGAAAGCCACCCCACTGCTCCCCTAACACCCTCCCTCTGCTTCCAGGCTTTCTACTACCCTGAAGAAGCAGGTCTTGCCTTTGGTGGCCCGGGCTCCTCCAGATATTTGCGCCTCGAGGTCCATTACCACAATCCCCTGGTGTTCAAAGGTGAGGGGGTGTGAGCCATGCCTGATGCCTCCCCAGTAAGGCCATGGCAGGAGAGCTGGGGACATTCCAGGGAAGGACTGACATCCCTCTGGCCAAAAATCATAGCCCTGTTTGCAACTATCTGGAGACCTGATGGTCCAGATCTGTCCTAGCAGGAAAAATACATTAAATTCCCACCATGCTGCCCCTTTTCTGGCCTCAGCAAAGTCATCCTCACTGAAGGCTGGACCTGTGCAAGCCCAGCGGTGGATGGGATGCTCAGGAAAGGAACCTCTCTGAGCCTGCAGGCAGAAAACTGCCCCTACAGAGTTCCTGCAGGGATATGATCCAAGGCAGCACCAGTATTTAGCTGGGCTGTCTCAGGGTGTCCCTCCAAGCTCCTCGGAAGGTGGTGGTGGTGGATCTCAGAGCAAGAGCAACAGCAGTGCCAAGTCACCAGAGAGGAAGCAGCAGCAGCCTGGCTGGGGATGGGGGGATGTGGATGTTGTTTTACTGTACTCCTGCTTCGATAACATTGTCAGGAGACACATTGAAAAAAAAAAAGGTTCCAAACAGCCCAGTTTCTTCATTAACATAAAAACAAGTAGCTTCTTGACTACCCAAGTATATTTTTAGGAGACCAGAGCATATGCACTGTAGATCAGTCATAGCACATTCGGCAACTTGAGAAGAAACACGTCTATAAATACAGAGCTCATGTCTTTCATAATTTATCTGCTTTTACATGTTAACCAATAGTGTCTCCCCTGTTATTCTTATCTCTGAGTGGGCTCCAGCCCAGAGACAGGGGGTTCAAAGCTGTCTTGAACCCCTCCTGACCTACTGACCCTGCTCTTTCTCTTTGCTTTTGTAGCCTTAGACTTTTGGATGTATCAGTTAAAGAAGATGCAATGAGCCATATTTCTGAGGGTGTTAAAACACCCCGTGCTCTGTCCTTCTGCTTTGGGCTCTCCAAAGGCACCCCTTATCTCACTCTCTTGGGAGCAATTCAGCCTTAGGTCAATGCCCCCTCTAGGGGACCAGGCATGTCTGGGCGCGCTCACCAAAGGCTCGCACGAAAACGTCCAGGATTTAAAACAACAAGAGCCACACACAGGTTTAGAAAGCGGCGAGCGAGAGGCTGGCGATGCAGCGCAGCATCGTTTTTCACACCTGACCTTGTCCCTGCGGTGACTTTGTCCTTGTCCCCTCGCCCACCAGGTCGCCGTGACTCCTCAGGGATCCGACTGTACTACACGGCCACCCTGCGGCGCCACGACGCCGGGATCATGGAGCTGGGCTTGGTCTACACGCCCGTGATGGCCATTCCCCCCGGCGAGGACGCCTTTGTCCTCACGGGCTATTGCACCGACAAATGCACCCAGAAGGTGAGTGCCCAAGCTCTCCACCCCGGCTTCACCTCGGAGAACCAAGTTTACTCACGGCTTTTCCCAGGCCCCAGGCAGAACTGAACTCCAGGCTTCCAATTCCCGGTTTTAAACTTACCGTGAGGTTGCGCTGAAAAGAAAAAAAATCTGCTGTTTACAACAAACAGAGAGCAGCTGGTCGGGATGCGCTGAATCCCCCTCGAAGCAGCTCTCCTGGGGAGCCATCTGCTCCAGCTCCCTGGGGTACCATTCCCATAAAACTTACTGCCGAGCTGGCTGTGTCCCAGTGGTGCTTCTCTCCATGGGGAAGAGAAAATTGGCTTCTGCGTCCAAGGAACTTGCCAAGAGCTCTCTCAAAGACGGTTCCAAAATGCCCACCTTGCTCTCAGGGATATTTTAGTAGGTGTTTTGGTAGGGCCTGCTCAAAAGGAATCATTTGTGCCACCACTAACGAGCGCAGGGAAGCAAGCAGCATCCGGCTCAGCTGCTCCTGCTGACCCAGAGAGCTGGTTTGGCAGCAGATGGAGAGTCTGTCCCTCTGCCAGGAGCTCGCTGACACCCTGCTCCAAGGGGACAGTGATCCCCTAAACCCCTGTGTGAGAGCCAGGACAGGGACAGCCGGTTCCCAGCACACAGCAGGGGATGTGTGGGAGGGGAGAGGGATGGGGTCAGCACAGGGCCCTGATCTGTCCTTCCCCCAGGCTCTGCCCGCTGCCGGCATCCGCATCTTCGCCTCCCAGCTCCACACTCACCTGGCAGGAAGGAAAGTGGTGACAGTGCTGTCCCGGGATGGGAGAGAGCGGCAGGTTGTGAACTCCGACAGCCACTACAGCCCTCACTTCCAGGTACAGGGGTCTGCAGGGGCAGCGGGGTCCTGGCTGGATGCCACCTGTGGGGTTGCCCCGGGCACAGTGCCACGGCGCTGCTCTGATGTGACCCCTTTCCTTCCCTCCCAGGAGATCCGCATGCTGAAGGAGGTCGTCGCAGTCTTTCCAGTGAGTTGCTCCAGAAACTGTGGCAGCTTCCAAACAGCACGCCCTGACCCCATGACCTTGAGCCCTCTGCCTTTTTCCATCACCCCATCCCCTCTGGGGATGTCCCTGCGGGCTGCAGGAGGACAGCATGGTCCCTGGGTCATATCTGCCACCCTCACGCCTCGGGGATGTTGGGGCCCACCTCATATGGCACAAAACTGGTGTGTGGGCAGCAAGGAGCTAAATTAAGTACCTAATTTAGTTGGGCTTCGTCTACCAGAGGGAGGCTCCTCAGGGGGTGAGGATGAACCATGGTGGTGCCCTCTCTCCTCGCTGGGTAGAAGGAGAGGAAGAGATTTGGCATCAGTGGGGGGAGTGTGTGGTAAAACAGAGGTGGAAAGTCCCCTGGGGCCTTCTGGGTGAGGAAGAACCTGGCTGCAAAGTAGAGGACACCTATGGGACCTGCTGTGCCCCACGAGGCTGCCCAAAAGACTCAGCACTCATTGAGACCCCACCCACATCTGAGCTGGGACTCCACAGTCCCCAGCACTGACTGCAATGGGGAGGCTGTTGTGCCATCAAGTCGGGTACAGATTTGGCACTTCAAACTGTTGCCTAAGTGCATTTTTGTAAGGTGTTTCAGCCCTGCAGAAATTCTTAAAAAGCTATGAAAGCAGGAAACACCATTCCTGGGATACAGCCCTAGGGAACCTCCACAGGGGATGCAAGTTTAGCAAGCGCTCCTGTGGCATTGCAGAGAGTGCTGGTGGGGAAACAAGCTACTGATATGGGGAGCAGAGATCTGCTGTGTTGTACACTCCCCAGCCCCTAAATTTGCCTGTGTTTGAACCTCCCCAGGGCGATGAACTCATCACCACCTGCACGTACAACACGCAGGACCGGAGCAATGCCACCGTGGTGAGTGCAGGGGCAGCTCTGTGCCTCTGTGGGGCTGAGGTGTGTTGGTACCCCAGGGTTGGGGACACCCACAGAGTGGGCTCCTGCATGAACCCAGGCTGAATCACAGCCAGAAACCAGAGGGAGTGTGGGAAGAAGGGAACTCACAAGGCTCTGCTGCCTGCAGCGGGGATGGCAAGGTGCTAATTGTGAAGTAGCATGTGTCACTCTAATTCCCATCACAAACTGTTCCACCGGGGATTAATTGTAATTAAAGAGAGGTGGCATTTTTTGACAGTGCATGTTATTTTCTTACATAGGCAGCGGGAAAAAAAAAAGAAAAAAGAAAAAGAGCCTGTCAGAGGTACCATCAACAGGGACAAAGCTAAATATAGCAGAGGGATTATAGGAAATCTGCATTTTAATGTAAACCACACGGTCTAGCCTGAAAGTCTGTCCTTGCACAAAGGGCAGATGAGCAGAGTGCTGCCCATCCCACGCACCTGAAGGGGTGTGTTTATCTATACCTATGTATCTACACCTATTTAGATACCCAGATATCTAGATATATAGATTATAGCTATAGATTTTTGTGAGTGTGCACATAGAGGTGTGAGCTTTGTGTCCCCCTGCCCTCCCTGCTGGCTGTGCAGCCCTGGCAGGGCACAGCCAGACCCCGCTGCCATCACCTTTGTGTCTGTGCTGCAGGGAGGGTTTAGCATCCTGGAAGAGATGTGTGTGAACTACGTGCACTACTACCCCCAGACGCAGCTGGAGCTGTGCAAAAGCGCTGTGGATCCGGGATACCTGCACCGATACTTCAACCTCGTGAACAGGTACAGAGCCCCTGCACGGTGGGGCTGAGGGGAGAGGGATCAGGGCAAAACTCTGTGGTGGTAACACTAGAAAAAAGCCAAACCCAGGGTTTTAAGGATGATTGTGTGGTGAGAACCTCTGGGAAGGGAGAGCAGTCACGGGAATGGACTTCACAGAAAGAGTCAGAGCATGTCCACGTGCTTAAGTGCAGAATATTCCTTATAACCCAAGGCAGACAGCAAGCATCCCTGCCAGAGAAGCTGCAGCCCATCCACCCAGGATGAGAGGGGGAGATGCTGACCTTGCACAGGATGTCCTACCCACAGGCAGTCAGCTGGCCCCAAATCCTTCCCTGCAGGTACCCGCTGCTCCAGGCTCTCCCTGTGCCCAGCGCTGACTTCGGATCCATTCCAGGTCAAGCTTTAGGCAGGGAGGAATTAGTCACATCCAGCGCCGACAGGGGACAGCACTGCTGTGTTTCAGTGTGGCGTTTCTCCTGCCCCAGGTTTAACGATGAGGAGGTCTGCATGTGCCCGCAGGTCTCTGTCCCGCAGCAGTTCAATTCTGTCCCCTGGAACAAGTTCAACAGAGATGTGCTAAAATCCCTCTACGGTTTTGCTCCGATCTCCATGCACTGCAACAAATCCTCCGCTGTCCGGTTCCCGGTATGTACAGCTTCACTCCCAAGGCTTCCCAAACAAAACTCCCAGTTGTAGGTAAAAAGCAGCTTGGCAGAGCTGTGGGAAGGTCTGTGCCAAGCACACGGGTCAGGTGTCCGGTGCTCAGGACACATCCAAAACCCAGCGGGCTCAGGGCAGGGAGCTGGAGCTGCCAGGACGCTGAGCCCAGCCCTGGTGCTTAAACAATCTGTCCAGAGCCCACCATGGATGTTCCCAGCCTGATTCAATTAGGAGATGCATTTGCATAAAGTGATTTGGAGGCTGCTTTTGCTGAGCGTTGAAGTAGGGCCGGCTCCAGATCCAAGGAGAAACGTGAGGTGGTTTTTAGGATTTTGGCAAATCACATCAGGTCCCAGCAGAGCGAGCTCATTACGCACAGCATCTGTGCAGCCTCCGAACGCGGCCATCCAGCAAAACCTGAAGGATAAAGGACTGCGAGATCTTTAAAGGAAAAGCAGGCCCAGTGATGAGGGACATAACGATGGTGGCAATGAAGATTTAAAACCACTGATGGCCTCAGCTCCCAGTGCCATTTATCAGTGTAATAAACTCAGATGATAGCCTATTCCTGGATCCAGGGATATCCACTGCAGTGCAGGAGGATGCCGTGCTGACTGCAGGGATGACCATCAGCTTTCTGCCCCAGTAAACTCCCTTCAGCAAAGTCCACTCTGCAGCGGGCAGAAACCTTTCCAGTTTCCTGGAACTAAAGACCTGGCACCTCTTAGCTGTGCAGAGGACAGAAGTGCAGAACAGAGGTGCAGAAGTTTTGTGCAGCAGGAGAATTATGAATTAAACCTCTTAATTACAGCTCAGACAACTCTCTTGGTTTCAGAGAGGTCTGGGGGGCTTCTGGGAAGGAACCTGAGTGAAGCAGAGCCAATGCTGGCACTAAATGGGTCACAGGCACCACAGTGAGGGTGAAGGAACTGAGCTGCCTCCCTGCTCTGCTGGTGCTTCAGAGCAAGCCCAACTTTGATACATCTCATTTATTCCATACTGTTTCTGCCAAGAGAAAAGCACCAGCTTCTAATTAAATTCATGTTTTTGCAGTTCAGTGATCCCAAATCTGATGATTTCTGGAAGGAACTGAGTGCTGTTAATTATCGAGCAAAATCTCAAGGTACCACTTGTGAGAGGCAGCAGGGATGATGCCATCCCCAAGTCCCCTGCACCCACAAGGGCTCACAGTAAACCCCTTTATTCAGATTTCCACTCGAAGGCACCGAAAACAACAACTATTGAGACACTCCAAGTGCCTTTGATCTATCTGAAAAGCAGGCACAGGGTTCAGGATGGATCAGCAGGGCAGATGCTGCAGCAGATGGGCTCAGGACTGGAGCCGAGCCCTGGAGCAGGCGCACCCTAAACATCCTTAACTGCTCCCCTAAGCCAGAAGGGTACAGGAAAATAGTTGTTTCTCCAGCTGGTGCTCCCCTGCAATGCTGTCCCCTCTCTGGTCACTCCCCACGAGCTTTGGAAGGGTCCCTCCATCCCGCTCCATCTTCCCCCAGGGTTTTCCTGGTGCTGGTGCAGCCTCTGGCCTGTTTCGCTTGACATACCACAAGAAATTTCAGCTGAAAAACATAAATTCAACTTTCATCTTGCTGATGACTCATGGCTCTACCTCTCCTCTCCAGACCTCCCTCCTCCTGCTCGCGCTGCAGCTCAGCCTCTCGCTGACATTTCCGCATGAGCACGCAGCCAGCAGCCAAACTGCAGCATCACCAAACCGGAGCTGAGCCCCCCTTTGCCCTCACAGCCCCTGCCCACATCTCCACTGGCCACTAACCCAGGCCAACACGTCACATCTGAGTTAGATCCTGCTCGGCGGGCTCAGCCCTCGGTGCTGCCTGGACCTGGCAGATTGCTCTTTGCAGGGAACATCCCCGAGACAAGGTGTCTCCTCACATGCACAGAGCTGGAGGTTTTGTCCTGGCCGTGGTCACCCTGAGCCCTGATGGCTGTGACAGCCCTTCCCCAGCTCTGCCACGCGGCACCTCATCCAGGCTACCGCATCCTTCCTGCTCTCCAGCAGCTGCACAGGAACATCCATGCTGGAACGCTGCAAATTCCTGCCAATATTTGGTGGGGACTGTTTTTCAGAGCACGTTGGTGCCTATGTGGGACTCCCTGGTTTGAGTTGCCTCCATCTGATTTGGTGGGTGACGCTTTTTGGGGTGGAAACATCCTAACTGTGGTGGGGTTGTGAAACACGGTGCACTGCAGACGTCTGTGCCACTAAGGGGATGTGTAGGTGCTTCTGTAAAATGAAGAATTAGTAATATGAATAATTAGTAGCATCTCATCAGAAAACATCCTGATTTTGGCTGAAAACGCTTCAAACGTTAAAGCTCATTGGAGAGATGGGCAGAAACACCAAGTCTCCAAATACCTGAGACTTGGTCTCATGGTGCCAAACTCTCTTGCAGGGTGACTGGGAGAAGCAGCCGCTCCCCACCATCACCGAGAGGCTGCGGGAGCCTGTCCCCCACTGCCCGCCTGCCCCGGGCCCTCAGCCTGCTGCCCCCATCCCCCTCAACCTGGGCCAGCTCAGGAGGGACTGACACGATGCCTTTTCCTTCCATCACGACGGGAAGTGCCTCCAGGCAGGAGCATCCATGGGGAACATCCCGTCGCTGTCCCGGCATCCTGCCCACACAGCGATGCCAACTGGTGCCCTGGCCCCTGCAGGGGGGTTAGGGCTCATGAGCTAGAGTTCAGAAAGTACTCTGGAGATGGAAAGTGCTATATTTAGTGTGTTATTAGCAATCCTGGCTCTGAGTAATGCTGCTTTCCACCCCCGGAATAAGAACGTGGAGGTTTGCTATTGTGCTAAACCCAGCGTGGCCCCAGGGAGTGGGGGGAGAGCCTTGTTTTCCCACAGGGAAATTGAGGCATGGACATGTGTGGGAGCAGAGTACAAGCCCTGTGGTGCCCAATGGTCCAGTTTAGCTCAGGATGGCTTCACAGGTGCTCTCCCACCCTGCCTGCCGTGGTGGGAATGGAGGGAAGGAGGGAGGGATGCCACGATGCCCACCTGACACTCACCTCCCCACCGTGCTCCTTCCCCCACTCCCCCATGCTGGGGATTATTCCTCTCGATGCCACCAGATGCCAATGGCTGGGGAAAAATGATACCTCTGGGATAGGGTTTAGAAAGGGGGGGAGGGATGGGGTGGGGAGGCACGGGGAGGGGAATGACAAATCTTTTGTCAGGAAAAAATTACTCCATTAAATATCTAAATGTAAAATAAATTGCTTTTTGCTGTTGAGCTCCAAGGGGAGCAAAGGAAATGCTGGAGGTGCTGCAGGAGAGTCCATGTCCATCCAAGCTGGGTACCTGCCCTTGCTGCCCTGGGACAGGTGGGATCCAGGGCAGGTGGCCCCCAAAATTCACCCTCCCAACCACCTTGAGTGTAAGGGACAGAGCACTGCACATCAGGAAGGCCTTTTTAAAGCAAAACATGATCTTCCATACACAGAGTGGATCCCTGGCTTGGCAGGGAGGCAGCATGCTCGTTCCCTCGGGACAGGACTGTGGCCACTCCCTCCTCTGCCCTCCTCCTGCCACAGGGAGGGCAATCAGCTCCTATTCAAGAGAAAAATTCATCTCAATCTTGTTTTTTAACGTTTTCAGTAAAACCAAAGCATTTTCAGAGTTCATGCTCTTGCCCGTAGCGCTTGTGGCACGAGGTTAAGGAATTGAAATCAGCTCTAAAGAGGGTATGCACCGAGCAAACCTAGTCAAGGGAAAGAAAGGGAAGAGCATGGAGTGAGATTATTTCTTCAGGCGGGTGAAAGCTCCAGCAGAGATGAGGCCCTCGCTGTGCCCAGCGAGGGGACCAGAGCAAGGGGTAATTGTGGGGATGGGCTGGAAGTCGCTGACCCTTCCCTTTGGCAGCGGGGGGGGTTCGTGGGATGTGTGTGCGTGTGATGGAAAACCTTCCCCAATGCCTCCGAGCCTGGCTCAGCGCTGCCGGGGGCTGCAGGGCTGGCAGCACACGGCTCAGCCTCTGCGGGCCCCCCCTCTCTGTTGGGAGCTGAAAGGAGCCACCTCCAAGGTGACCTTCGGGAAGATGCCAGCAGAGCAGGAGGGATCTGCTGCCAGGGGATGGGGACAAGGTGTCGGTGCCCTGGCTGCCCATTCACACCACAGCTCTGTGACAGGAGCAGCCCAGAGGTTGCAGCTGCCCCATCCCTGGAAGTGTCCAAGGCCAGGCTGCACAGGGCTTGGAGCAACCTGGCCTAGTGGAAGGTGTCCCTGCCCATGGCAGGGATCTTTAAGGTCCTTCCAACCCAAACTAGTCTGGGATTCCATGATTCTATGACACACAAGCACAAACAGTACTGGCAGAGAAAAACCCTGCAGCAGGCAGAGCATCCCCAGCATGAACCTGGGCAATGGCCCTGTGCCTCAGCCCCTTCCCTCCATAGCCCCCACGAGTGTTCCCATCCCAGCTCGGGGTCCCCAGGGCACAGCCAAAAGGAGGTGGCACCCCTTGAAGTGAGCACAGACACAGCAAGGGATCAGAGGCTTGTCAGGTTTGGAGGCTACAGCTGTATTAACAGCAGAGTTAGTTTAAAAAAATTCATTTCCAGACAGTGTGAAACTACATTTTGGGGGAAAGAGTTTTCAGCAAAGTCAAAAACTGAAACCACTTCACATGCAGTCAGGCAAAACACTGTTTTCAGGCCAATTAACCCACAGAAAAGAATTATTGCTGCAGCGGCACCGCTTCGCTTGGGAAACAGAGCAACAGAGTCTTTGGACTTTTTAGAATCTCTTCCTCTTCTCCTCTTTAATTCGACCCAAATTTGCTTGATAAGTTCGCTGCAGGCAGTTGCCTGGCTCTTCCAGCTGACCCCGGAGCCAGCTGGGGCACCCGGGGGCCAGGAATTCTGCTGGCAGCTCCTAATGGGCTCTTCCCTCTCCCCATCCAGCGCCCTCAGCACCTGCTCAGTAAAAGCCCTTCACGCGCTTGTTGTCGGGGTCGAACGGGGACTTGGTGTGTGCTCGGGCGGGGTAGGTCACTCCCATCCGCTCCAGCTCGTAGCTGCCACTCTTCACGAAATCCAGTGAGACCTGTGGGGCAGAGCCATGGAGAAATCCCCATTAGGTGGCAGCCCCCTGCCAGCATCCAAGCTCCATCCCTCGGCAGGCTCCCACCCCACCCCACAGATCTGCTCTCCACAGAAAACCCAGCCCTGCCATTCCAAGAGGATGCACAGAGAGAAGGAAAATAGATGTTGAAAGCACTCTGTTAAAAAAAAAAATTGGTCAGTATTTGAAATTTTTACCTTTTTTTTTTTTTTTTTTTACTTGTGAAGTTATACAATGGAAAGGAAAAAAGGGGGCGGGAAAGGAAAGGGGAAAGGAACAACATTCACCATGGGGAGAAAAGGGTGTTCCCGGGGCAACTGGACCACAAAGCCACTTGAGCTGGGACTCTTGCACTGATGCAGGATTAAAAGTCAAGGCAAGCAAGAGGATGAAAGCACAAGCATATGCACTGCTCACAGTTGGCACAGAGAGGGTCCCTGGGAATGTCATCCCCAACCCTCCGTCCCCACACGGGTTCCTTGGCCTCTGACTACAGCACACTGCTTAATGAGGGCATCTGGTTGACTCTCCAGGAGTCTCCCAGGCTTAATTAAGAGCCTGCTCTGCTCCTATTGGACATTGCTCCCTATAACATAAGTTAATTCACTGCTGCAATTAAATACTCTTGCAATTAACATCCGAGACAGTGCTGGGGCCAGAGAGTGTTGTTGGGACCTCGCAGAGTGACAGCAGGTGAGACTGACCTTGCCACTGAGCCGTGACATCCCTCACCCTCCAGTGACATCCCTCACACTCCAACTTCTACGGGGGAAGCACAAGGGAGCTGCTGCCTCACATCCCAAATGACAGCAATGGGTTTGTGCCTCTGGCTTCAAACCAAACCAGCACTATGTTCCCCCCAAAAGCCCCCTGGGGAAGGAGGCACAGCCATCCCCAGAGGGTCTGTACTCACTGGGCCCCCCTCAGGGTCACGGATGTAGCCGTAGGCGATGGTTTTGTCGATGGCAAACCCAAAGTCTGCCCGACGGATGTGGCCGACCACCTTGCCGTCCCTCCAGACCGCCTCCAGGCCGAACATCGGCACCTTCCTGCGAGGGGAAGGCAGAGCTGCCATCAGCAAAGCCCCACATCAGTCCCCCACAGGCCAGAGGAGTTTGGGGAGACCAGACCCCACCTCTGCCCCAGGCCAGTCCATGTGCCAGGGCTCCCATTGCCCACAGGTCCATGAACCTCCCTGCGCTCAACCCAGGCACTGGCGAAGTCCCTCCAGCCCAATTTGCACAACCTCCCGCTGCTCTGGGTGAAACAAGACCAACCCACTCCCTGTCACACTGTTTCCAGCTCCCATTAAAGGATCCAACAGGGAATTTGCAGCGGGATTTAAATTAGAGATGGAATCAGAGCATGGAAAACAGTTGAGCTGGCTCATAACCGAGCTCCACGTGTGTGTGTGGGGGGGGGTGTGTGTGTACCATCTGTGTGTGTCTGTATGTGTCTGTACCACCTGTGTGTGTCTGTACCACTTGTGTGTGTCTGTGTGTGTCTGTACCACCTGTGTGTGTCTGTGTGTGTCTGTACCACCTGTGTGTGTACAGACGGGGTGGATGGGGATGGTGCTCGTCCTGGGGTGGCCGCTGGTGCTGGAGCCAGCAGTGGTACTCAGCAGTGGTACTCAGCAGTGTTACTCACTCATCTGTGGTGAAGCAGACGAGGCGGCGGAAGATGCCCTTGGCTTTCTGGGCCTCCACGGCCTCCCGGCCCAGGAAGGGGATGCTGGACTTGAGCTTGCAGGTGAAGGCCAAGCCAGCTTCTAGCGGGGTATCGTCGGTGCGCAGGTCCGCGTGCCAGTGCCTGTACCCTGCAGGGAGCTAGCAGGGGTCAACCAGGTGATCTTTGCCAGGGTGAGCAGCATGAGGAGGCCGAGACATCACCTCTGCCTCCTGGACACCCCTTCATTCACTTGGCCCTAGACAAAGCACCCTCGAGAGGAACCCCTACTGGGGAAATCACAGCGCAGAGCACTGGGACCGGTAGCATCTCTGCACCTGCCCTTGAAGCTGGGGAAAAGCTCTTTTGCCCTGGTCCCCTGGCTGGAGGAAAAGCAGCGAGTGCTGCTGTAAGGAGAGCGAGGCACCTTTCTCGATGCTGAGGCTGTCGATGGCTCTGTAGCCGGCGTTGGTGATGCCATGCCGGGCCCCCGCCTGCATCACCGCCCGGTAAACCTTCACACAGTCTGCCTTGGGCACGTGCAGCTCCCAGCCCATCTCGCCCACGAACGACAACCTCATGGCACGGACCTGTAAATGCAAGAGGCCAAACATTCCTGAGGTGGAGCCGGGCTGTGCAGGGTGGGAGAGGCTGCAGAGCCACGTACTCCCGTGTCGGGGGGAAAGCCAGCTTGCCTGGGCACCCTGTGGGCACCTCGTGGTGGAGGGCAGTTCTGTGCTCTTTCTAAGGCAGAGTCAGACTGAATTTCTGACCTGTGTACAGCCTAAATCAGCTACCATCAGTGCCCAGGAGGGATGGACAGTGGGTAGAGGTGGCTCTGTCAGCACCCCCTGGCCACTGATTGCAGGGCTGTTGCAGGCAGCCCAGCTGGGGTTGCTCCGGCTCCAGCCGAGCTTTTGTCTCCCTCTGCTGATCCACTGAGGTGGGAAAGCCGGTCCCCAGCAGGACTGTCCTGCTTTGGGACACTTCATGGCTGCTGTCCCCCAGGGATTTCCCAACTTGGGATGGTGCTCCCACAGCAGAGGCACCCAAAGGCTCCCAGGCAGGGGTTGAGCCCAGTGTCCCGACCCACATCCCACTCACCCCAGGGAGATGCTCAGGTTTTCCCCCACGGAGGTTGTGCCCTAAAGCAGTGCTGCCAAATTAGCTCCACACTGAATGCATGAAGCTCCAAAGAGGGATGAGCAGATCAGCACAGGGGACTGGGTGCTTCTCTGGGGAAACCTTATCCTTGGAGATGGAGCCTGCTTGCACTTCCAGGGGAACAGACCATGCTGGGACTGCCCTACCCATGTTCCCCCAGCTTCTTACCCAGGCAAGCTTGCCTGCATCTTCTTGTTGTCCCTATGAAACAGTCTACATTCCCAAAGCTTTCCAGGCCAGTTGGGGCCACCCCAATTCAGGCACCTTCCCTGGAGACAGCCCTTGTGTCTGAGCTGCGTTTCCCTCTGATTCATCCCATTATATTTCTTCACTTCCTCCCCCACACAACCCCTCTGGTTCATCCCTTTGTATGCACATCAACTGCAAATGCATAGTCTGCTCTGGGAGACAGATCAACTCCAGAGTTGCACCACAGATCGTGAGCTGTCAGTCTTAACAGAGCAGTTTTCAGCTTGGAAGAGACTTCCAGGCAGGTTCTGTTGGCTGGACACACTCCACAGCCTTGGGACTGGCTTGCCCGTGCTGGCTCTGGGTGTCATTGGGGCAGAAGCTTCATTTTGCCATTTGCTGAGCTCTTACTACAACCAGAGCTGGTCCCAGCTGTGCTCTCTAATCCCGAATACAATCAACAACAGACAACAGCAGCTGCTGCCCAAAACAGGCAGAAGTGCCAGAGGGGTGCCTGGACTCTCCTGCTTCCCCTAATATCCCCCTGCAAAAATAATGCCCTCAAGCAGAGTTTAAGGCAGCTTGTAAGAAGCCTTAACCTTTACAATAGGAGTGGAGAGAAGGAAGGAACCCATAGATATTGGGAACTTATTTTGAACCTCCTCCCAACGAGCCATGCCGGGAGCCAGCATTCCCTTGGTCCCTGCAGAGAGGCACAAAGGCTGGCAATCACTTCTTCAGGTGCACACACACAAGGGGTGCAGAGAGGCTTTTTCTGCTACACAAAGGTGTCATCTAATTAGGGAACAGCCAGAGATCAAGCTGCTGCAGCCAGCTTCCATCTCCACTGCGGCAGGAGATGCTCTGGGGACTGACAGGCAACTTCCCGGCTCATTAACCCTGCCTGCGACTGCAACTAAAGTGCACTTAACTATCAAGAGCAAGTTACTCCTGGGAGAAATTTCCCCTCAAACCACTGCTGCTCCGGGTGAGCAAACATCCCAGCAGGAGCTGTGCTCCACAGAGAACACCTTGGAAAATTGGGGTGCCAGTCATTAGCTTTGCACAGGCAGGGGTTGAGGTTGCCCCCACACTTGTGTACCCCGGGCAGGGTCCACATCCCACCACAGAGGCCGAGGGGTGATGCCAAGGGCTGGGCTCAGCTGCTCCTGTGGCTTTCTGCTGAATTCCCCCAGGAACAGGTTTTTCTGTTAGATAGCAGCCAGAGCTATGGAATAGCATCAACTCCTGGGTTTTTGAGCAGCAATTCAAAAGCATTCTAGAAAATGAAAACCTGAACTTTACCCTGTATCCAGCAGTGAAATTCAAAGGGGGACCTTTCTCTGCTGTTCAATACAATGAGAGACGCTATATATAAACTCACAAACCAGTAGGTAATTTCCAGAGTCATTAACTCTGCTGGAACTCTCCTTTCACTCCAGCTGATTTTGTTCAACTACTGAGTTAATGTATGAAAATCTCAGCGATAACTTTTTAAAGATGTTGGGTTCAATTTAATCCCCCTGGAAGGTGATAATATCAGCAAAGGCTTCAGCCTGCTGTCCTGAGAAATCCTCCCACTCTAATTTTGGTGTGGGATGGAGACCCTGGTGTTCATTGTTCAGTGGGGACCAAAGGAGACCTCCTGAGGAGTGGCCTTGGCAGCAGGAAGGGACTCTCCCCCCCAGCCCACACCAATTCTGACAGTGGGGGAATTTAGTCTCAAAAGAAGATACAAAATTTCTACCAGCTATTTTTTCCTCACAGGACTGGATTACTTTTTTATAAACTTGAAGTGAAATGCAAATAAACTAATCACACCCTTGGAGGCAGGAATATTTACACACCTTTCCTAGGGGACAAGGAGATTATTATGAGATGATATCAGCTTGCTACAGTCATGACAAGGGAGGATGTAGGGGGGAATTATAACTCATCAGTGGGGACTAAAATTCAAAATTTTGGACAACCTGCATCAAGGAATTGGCTTTGGAGTCCCCCAGGCCACTGTTCTCCCCCTCCCATTAAGGGACACTGGACTCACTGTGCATTTCTGATACCCCAGCCCAGGGCACACTGGTACTGATGGTTTGGAGGATTAATATGACTTGGGCAAAATCTGTGACTCAGTTAAACCACCCTAAACCCTGGCCAGGCTCTTGCTCACAAATCAAGAAGCCCTAATTTGATTTAGCAGCAATCCCTTCGGCAGCCAGCTGCAGTCGAATTAAAGCCACTCTAATTCTGAATGAAAAGTGGCTGCACGTGGCTTAACCCAATTTCACTAATATCCAACCTGCCTCTAGCTCCCAGCTTTCCTGCTGCCTTTTACAAGATTTACTGCTGCACCTTCACCTCCTTCATCCCCCAGCAGGCACAGGCATGAGAGCCAGAGTGAGAGCTCGGCGTGGTCCCTCCTGCCATCCTGCTCCTCCAGAGGGAAAGGGATGCCCTGGGAACACAGCTTGCCCAGATTTCCCATGGGAAGGATGGGGTACAAACTCGACCTTCTCTTGCAAAGGGTGTTTTTGCAACAAAAGGAATATTTCATATGGGATAAACATCAATGTGAAGGCAAAGTTTCTTGGGAAACGTAGCAAAACCTTTTCCCTGATATCCAAACTTGCCAGCACTAGGTTTTCCCAGGACATTTCTCTTTTGACAAAATGATACTTTGTGGTCACCAACTCTTCTATTTAGGGTGTTTCAAGCAGGCTCAATCAGCAGCCTCACACATGACAGAACTCCCCAAAGAGCTGCCATCACCTCCTTCCCCAGGGATAACTGTTGATGCGTTGGGTGAGGTGGGAGAGGGATTTAAGGTGCTTTTCTCACTGCACCAGGTGAGATGGAGGAGTCCAACCAGGCAGACAGTGCTGTGAAACCTCCCAGCAAACCCCCGGGCTCCACTTCTTTGCAACACAGTCAACGACACCAAACCACTTTAGGCTGAGCCTTCCTCCCTCGACACCTCTGAGTGACACCACCCATGGCTGCAGGGCCTGGCAGAGGTGCTGGGCTGCCAAACTGGGCAAGGTGCATCTCCAGCAGCTTGCTGAGAACCCCCACCCATGGGTCCCTTCCAGGCACCTAAGCCAGGCAGAGCTGCTGCTCATCACCATCACTCCAAAGGGCTTCTTGTCCCCTCGCTCCGGCACCGAGGGGCTTCACCCGAGGTATTAGCATGGAGCAGCACCAATTCTGCACTTTTCTCATCACAGCTGAAGTGAGCCCTGAAGTCTGGGCAAATGCAGGATGATCTGTACTTGTACAGGAAGCTTAAGGCTGTCAGACTTCTCCTGTGATCAAACACAGCGGCTCCCGGGGCTGTCCAGCCCTTATTGCCAGTACCTGACATGCTTTACATTAAATCATCCCTTTTTCTATTTTATGATTAGGAGGAAATGGAAAGTGTCTGGAGTGTCAGGGAAATCTCATCACCAGTGCTCACCCTAATCCATGGGAGGCATCTCTTGTTCCTCTGCCATCGCTGCAAAGCCATGAGTCACCATGTCCCTTCCCCAAGCTCAGCCCAGGCTGTGACACCACTGGGAGGGCTGGGAGAGCAGGCTGGCACCTGGCAGGCAGTCAGGGAAGGAAACATCCTGCTCCCACACTGGATTTTGGCCTTTTCCAACAAAAAATGCAACAAAATGTCCCTGCAATAATGTGGAGGCAGACAAGTTCCCTAGCAGAGAACGTCCAGAGACTGCAATGGGTTGCCCAGAGAAAGTATGGATGTCCCATCCCATCAAGGCCATGTTGGACAGGGCTTGGAGCAACCTGGTCTAGTGGAAGGTGTCCCTGCTCACAGCAGGGAGGTTGGAACGAGATGGGCTTTAGTGTCCTTTCCAACCCAAACCAGTCTGTGATTCTATGCTTGGCTGCACAGGCTGGTGGGTGGCCACTTCAGAGCACAGAGCTCCTGGGGAGCTCAAGGGCTACATCCTACCGTGCATCCTGCAGCTGTGGTGATTTTGTGGGTGGAGAAGGGGAAGGCCTCGTTGCTGAGGTCGGTGTCCAGCACTTCTTGGAGGACGACGCGGCTGTGGGGAAACAGCAAAGTGGGTGTGGTGAAAGGACACAGCTGAAAGGACACAAGGTTATCCCTAAAACTTGCTCTCTCATCCTGTTGGCAAGACAGACTTCTCACTCCAAGGAGGAGCCGATGTGGGTGATGTGCAATGCTGTCAGAGCCTCAAAAGAAATTTAATTTCCCAGAAAATGGAACATTACTCCAGCCGGATCATTGTCATGGGGATCACACCTAGCCCTGCCCAACATGGGGACCTGTATCTGAGACATCCCTCCCTCCCTCCATCCACACATCCCTTCTCCCATCCCTCCCTGCATCCCTCCATGGTCAGGTTCTCCCCACGCTCACCTCAGAGGGCCCTGGATGCTCATCATGCCCAGCTCCTCTGAGCAGTCGAGGAGTTTGCACTGGAGCTTCATGTCCTGCAGCACAGAGGTGATGTGGGACCAGTTGTGCTGGGCCACGGCCCCGCCGATAGCCAGGTAGTATCCATCCCCTGGAAGACACCCCCAGCAGCCTCTCAGGGTCATGAGCATTGGGCTGGGGGTGATGCCCAGCTCAGGTCCAAGCTGGTTTTGCTTTCCAGAGCCTGAGATGGAACCCTGAGTCTCTCCAGCATGCACAGGTGGGCTGCCAAGAGCAGGGGGGTTAAATGGTTCTGAGGCAAGGGAGGGCTTTACTGCCTTTTGTGGGGCTCAGCACAGTGAAAGCCATCAAAACCCCAAAGAAGAAAACGTATAAAAAGCTGTTTGAAACCCGGAGGCGCCTGTGTGTGTGTGAACATCACAGGAAGGGAAAAAAACCTCCTTGTCCCTAGAGACCAAGAGCAAAAGCATTTGCACTTTTGTCCCTGTACGGAACAGACCCTTAAGTGTGGAGGGAAATGGGAGCCACAGGTGGAAGCAGGGAATGCTACAGCGACCGAGCCATAACCAGTGCAGGGGCTGTACTGTACACAAGGAGAAATTTCATCTCGTTGCTAATCCTGGGTGGAAAAATCCCCAAGGATGGTGTTTGAGAGCTGATTAATATGTAATCAATCTTTCCTCTGTCTTTCCTGCCACTACAAAATTGCTCTTTGATAATCTGTCATAATGATAATAAGTGCAGCCACCTACTGTAACTGGAAAAAAAAAGACTTTGCTGTGATTAAACTCCTCCATCGCCCAACAAACCCCACAGCTCTGCCATCCGCTTCCCATCACCCTTCTTCCCCTGCCAGTGCCCCAGACGAGAGGGAAGGAGGATTCTCCCACAGGGATGGAGGATCTCACTTGGCACCCCATGTTGCTGGGGCAAAGGGGGTGAGCTTGCCCCCACAGCACATCTGAAGGTGACACAGTGTGGGGACAGGGCTCTGTGGGCACAAGTGCACACCCCTGTCTGGTGGCAGCCCTGGAGTTTGGCTGTGCTGCCGGAGCCGAGCTCAGCCTCCTCCTCCTCTGCTGCCTAATGCCATTTCTGCCCTCTGGGCTGCTCTGCTCCCTTTCAATTCCTCTTTATTGCAGCTGATAAGGACTCGGACAGAGGTCAGAGCTGCCAGCCAGGGCTGGACAAACCCAATAACACCGATGAGCAGGGCCCTGGGGACAGGAGTGATAATCAGGTTACAGGGACCGAAGGACAGAGGTGGAAAAAACCAGGTGGCTGCCATTAGGAAAATGCAATAACCCCCACGCCTGCAGCCCCTTCAGCGTGGCAGGGATGGAGGAAATGCTAGAACAAACCTGTCACCGTGGCTTCCTGGGACTGGAAAGGTCTTTGGGTGGAAAATGCAGTGGGAGAGGCCGGGAGCTGAGCTGCGGGAAGGTGAACCCAGCCAGTGCCCACAGAAATGCTCCCACCTCCAGCACTCCCGTGCTCAGGACTTTTACCTTCGAAGGCAGGGGCCAGGGGGGAGGCTGGGTCTCCAGGGATGATCCTGCTGACAGTCAGGTCACTCTCCACACCCCCCTGCTTGTTCAGCATGCAGGTGTACACGGTGGAGCCTGCGGGAAGGACACGGGCACTGCTGCCCATCAGCCAGCCAGGCATGGAGCCATGGCCCTGGCAGAGGGAGCTGGGTAGCAGGAAGGTTTGCCCCCATTGTTCCATCAGCTACCACTGCCTGACCGTGCCCTGATGGATCCTGGGGTATCCCAGCACCAGGAATTATGATTTTTCCTCTTTGCTGTGTGAGGAGCTGGATCTTCATCCTTGGAAAAGCCATAACCCGCCTCCCAGCCCCGGAGAAGGGAACAGCAAACCACAGCTGGTGAGGGTTGTGCTTGATTTACTCCAGTACCCATCACATCTCCAGCTGTGATCCACAGCTGGATCCCTCCCTGGCCCCTCAGATCAGAGCACTGAGACTCTGTACAAAAAAGCAGAATCCAGTCTTGTGAAGACAGGGAAAGCAGACTTTCCCACATGCTTCCCACACCCTCTGCAAGAACAGCATTCAAAATAAAAGCCAGTTTAGGCCCCCAAGGGGTTTTCTGGGGTGGGATTTCCCTGGCATGCAGCTGAAATGAAGTACCTGGTGCTTTGCTCACGTCAGCACTGAACAGCCAGTTCGCTGCTTTTGTAGCTTCAGGTCCAACCAAGTAGAATTTCCCAAAATAAGACATGTCAAAGAGAGCCAGGGCATTTCTGCACGTTAAGCATTCATTCTTGATCTAAAATTAAAGCAAACACAGCGCTGAAGCTGAGCCTTGCTCTCACCTCACAAAGGGAAGCACAAATTAAAGCATTTATGTAATGGGAAATGATAGCAGGACACTTGTCTGGTGCCTTTAAAGGCTGTACAACTTCAAAACATTCCTGAAAAAATCAAGTGCTAAATGGAGCAAGCCTGACAAGCGATCCCGTATGCTCAATCCCATTCCTTACCTCACTAACGCAGTGACAGTTATAATTAATAACAATTAAATTTTATCAAATTGATTTTTCCCCCCCCCAAGCTGCTATCAACACTTTCATTTAGGAAAGCAGCAGCTTAATTCCTGTTTCTGAGCACGGTCCACACACTCCTCTTAATCCTTTTGGAATGTTTTTCCCCAGTTTTAGGCGAAGCTTGCTGCCTCCCCTCCCTCTGAACCTCGCCAACTCCACCCAAAGCAGGTTCTGCTGCCTCTGACTGCCCCACTTCCAGATGTGGCCAGGGGAAAGGCGGGGCTGTCACCCCTGGACTCACAACGTCGTGGTGAGGGGGGAAGTCGAAGGTGTACTCGTCCCCCAGCAGCCGGTTGTAGGTGTAATCCTTGTGGCGCTCCCGGCCGTACGCGCCGTAGTAATCGTAATCCAGGACCTGGGGGAAGAAGTGGGAGGATGGGGACAGCGAGGAAGATGATGTGAGGCCGAAGCCAAGGCTCTCCTAGTCCTACTCACCCCACTCCAGGAGAGGAGTCGGTCCATGAAGGATGTGGTTGTGGTGATGGGTCCCCTCCCTGGCATCCCTGCCCATGGGGATGGTCCCCACCCCAGCATCCCTGATATATCATCAATATATCAGTACCTGTTGTTTGGGGGCACTGCAGGCAGATGCTGCCTGTTGCAGAGGGACAGGCAGACAGACAGACACAACATGCACACACAGATCTCCCTCTTTTTGCTGTTACAGTGAATTATAGCCCGAAAGCTCTTATAGACCCTTTTTGGGGACATGCAACTGCTGCAGCATATCACACACCCTGCACACACACAGGATGCATCCTACATGCTCTGGGCACAGCTGGTATCCTCAACACCCCCCAAAACACGTTCCATGCTTACCGGGGCTGCTCCCCTGGGGCTGAACCAGCCTGGCCTCTCCCAGCCGTGCCGCTCCTGGAAAAAGCAGCCCTGTCGCAGCAGCTCCTACACCAGAGAAATGGGAACAAATGGTCTTTAAAAAAGCCTTTTCACTGCCTTCTGAGCAGTGTCCAGGCTGCCCTCCTCAGGTGCGGGTTCGTGCTCCAGATCAGACTTGTGACCCCTTGGCTTTGGCTGGCAGCAGCCAAAATCAGCACTGCAGTTTGTCTTTTAAAACAGCGGCAAACTTGCCTGCAAATTGCCTGATTTTTATCCCCCCCCCAAAGAAGGATATTTGCCTCAAGGGTAGTCGAGAGGCAGCATCTGAGCAGCCCAGCTGTGCACCCCCAAAAACCTGTGCTATGGTGCCCAAATTACTGACTGAGAGGTGCTACATCCACAGAGTGAGATTACCCCTGATGTTCACAGACTAATTACATAATAACATTTAAGATTTATACAGCAACCTTCTCATTCCTCCTCTGTGCTCTCAGGAAAATCTCTCTGCACGCAATTAATTAGGGATCCATTAAGATATTTTTGTTTGGGGCCTCTGTTCAGAAAAGAATAGATTTTGTTGAACATTTCAGAAATGATTCAGTGCCTATTTATAAAACACGGCACATGTTCTGGAGCTGCATGGATAAATACCAGGCTGTCAGTCAAATGGGCATTGCTTATTAGACATGCTATTAAAAAATAAATTGCATCCTCAGTGACAGAAAACAACTGAGCTGTCAACCAAACACTGGGGGCTGGAGGGCAGGGATGTCTGTTTTACTGCTTGAGCCTCTGCTCTCCATTGGAAGAGGGATAGTGTGATATGGATCAGAGACAGGCAGAAATGGGCTTGGGAAATGTGGCTGCTCCTTGCCAGGGCTGGGATTGGGGCTGGTGGTGATGTGGTGGGACAAGACACTGATGCTGAGTCACTCCAAGCACCCTGGGGGTGCTGAGTGATTTGGGGGGCTCTGAGCTGCAGTGGCTTGGGCGCTGCTGGTGCTGCAAAATGCTGGAAACTGGATTTTTCTCACAAGTGCTACATCTAAAGGGTGCTCACCTACAGAGCTCTGTGCAAGGAAGTGGCTGGCAAAGGTAGGAGCTGGGGGGAGCTCTGGCTGGTGGCTCCAGGGAGTAAAACCACTTAGAGGGTGCTGGCAAAACCACCTCTGCAGAGGCACAGCTGCTCCCCACTCTTCCCACATCCCTCCCCATGTCCTGGCTTCTGTTTTGGGGAGAAGCTGCTGCTGAGGTGATAGGTCCTGCTGCTACAGGACATGGTGAGCAGCAGGAGATTCATTCCTGTGAGCATTTGGCATCCTCATCCCTGGCAGCTGCCCCCGAGCTGGGCTGGCAGTGAATCGACTCAGCCTCTGAACTCTTCTCTCCACCTTTCCCTTGCCCAGTGGCCATCACCAAGCTCTTAAGCCATTTTGCCAAGTTAAATATTGAAGGAAAGCTTGGCATCTCTACCATTAAACCATTCATGGCCCCAGCACCCTCACAGTGTGCACTCAGTATGCTTTGGGATTGGCAGGGATCTCCCCAGGATGGATGGATGGGAGCACGGATGCAGCACAATGCTCTGGGGAGCGATACAGCCACAGCCACTCCTTGTGACCTCTTTTTTTGCTGCAAGGATGCTGTGAGGGCACCCCATTGCTCCTCACATGGCAAAATGTCCTCACCTCGTGCAGGGGGTCCTTCCTCATGTTGCGTCCTGCCAGTGGCTCGTCATGGGGGAACACCACGGAGTAGTTCTTGGCGTAGGACTCGTGGCTCCGCTCCCGGATCCAGCGGTTGTTGTCGGTGAGGGAGCGGTGGAACCTCCTGGAAGGCAGGGAGAGAGCAGCGTCCCAATGGGCCCACCAGCTCCTGGGGTGCCTCCTCTTGACCAGACCCAGATGTGGATGCAGCTGCTGAGGTGTAAAATTGCTATTTCCTGCGCCAGTTCCACGGGTAGAAGAGCAGAGGAACCAAGCAGAGCCTGGCGCTGGCCAGGAGAGCCAGCACCCCTATCCAGCTCCCAGCCCTACCCCAGAGCAACTGGGAGCAGAATACACCCCTTCTGGAGGGGAAAAATAATAAAAAAAATGAAACTTGAGGTTAATTCTGCCCCGTCAGCCTCAGAGCACACTCCAGGTTCAAATGCAGCCCAATGAGGAAATGAGCCCTGGATATTCTTTACATTCTTCATCCAATTCTCCCCAGGCTGAAATACAAATAAAATCTGAATAATTTTAGATTCGTTTGACATATTTTCATCTTTCAAACAGAAAAGCTCCTTGGAGGAATGTGTCAGCTCAGCACACACTCAGGTTTTTATTACCAGAGACCCATAACTCATGGAGAGCAGCACTGGGCACTGTGGCACTTTTCCCAGGGCTGGAGAAAAGGAGGCAGAAAAGGAGGAGATGAAAGGCAAGAAAAAATGTCATTTCTAAGGTCTTTTAAAATGATACTTTGAGCTTCCCTCCCCACTGCTCGGATTCAGGGGAGAGGCAGGGCACCAGGGCTGAGCTCTGCAAGCAATGCAAGTGATGCTCCCCAAAACCAGCCGTGGGCTCCCTGTGAGAGCAGCTGCCTCTTCTGCTGGCAAGGGACAAGCAGAAGGTGACACATGGCATGTCACTGGCACCCCTGGTTGCCCCATCAGCCCCAGCCCCTTCACCAACATGTTGAATTTTTGACAGCAGCAAGCGGGCAACAGCTGCCAGATGAAATATTTACAAGTGAGTGTTTTGAGAGGATAAATATTGAAATGTGCAGAAAAGGGAGTTATTTAAAGAGGAGCTTAGTAATCATCAGCCAAAGGAAAAAAAAATGGGACTGACAGCTTGATGACAGGGCAGATGGGATATGGGGGATGCTCCATCCAGGTGCAAGGGATGGAAAGCCCCCAGCTGCTCTAAGTGGGGCTGGGGTCACCCTGAAAGGGCTGTGGTGGTGCCAACCCAGTGCCTGTCCAGCCTGGGGATTTCTCCATCACTCCATCCCCATCCCTAGCCCAGCTGGTAAAGGAAGGGAGCTGGAGGCACATCTCCCACTGATCTCTGCAGGCCCCAATACCCCACTCCCCCACCCTGAGTCAGTGGGGCACTTACAGCTTTACCACTAAAGCAACAGCATTTTCAAAGCTTTGTCCCCGACAAGGTGGTTGCTGTCACTAACAGCCCTGTAAGAAAGCCCACACCCAATCAAAGACAATCAAGCAAGTCAAAAGCAATTACTGAGCCAACATCTGCACAGTCAAAACTCTCGGCCCGTGTGGTGCTGCAGAGGGGGGCAAAGCTAATCTTTCTGCTGTTAAAATCATCCCCCCCGATTATTAAGTTAGAGGATTAGGCACGGCACTAATTGAACAACAACAAAACCCAAACGTAATTAGCCTGTCCTTCCCCATCACCACCATCTCCTTGTGCCTGATGGAAGCTGTTTGTGTAGAAGTGGAATGAGGCGAATGAGATAAACCCCGTGTGTAAATTCATTAAACCCACTGAGTGTAATTGATTCCAGCTCCTTGGAGGGACACAGGCGGTGGCACAGATGGTGCCAGGACACCCATTCCCGATGCCAGCAGCCAGTCCTGCCTTGAAACTGTCCCCAAGGACCACCCAAGGATGAGGGGTGTCAGTGAAGGAGACCTGGGACAGGCGGGGTGACTTGCCTGATGTCATAGCCATACATGTCCTTCTCCGGCCGCCCGTGGATGATCCAGTGAGCCAGTTCCCTCCCACAGCCGCCTCCCAGCATCATCCCTGGGGGAAGAGGAGAGGATACAGATGAGGCCAGAAGGCCAAGCACAGCTGTGGGTGCCAGGCTCTGCCTGGGATATGATGCCCAAGGTGTGACTCCTTTGGGTCTCTCTTACCAGCGCTGTTGAAGCCACAGCCAAGGAAGAACCCTCGGACTTCTGGAGCTTCTCCCATGAGCGGCTTGTGATCAGCTGTGAACGACTCTGCAAGACAGAGGGGATGTGCCAGTGAGGCCAGGACAGGCTTCTGGGGACACATCACACACTTTAGGAGCAGGTTTCCTGAAGCTTCCTGTGCTGACCTCATCCTGCTCCCAGACAGATCAGTGGGGCCAGAACTGGACCAATACCAAGCACTTCCCAGCTTGGGAGTAGACTGAAAATTTGGGAAACAAAATGAATCCCCCAAAAGAAGTTGCACGAGGCACTGTGAGGGCTCTTTCTTTCTCCCAATCCCCCAGTCAAGGGGGCTGCACTGATCTGTTTGTTGCCTTTTCAAAGTCTGAGCCACATTTCATGATGACTGTATTTCACCTTCATTGAGTTCTGCTGGGAAATTCCATGACTTTCAGCTACTTTGTTCAGCTGAGGGACTGCTGGTGATGTCTCCCCAGACTCCTGTGCTAATGATGTCTCCTGCTGCCAGTGCTATTCCACAGGGCCATCAGCCACAGTCCCTGTGCAAGTCCTCACTAGGGAGGACAGCAAAGCACCCTGACAGAGGGGTGCAATCCTCCTCCCTTTTTTGGTGGTTCATCCACCCACATGAAAGGAGAGAGGGAAGACAGAGTTCAGTCTGGTCCTTCCCCCCTCAGCAGTGCCCAGCTTGTTTCCCATGATCACTGGAGAAGGCAAGAGCAGAGCCACAATATTTCCACTGTCACCAGAGCAGCTCCTCATGTGCCAACATCCCCATACTGATACATCAGGTTAAAACTCAATAGAGCAACACCCAAAGCACCTCCCCTTCCTTCCAGCCCAGCTGACTTTGCCTTGGGACAGACAGTGAGGACTCCCAGGGACCTTGGCACAGTTACCCACAGCAAAGAGGACAAGCCTTGGCTGTTTGCTTCAGCCCAGCGTGACTCAGCTGTCACAAACTGCTGGTTTAAATCAAGAAAGAGAAAAGGAAGAGCACTGACCCTTTGGAAATGACATTACTGTACTACAAAGGGTAGACATTCATCTACCAGACACCAGCTCTGCTCACACCACAGTGTAATCAAACCACCGGACCCAGGGCCAAGGTCTCCACCTTGTACACGTCATGTTTGATCAGCCACGGGGCAGGAGACGTGCCCTACTTTCCCCTCACACAACCATAAAGGCCTCAAGGGTTCCCTGTTAAGTGCCTCAGCAAAAAGAGCTTTATTACAGTTTCTTTTTTAGCATACGGTGGATTTTAAGGCCAAACCAAGTGTGCAGGTCTGGGGCTCGATGGCTGGCATCACCTCCAGCTGCCACTGCAGCAATATTATGGCCTTTAACTCCACACCAGACAGCCTAGGATGTAAATCTAGGTGAATCTAATGTCATTGGCCCAGAACGAAATAGTAAAAATAATTATATAAGATAAGTCTTGGTAAAACAATGGTCACTGCTTGAAAAAAATCTGGCCCTCAATTTTCCAGTCCAGTGGCCACAACACTGTCTGTAAATCTGTGCTATTCATGCCCAGATAGGACTAAGGCAAAAAGCTCCCCAGGGAAATTGTTTTAAACTAAGAGAGAGTCAATTTAGATTATAAGATATCTACAAGATTATAAGATATCAATAAGATTATAAGAAATTATAAGAAAGAAGTTATTTACAATACAGGTGGTGAGCCTTTGGCACAGGTTGCCTGGAGAAGCTGTGGCTGCCCCGTCTCTGGAAGTGTTCAAGGCCAGGTTGGACAGGGCTTTGAGCAACTAATTCAGTGGAAGGTGTCCCTGCCCATGGCAGGGGGTTTGGAACTACACGATCTTTAAAGATCGGTCCAACCCAAACCATTCTGTGAGCCTATGAATCTACAGTTCTATTTCTCCACCCAGGCTAAGCCTGGAATGCCACCCCTTGGAAGATGACATCACTGCAGCCAGACCACCAGCACTTTCTCTGCCTTCAGAGAGTTTTCCTTTTTCTAGGTTATGAAGTTTCCCTTTGCCTCTAGCAAGATCCTGGTGCCACCACAGCCGTGTTACCTGGCCCACAGACAGTGGATTTAATGCCCGTTTTCTCCAGCACTGGCACTCTGTTGATGGCACCTTCGATGTGTTGCATGAAAACATCCCAATCCAGGTCAAACAGGCCAAAAGCAAATTTTTCAGATACCTGAAGGTGGGAAACAGGAATCAGGACGCAGAATAGAGTACAGCTGCTGCTGTAAGAACTTCTCAGCTCTGGCACCTGCACCTGGATAAAGGGACGATGCACAGGGCAGGGACTGCACAGTGGCCTCTGAATCTCCCCAGACCAGCCTTTTCATCTCATTCCTGTTGCCTCTGTATTGCCTGTCTGTGCCACAGACAGACCCAAAGGGAAGTTGTTCTCCCGTGCTTTGCCCACCAGCCCCACAGAGGTTGGTACCCACAGAATCAAGGGGCTGAGGCTCTCACACTCGCGCCCATCCCTCTGAGGTGGGTTCCCTGGAAACCTGCCTTGTTCCCCCCAGAAAACCTCCTGGCACTGCTCACCTCCTCCCAGAAGATGGGGTTTGACTCATATCCACCCACGGAAAGGGCATCGCCTTGGAGACGGAGATAGACCGAGGCGTCGTGATCGCGAACATTCGGCATGTTCTGAAAAACAGGGAGGGGGAGCGGAGGGGTGAGAGGGGAGTGAGAACAATGAGGACACCCCTACACAAGGTGGAGGTCCAGGACAGAGGGTGGGCACCTGCAGCAGTGACCTGCCAAGGATGGGAGCAGCAATGACTCCCTGGGTGTTCCCTCAGCCCTGAAATTTGGGTGCCTGTGTTGTCCCAAGAGGAAGGCGCCCGGCTCAGCTCCAGCAAAGCTGGTGAAACCACAGGCAAAGTGGCTTATGCAGACATGTGAGCAGCACTGGGGGTGCTCAGGGGAGCCAGAGCAGCCCCCGTGGTTGATCCTAGCTCAGAAAACATCACTCCTCCGCCACCCGCCTCTGCAGGAGGAGGCAGCAGCTCAACACGTGGGCAGCGGTGCGCGAAGAATGAGGGATTTGTTCTCGTGAATAATGGATGGAGAAACATTTAGATAACATGGAAGTACTGCTGTAGGGCCTACTGCAATCCATGTTGACAAGCGGAATTAGGTGGATTGAACAAGAGGCACCGAGGTCTGCAAGCTGCAGCCTCTTCTCTGAAAAGTCTTTCTGTGCACAGCACAGTGGAGTTACTGGGATAGAAATGTAATCATGGACAGCACTTTTTACAGTGAGGCACCTCGTACTGAAAGGTCAGACACACACTGTGTCAGTGGGATGGAAACTAATTAATGTGTCACCCTCAAAGCACTGGTGCCTGAGACAATGAAGCCTCCTTCAACTCCTGAGAAATTCTCCGTAGCCGAACGGCAGGAACAGATTTTTTGGGACAGTTTAGAAATGCTTGGAGAGTTACACCTCTGCCTGCTGGGACTGGGGCTTGTTCAGAAAGTGTTCGGGATCTTTATGAATCTGCTATCAGATTCACCAAGCACAGCAGAGATCCTATAACAATTCTACTGAGGGGGGAAAAAAAAAAAGAAAAAAAGAAGTATCTTACCAGTTGTAACATTGTTAAATATTAACTCTGGCTCTGTTCAAAGTGGTCTGACAGCCCTGCTAGGTGTGCGCCTCCCCAAACGCAGAGCCCAGCCTGGCAGCACATGCCCACGCTGAAGGCAGGAACAGAGTGGGGTCCCACAGGTCTGGGAGCCCCAGGAAAGGAGGTCATTCCTGCTTCACCAGCACTGCCCCCCCGAGCAGAGGAGCCGACCTGCAGCACTGACCTGGATGCCCTCGATGCGCTCGGTCACCACGTAGGCGTGGTGCATCCCCACCAGCGGCACGTGCACACCCGCCAGCCGGCCCAGGGCTCGTGCCCACACACCTGCCGAGAGAGCAACCCCAGGCTGAGCCTCAACCTGTCCTCCACACCCCCCAGAAAGCTGTCCTGCAGCCCACCCAGATGAGGGGACAAGGACTGCTGCAGACCCTCCGGTTCACAGGATGCAAAGCCAGCTGTGCCCCGTGGCCACAGCCCCCATCCCACAGCTTCCCCCCTGCCTTGCGCCCTGTACCTGCACAGTTCACCACGCAGGGAGTCTGGATGGTCCCGTGGGCTGTCTCCACTGCATACACCCTCTTCACCCCGAAATCATCAGCTCTGACTTGAATTCCAGTGACTGGGCAGTTCTCAATGATCTGGTGGCACAGGAAGGGCAGCAGGGTCATGGCAGGGTCACAAGGGCACTGGGACAATCCACCTCACCTGACACCCAGCCCCCAAATCAGGGGGAAAAATTACTCTAAGAAGTGGTCTGGTAATGGCCATCTCCCTGCCTTGGGTGCCTTGTCATGCTCCTATAGGTCTTTTTTCCACCCTATATTTTTCCTGGACCTCATGGTTCAGGAAATCTTTGCCAGCTTTGTCACTGTGACTCAACCAACACGACAACATCCTTCTTGGGAAAGATCTGATTGTGCAGGAGCAGTTCTGCCTTGGTGGGAAAGGAGATGGAGAAGGAGGGGATGAAATCTCCTCCCAGGATAAATAGGCATTAATGAGCAATTACTAATTAAGAACTACCGTAGCTCCTCTGGCAGTTGCTGCTCTGGCAAGAGTTGAGCAGGTCCCAGCTGGATCCATGGTGCCATCCTTGGGGACGTACAGGGTGCCGTACAGGTCATCAATGTTCATCAGTGGGTACAGGTCCTTGGTCTGTGATGGGCTCAGGACGTAGGATTCCACACCATACACCTTCCCCAGCTGCCAATGGACAAGAAAATCAGAAGCTGAAGCAGGAAACAAAAGCTTTGCTCATTGCTTGCTGCTGGAGGAGGAGGAGGAGGAGACCCCCAGGACATGTTCATCTCCCTGGTGAGGCAACTGCTGCACCAAAGCAAACCCTAATCTCAGTGTGGGGTGGGATGGTCTGCTCAGATTTCAGGGAATATGGCCCCGTATTGCTGCCCATGCAGCTGGAAAAATGATGCTGCCACTACCTGAATGGTCAAAAATCCATGGCTGGATTTAATTCTGCTGACTTTGGAGCATTTTGCCAGATTTTGGCAGCTTTATGGAAGTCAGGAGGCTGCCCTGGAAGCACATCCAGGCCACTCACAGCTCTCTGGGTGGGAAGGCAGTGAGGGATGGATCATTCAGAGACCTAGGGACCCCCAGCCCCACTCCCAAATAAACGCCACCTCCTACAGCCCGCTCAGCTGGGGGACACACAGAGGGGTTTCTTCCTACCGACATGAGCCTTTTGTACTCGTCGAGGCGCTGCTTGTTGGAGGCGATGAAGAGCCCCCCGTTCTCCACCCAGCCCGTGTGCAGCCCCGTCTCCGCCGGCAGATCCCGGCTGACCACATCCCGTGTGTGCGCCAGCAGCTCCACCTCCACATCGCTGGGACGCAGCTGCCACAGGAGACCTGGGGACACACACACACAGAGCCCACGGGTGGGACAGGCGCTCCATCACCCCTCCATCACCCGGAGTGGGATGCAGAGGGAGCTCCGTGATCCCACGTGTGTCCCGCGTCACCCTGCGGGGCTCTTGCTCCATCTCGTGGATACGTGGGAGCGCTACAAACCATCGGTTTCTGTTTTCCTTGGGCGTTAAATGAATGGGAAAAAGGAGTGGACGACCCCAGAAGTGACAAAATACAAAAGAGCGTGTATAGCTCCTCCTCCCTGCCAAAGAAAAGTGGCTTAAAGAAGGAAAAAAAATACCTGTGGAAAAAAAAATGTTTCCTTTTCCTGTGGCCACATGAATCTTAAAAAAGAAGAAATTAAAAAAAAATTTGGGGGGATGTTCAATAGAAAAAGAAAAACAGAAATGCTGAAATTCTCCACATTTAAAGCCCAAACTCTCCAGCACATCCAGATGCAGCCTGTGCAATGGATTCACTCCATGGACAACGGCACATCCCAAATCATGGCCATCCCAGTGCCCACCCCGGGGAGCCCTCGCGCTGTGCCCACCCACTCACCAGCCGTGTGCCAAGTGGTGCCCGAGGTCAGGCGGTCCCTCTCCAGCAGCACGACGTTGGTGACCCCCAGCTTGGTCAGGTGATAGGTGGTCTGGCAGCCCAGGCTGCCCCCCCCGACCACCACCACCTCGGCCGAGGATGGCGGGGGCCGGCTGGGCTCCCCACTCCCGGGGCCTTCCTCCTTCAGGGTCTTCTGGTACGGGACACTCTTCTTGGCCGTGGGCCCCGTGGCACTGCTGAAGGGCCGGGGGCTCCTCCAGGGGGCTGGCAGGCGGGGGGCAGCTGCCCGCAAGGCACAGCTCACGTAGGACATCTCCACCTGCAGATCCCAAAATCGTCTCTCTGGCACGGGTAGGGATCCCCAGCCAGCCTGGCTGCTCAACTCTCCACCGTTTCCGTGGGAGCAGCATCTCTGGGTGCTGAGCAGGGGCTAAACGAGCCCTGGGGCACATCCCGTGGGAAATGGGATCTCAGTTGCACGTGTGTGCAGCTCCCAAACAACCTTTGAAGGGCCCCCCCCTTAAAAAGGGGACTTGGGAATGCCGAGGGCACATCAACCCTGTGCTTGCTCACGCCTTCAGAAACCACATTTTTTTTTCCCCCTGGAATTCAGGAGCTGTTTGGCCACGATGAAGGTGCCAAGTTTGCTCCCTATCAGAGGGTGGTGCAATGGCTGCTGGGGGTGGAAACGGGACAGATCCTGCCTGCAGATACCCTGCAACCCCTGGAGACCCTGCATGCAGGTCCTGGCTGAGGACATGGCTCAGGGATCACTCCCAGCACATGGTTTTGGGTGCACAAAGGGCGTGCAGCGGGGTCTCACAGGCCAGCACTCCCACACGAGCCATGGCTGGGAGCTGCCCCAGAGATCACCCCATTGAGACCCCCAGCTTGCTGCCACGTGGCCTCCAAAACACTCACTATCCCCCCTCAGCCCCCCCCCAGCCCAGCCAAGCTGCAAACTCCTACTCGGAAATCCCGTGACACCGCAGGAGTTTCCCGGACAGCCCACGGCACATTCCCACCGGGATCCACTCACCAGCGAGGCTCACTTGGGCTGGCTTTCCCTGCCGCGATGGCCGTGGGGCCCCTGCCTTCCTCCGATGCTCTCCTCCTCCTCCTCCTCCTCTTCCGTCCCTTCTGCCCCTGCTGCAAAAAATATTAACCAGCAACCGGAGGCGAGCGGAGCCAGCCCCGGAGGAAGGGAAAGAGGGGCTCCTTCGTACCCCTTCTCGTGGCTCAGCTGCTCCTCAGCCAAGACAAAAAGTCCAGCAGAGAGAAGAAATTCAAAACAGGGAGGAAAATGCTGCTTTTCTCCCCGGCTCGGTGCCCAGCAGAGAACAAACAGCCCAGCTGGGGCCAGGGGGACTCGCAGCCTCCCGGGCTCGCTCGGCGCTGGCTGGAGTCGTCAGCTGGATGCCAGAGAGCAAACACGGCGAGGAAAGGCACCATCTGACCCTCCTGCCGCAGTTCCCAGCGGCTACACTTTAAGAGCAGAATTAAAATTAATTTAGGTATTTCCTAAGCCAGACCCGAGAGCTCAAAGGTTTATTGTTCCTCCTGCTCAGGACTCACCCCTGGAATTAGGGCTTGTTCGGGCAGGATACACAAGTTCTCCTGAAGGGCCTCATTCTGGTATCTTGGAGAAGCAGAAGTCGGGGTGGAGTCGGGGTTTACCCGGTGGTTGGGAGGGATCGGGGTCCCAGCAGCATTGTGGTCCCTCAGGCAGCATCACCCACCCCTACAGAGCCCTGAGCAGCCCAGGGACTGTGCTCTGGAGGACTTTTACCATCCAGCAGCAACGTGACCCTAGGAAGTGCCCCCCACTGCCTCCTACACCCCTGCTCTTCCCACTGAACACACTGTGGTACTCAGTCTGCATCCAAATTCCTCCAGTTTGGGAAGGGTTTGAACAGGAGCAGAGGGGTTCACTTGTTCCAGCATTAGCCCATCTCCAGCAGCATTCCTCTCCTTCCCCCAAATATAAAACCAGTTTCTCAGTTTTAAAGAGGGCCCCAATTCCTCCAGACTTCTTTATGGACTAATTGCTCAGAATAACCACAGAGCTGCAAACAAGTCTAAACTCCTGTTTGCAGTGGGGTGTTTCTGTTTGACAGGCCAGAACCATTTCATCAGTGTGTCCTAATTATAAATATGACCTTTGGGTTAGACCAGACGTAGAACAATACAAGCCCAAGTCTGTGTTCAGCAGCGTGAGCCCTTCACCAAGCTCAGGACGGACAGTGGGGAAAGTGGCAGCTGCTACAGCCCCTCTGAGCCCTAATGTGACTCCAGAGAAGGAACAAGGTTGGTTATTTTTTGTGATGGTCAGTCCAATGTAGAGGGAGCTTATGCCAGTTTAATCTTTCTCTATAGCTTTTAGGTTAATTCTAAAATAAGGAGCACAGTGGTTGGTGTGCGCCAGCTGGAGTTTTCTAGGTCACAGAAAATGCAGGGTTGAGCCAGCCAGGCGTGCTGTGGAGCCACGGTCAGCAGTGCCTGAGCCATCCTCATCCTCACCCTCATCCCCTTGGGAGCTGCACAGGCAGAGCTGTGCACTCACCTCTGCACCACAACCTGAAACGGGGCTTAAGAAAGCATTACCAGGACATGACCCCAAGCCAAAAGCAGCTGGATCCCACACAGTCCTGCCGGGCAGAGCTTTTCCAAGCTCTCCTCTTGGTAACCCCCTGCCTCAGTTCCCCCATCCTGACTGCACAGCGGTTCAGCCCCTTGTTTTGGGATCCACTGGCCCAGGTGGCACGTGAGATCACCCCCAGCCACGGCAGAGGGAGGTGGCCACACACGGGCCGGTCACAGGTCACCGTGGCCACGGGGTGTGCTCGAGGGCCAGCCCCAGGGCCACCACGGGTGGCTGTCACCCTGCAGCAGGAGCAGGACCTGCCGTTCACAGAGGGCAGCCAGCAAAGCAACCACCCCCCTGCCGTGTTTGCTCAGAGCTGGGCAGAGCCTGGCTGATGGGGGGGGATTATGGCAGCAGCTGCTCTTGCTGGGGGGAAAATCACAATAATAAATAAAACCCTGTGCCTGGTGCATCCCCCCTCCTGGGGCAGGCCAGGGGCTGTGCAGGGCTGGAGCCAGCTGTGCTGGTCACGGATGGAGATTTATTCTCCTGTCAGTGCCCCTGGAATGCTGCTCCTGGTCTGGTTACTGCACCTGGCCATGGTTGGGCAGGGTGGATAAATGCCCCATTTATTCCTGAGGCATCAGACCTCGCATCAATGCAAACCCCAGGGGAAGGTTTGGCACGAAGCCAAGGAAAGCCACTGTCCAAACACCCACCTGCCAGCTCCAACCACTCATGGGTTAAATACCCCCAGCCCCTGGGCTGGCAGGGATGTTCCCAGAGGCAGGATGTCACATGGAAGCAGATTTTTGTGTTTACCAGCTCTTGGTTCCAGGCTCTAGTGTGCTGTGGCCACCTGATGGCGATGCCAGACCCACTCAGGGCCAGGCTGATGCTCACCACTGTCAGAAGAGCACCCAGGTACCAAAACCTGGTATTTCACACACGGTGTGTGTTGGAGAGCTTCCCTTAGACTGAACAGCAACAGCAGGGAAGGAGGTTATCCCAGGCAGGGTCATCACCTGGACCAAGGTTAAATACCTGGCTGAGCAGCATCTTCCCAAAACAGCATCCAAAAGTTAGTGCCCAGCTCACGTCCTGCTTCTCCGTGTAAAACACATCCACTCTTTGCCCTTCCAGCTGACCCTGGGAAAAGTGAAGCACTGGGGACTCCAAGAGCAGGAAAAAATTAATGTTCTTAATTAAAGGACCTGGCAGCTCACAGGGACAGAGCTCACAGGCAGCTCTGGGTGAGACCTCCAGCAATGCCTCATATATTTTATAAGCAACTGTGTAACTTCTTTTATTGCTCTGGAATATGCTGCTGCCTGCAGGGCCAAGTGGGATTCTGGAATACGATATTCAGGAGTGATTTAAAGCCATGGAAAATCGTCCTACTTCCCTCATCCTGCAGGGGTTCAGCTCAGGCAAGCAGAGAAGCCCCAGGAAAGGTGCCCGGATGGAGCACAGGACAACTGTCTGAGTGGCAGCTGCTCCAGGAATGAGGTGAAGGAACCTGACAGGCAATGCAGGAGGGATCCACTCAGAGTTTTGGACGGGTATGAACCCTTATTGTTCACATCAGGAATCAGGAAGGATCCATCCCCATAAGCACCTGCCTTTCCTGGATGGGCCAAGCCACCCTCCAGCCCCAGCACAGCCAAGGGGGCTTGAGTGACAAGGACCCCGACACGATCCCAAGCCCTCTGGCACAGCAAAAACCATGTCTAGGGAAAAAAAACAACCTATCAGCAAAATTACACTTTATTTTTTTCGTTGTGGAATTTACTTTGATGTATTGTAACTTAAAAAGGTCTGGAAAAACCACATGCAAAAGGGTTTCTAAGTAGCAGCTAAAGTTTCTATTCCAGCATTACAAGCTATTCCAAATGATTTCCAAATTCCCAGCTATAAACTATTTCATAAACAGTTTTATCTTTAAACCCCCTCCACCCTACCCCAGTTAGTGCAGTGCAAAGGAAAACCCCAAGGAATTTACATATTATTTTCCAACGTATCCCATTGCAATTTCAAATGGTCTGCGATGAACTAAAATATATATACAATTTTCTCGCCATCATAAAAAAACATTTCCCTTTCTTATTCACAGATATATTTGTGGCAAATGGCTGAATAATTACTTACAAACAAAACAATCTTTTTTAACAAGTTTCTTACACCAGTAAACACAAGAGGGAGAGTTCTCTGGGGGGGAGGGGGTTTGGCAGGGCTGGGAGGGCAGCACAGGCAGAGGTTGGGGATCCCTTTGGGGTGTGAGGGACAGGGGTGTCCTGGTCCCTGTGACAGGTACGTGCTCTCCCAGAGGGGATGACCTCACCACCTTACAAAATTGGCCACATTAAAGGGAGGGTCTGTAAGGCTTTAGGATCTGAGGCATAATATGAGCCATCGTGAATTTGTCACGTGTGTGTGTGTCCCATCCACCCAAATGCACCCTCAGCTCCAACACAGCTCCCAGAATGGGAACAGGGCCCTGTGCTCTGCACAGGAACAGGGCATTGCCAGCTCTCCTCCAAGCTGAGCACCAAGGGGCTGGGAGGGGTTAGCACCAAACAGTACCTTGGGAAAGCCCTGAGCCCCCTCACGTTCCCGTTACCTCACCGAGCAAAACCCACGGTGGGCATCTGCCCCAGCCACACTCTGCTGAACCCACCCCACTCCCCCTGGGGCACCCTGGACAGGGGCACTCACAGAGCTCCTGGAGGAATGGGAAGCAAAATAGGGTGGCTCTGGGCTTGTCACTGAGCAACAGCATGTAATTCCCAAGTTAACATCATTCCCTTGTCCTTAAGAGTCCCAAACTTCTATTTCTTATCCTGAGCATGGCACTGCTGCTCCGTCTGGATGCTGCACAGGGTACCCCTGTGCCAGGGACCAAGGGCATCAGCACTGCTCACCCACCCAACGCTGGCATCTCCCAGACCTGCACCAGCACAATGCCAAGACCCCACACCGGGAACACGGCAGGACCACCAGAAGTCCCAGGGGAAACAAAGTCAGGGCATGGAAGCACCAGCTCAAAATGCTACGTATTGAGGGAAGCTGAAGGGCAGCTCCTGGGGCTCAGATACAGGAAAGTTGTTCCCTGTCACACTCCCACACACGTATTTGTCCTTTGGAAGGGAATTCTGGAGCTGGAGAGCGAAGCCAGGCCCCAGCAGAAGACAAGGGCTGGGATTTCCAGCCAGCAACTCCAGACTTTGGGAAGAACAGGCTCAGACAGATGGTGCTCAGGACACAGCGGGAATGTCAAAACAGGCGGACCTTTACTTGACAGCAGCAGCAGTAACAGCCTGTGGGAGGAAGAGAGGGGGCAATGCTCACAGCCCCCAAAAGTGCACACAGCTGGGAAGAAGAGATGCTTTCACAACTCAGGGAGAGGAATCAGGAGTTGATACCGTAGCCCTTACTCAGGTGGGTTGGCCCTGAGCTCAGCGAGGTGGGACGTGGTCATGGCTGCAAGAAAAATCAGCCTGGTTTGGGGGGGTCCTGCTGGGAGGGAGAGGAGGACAGACCCAGGGACACACACTCCTCTGCATGTACCTGGTGTCTTGGTAGCCTCCAAAGCCCTTGTGTGGCAAAGCACATCTCCAGTCCTGCAACACGCTGAGACCTCCTGCTCTCACCAGTGGGACCAGTCTGCTCCCTGGGCAGCCCCCTCCACCTGCAGCAGGGCTGCTGGGACTGAGGTGGTTGTTAGGAAAACAGGCTTGGGGATGCCAAAGCAGCTCCTTCCCCTCCTGTCTGATCTGAAGATCCATTTCCAGCTGAGGTCTGATGGTCAAAATGGTTTCACAGCTGACATCCCTTCGGAGCCAAGCAACAGCCCTCTCCTCTGGGTGTCTCTGCTCTGCCCCTCACCCTGCCCCCTGCCAGGGACACTGCCAAAATCCTGACCTGGGGAGCCCACCTGAGTGGTGTGGGCATGGGGTCTGCATTGTCTCCTCGGGGCTGGATCGCTCCCTCCCCTTAGAAACCCCCAAATTCTCACCCTGGCACACCCAGGCACAAACCTGCAGCCTCACCCTCCCGCCACCATCACCGCGGTGGCTTTTAAAACACCTTTAAAAGAGAGGTGTAGACCCCCCTCCCAGAGTCTCTCAGCTCTGTCCATGCAGGGGGAGCGCGGCTCTCCCGGGACTCTTCCGCAGCTGCTACACCAACGTTATCCGACGGACCATCAATCTTCTATACATGGAACAGGAGCGGGGCCGGGGCGGCCCCGACATGTGCACACACACTGTACAGAGGAAGGATTGCTGAGGAGGCTGCGAGAGCAGTCCTGGGAGGCTCCTGGGAGGCGTCCGGCCGCGTCTCACGGGGAGCCGCGGGCGTCGGGACAGGCGTGCTCGGGCTGCAGCGGCTCTGGGCGCTCGACGACTTCCACCAAACATCCCCGCAGTCACTGCACCCCCTCCTCTTCCACGTACGTCGAGGGAAACCAGCCGACCTGTGGGGGATGCACAGAGGTGAGCCGGAGACTGGGGGGCTTCAAGATCACAGCCCAAGGCTGACAGAGATCAAGGAATATTTGGAAAAGGTTCTCAGGTGCATGGCGGGATTGCTGTCTTTTTTACGGCCAGGAGTTGAACTTCGATGATCCTTGTGGGTCTCTTCCAACTCAAGATGTTCTGTGATTCTATAAGGGAGCTCCTGTCTTGTCACTGGGACTATTCCCCTGCCACCAGGTGCTGTTCCCAGTGAGCCATTTGCAAAGCCCTGGATGTGCCCACAGTGGTGATAGTGGCCAGCTGTCACCCTAATTTGGGACAGAGCTATCACCTATACATTTCTTTGGACACACAGGTTGCCCACAATATATAAGGGGTCAGGGCATGAAGAATCTGTCCCCAGAGCTACAAACTGTGGGACACCAGGCCAAGCCATCACCTTGCTGCTTTTCCCGGGATGCTGAGCCTTCCCCTGGCAGAACCACTCTTACATACACCCCCCACATGCGGGTTTGAGGAAGAGCAGACTCAAACATCGCCCACCACCCACTGGCATGCACCAGGCATTGCTGTCACTGTCACACAGCACCAACTGGCAACAGAGCAGTGGCTCTCATGAGATGACAGCCCACCCAGGATCTGGGAAAGAGCAAGAGGGAATGGGAAAGAGCAAGAGGGAATGGGAAAGAGCAAGAGGGAATGGGAAAGAGCAAGAGGGAATGCCTTTTGCTGTCCTGACAGCGGGGAGGACCGCGCGCTGCAGGAACAGGACAGGACATTATCTGGATGCACTCACTCTTCCGTTGGTTTCCCCCTTCCACCATCCCTGGTCCCCGCCAATCCTGCTGTAGATCTTCACCACGTCGCCCTCCCGCAGCGAGAGCTCCCGCATGTCCCGCGCCGCGAAGTTGTATCGAGCCACCGCCGTCCCTATGACCCGTGGGGTGAACACTGCGAGGGGACAAAGCACAGGGGTTGGGAGCTGCCCTCACCACGTGGGGCCGGCTGAAGCCTGGGGAAAAGCTTGGTGAGGTTCAACCTGGGTTTTCCACCACGGCTCCCATCGCAGCACCGTGGCCTGGAGGGACTGAACTCATCCGAATTGCTCAGCCCGCATGGACTGGGGTGGTTGGGGTTAAAGGGGGTTCCTGCTGTGCTTGGGAAACCCCTCTCTGCCAGGAGAGTCCAGGAGGGCCTTGCTGGGGATCTCTGGGGTGAAGGGCACTTTTGTGAGGAGGTAAAAGAAAGGATTTCATAGGAATACACAATCACTAACAATGAAATCATGGAAAAATCCTGTTCCACTCACAATCTCAGGTCTGGCTGCTGCACAGTTCGCAGCACCTGATGGAGCCACGTATCAAAAAACTTCATAAATCAACTCAAAAACTGAGTTATTGGGAATGAATTCTCCTAGAGGTGTTGAGCAAATCCTGTATGCTTTGCCATGAGGAGGAAGAAGCTGCTAACCTGGATCCTCCTTGCTTCTGCCTGTTCCAGGGAGCACCCAGAGCCCTTGGAAACTTGGTCCCATCACAGACCAAACGGTGCCAAAGCACCCTGCAAACCCTAATGCTGACCAACAGCTTGTGATGAGGAGGATGCCCCCATGAGCCATCCTGGGAGCACTGGCACAGCCCCAGCACCACGGATCTCCATCACTTCAGGCAGGGGATGCTCAGGGGAGGCACAAGGAGGAGCAGCAGTGAGGTGGGGAAGGCAGGGGTATTGCTCAGTGTTCCTGCCTCAAGGTATGGGCAGGAGGAATAAGGCTGGAGAGCAACAGAGGGAGGGATGGGATGGGCAGAGGGGGAGAAAAACGCACCTCCTCTGAAGTTTGCAAAAAAAACCCCACCCTGAAGGGATGTTGTGTTTCAGTGAAGCTCCCTTCTTTGTCCCAGGATTTCCAAGGATTAATTTCAATTATAAAAGCGTGCAAACCAAGGTTGAACTAAGCCTGAGGAAAAGCTTTGCCCAGGTTTTCAGCTCTCGGGATGGAAGGAGATGAGGATGGCGATGGAGATGGTCCAGACACACAGCGTGCAATCACTGGAAGACTCATCCATCCTGGCCAGGCAGCCAGGCTGGAGAACAGAGCAAGAATCACGGCAGCTTTGAGCTCTTTCATCAGGAGCTTGCTCAGAGCCCACTGCTGCACGTATTAGTTTCTGCAATACTTTCTATGCAGTTAGAGGATCTCAAATTCCCAGATTTATGCTTGAAAAGTTAAGCATTCTTCCCAAACATGGCACCAAGGAAGGCACGTGTGGCTTTGCTTAAATGGCAAGAAGCAAACTGGCAGGATTTTGCTCTGATCCCCCCCTCAACAGGGAGGATGACACCAGCCTGTAACACATTAAATCAATGAGGTTCAAAGGCCAGGGCACCACTGCACTCTCTGCAGGGAGACTGAGCCCCAAAAAACATCTCTGACAGCACAGGTTCCACCCCTGCCTCCTCAGCAAGGGGCTCCTGAGCAGCCTCAGATAACAGAGCTCAAAACCTGCTGGACACTGAGATGTTGTCCTTGAGAACAAGGAGAAACAGACTGGGAGACAGTGTGATGTCAATGCTCATTTGGTGAAACACAGGGGATAAGCAGGTCGAGCTTGAAGTACATCATGAGATCCCAAAGTGCTGGATTTTCTTTTTCATTAATTTTAGCCCCTTTTCTCAAATAGCAACATCTTTTCCCTGCCTTGATTTTGGGGAGAGAGTGGGGTGTGTTCTGCTCCCGGCCAAGTCGTGGTTAATTAACTTATTTCCAGGCTGTGCCCCAGGGCAGCACTGGGGACCCCCTGAACTGCCTGTGGGGATGGAGGGACATCAGGGACCCCACAGGTCCCACTGGTGATGGCTTTCAAGCTGGGGATGGTGGCAGGTCTCTCCTGCAGGGAGAGGCACTGGTACCTGACCAGAAGGGACTGGAGGAGCTCTGAGAAGAAAAGTTGAGGCCCTGAGGACTGAGAAAAGAAAAGTTGTAGGAAGCGCAGGAGGCTGCAAAGAGGTTAGAGAGAAACAGAAAGAGGCAGAACACGCATTAAAAAGGAAATTAAAAAAAAATATTATAATGCACAGTGCTTTAAAAGCTGATGGAGAAATACAGGGTAAAGCATGCAGAGGGTCTTGTGCAGGGGCTCGGAGCTGGGACAGCTGACAGAAGGTCTGGTCACAGCCCCACAGCCAGTGTAGGGGCTCAAAATTCATCCTATGGTTGTATTTCATACAAAAGGATATATTTAATCAACTTTTAAAACCTATCTACCTTTGATATTCTTTTTTAAACATACCATGGAGAAAATTTTTTTAAATTAATTTTTTTCCCCACAAAGTAGTTAGTTCTGTGCTCAGGCTTTTGGACAAAACAGAACTTTTTGCCCTATTGCATTTTTGCTTTCCATTTGTTTTGATTTTTTTTCTTTCTTTTTGTTTTAGACACAGACTTACCATTTCACCCGTGATCTCCATTAAAGGAGTCCCACTGGGATTCCAACTACAAGTCACACTGGAGCTGTATCCATTAAAACACATGCACAAGAAACTCACGTAGGTGGGGCAAGACATGGTAAATCCCACTAAGTGACCATCACATCCCTGCTCCCGACCTGCAGCTGGACGGGATGCTCTGGCAGGACCAAGGGATGGGCAAACCACCCCTGAGCACAGGGTCCAAAACCACAGGAGGGGAACCAGCCTCCCCCGGCAAAAAACTCTCCCTCAGAATCCCCCTGATCCACCACCTCCTGTGAGACTCATCCTCAAAATGCCACCAGCCAAGCAGACGATTTATCTGCAAACTGAGGAATTCAAGCGCTACAACAAAGCTGTAAATCCCTTCATCCAGTGCTCCTACACCTGGCTGGAAGGGTGAGGTCTTCCATGACAAGTTTAACTGCCCCCAAGCTGGGTTTTACCTGGGGAGCGGGTGAAGGTCCTGGAGGTAGAGCGCTCCCGAGATTTGTAGGGGTATTTCAGCGTCGTGTCCAGCTGCTTGAAGCTCTCCTTCAGTGAGTGGCTCTGGTAGTACTCGACCAGCTCCTGGGAAGGATGGAGAGGTACCTGGCTGTCTCTGCCATCCTCTGTGTGACTGGCAGGGACAGTGCACATGCTACAAGGGGCGACAAAAACCTACCAGCAAGCTTTCGAACTTCTTGGCTTCTGTGATGTGAATCCAGTTGTCCTTCTCCACCACCTTGATGTGCTTCACCTCCTCGTTGAACCTGCCAACGGCAGCAAAGGCACTCAAGAAAACACCCCTGCGTGTTCCAGCCCCAGCTTGTCCTCCAAGAGTGAGAAATACTAAATTATTCAATTACTAAGTGAAGTTATCACTCACTTAATACTGATGGCAAAGCGCTCGGCCTCGGCCGGCCGCTCCCGGATCAAGTAGGTGCCGCTGACGTGAGACTTGAGCAGGTTGTCTGTCTGCTGCCGCTCCATGTTCCCTGCAAACCTGAGCCCAGAGGTTAACTGATTAATTTAATTAACTGAAATGAATGCATATCTTCAAATAGGCATGCTTTGGATAAAAAGATACATCATCTTTTGAAGGCATGAAGGTTGGGAAGGCAGGTAGAGGAACAGGTCTCATCCAAGTCAGCGTGAGGAGGAAGGGAAGTGCCCCGAGATATAAAAGAAGCTGTTGAGCCACTGAACTGTGGGTGAGCACTGATAAGTGTGACCTCTTCACTAATTGAGAAACAGTCCCCAGGTTAATAAGGCTTCAGCAAGTGGATAATTTATATCCATGAATTTGTAAACCTGGCTGGAGCTGGAGGGAAGGAGCAGCAGGCAAGCCAAGCACAGCCTCTCCCGCCAAGGCAGGAATTGCCTCCTTCCTCTCAAAATGATTCTCTGGGCACAGAAAATGGGAAGAGAAACCAGCATCTCTTTTAGCCTCCGACTGTCTCCATCAGTGAAGAAATCCTCATGGATACTGCCAGGGCTGCACCAGGTTTCGACACTCAAACACCAACCTGGCGGCTGCCCTGTGGCCACAAGGAAAGCAGGATGCAAATCACTGCTAGTCTGCATTCAGAATTCCTCGCTGGGGTGGATTCCTGACAGGGTAACAACCAAAAATAACGCTGGTTTATGTTTATAGCCAGAGGAGGGTCGACTCACCACGGGTACGCCGTGTAGTCGATCTCCCGCGAGGGCGGTCGGCTGTTGGGAGGCTGCAAAGACAGAATTGCTCATTAGTGAAGAGCCAGCAGCTCATCAGGCTGTGGATCACATGTGAGATGCTCCTCTCCACAGGACGGTTCCTTCTGCCAAGCTGTTCCTGGATTATCGGCTTGGGCGGCGGAGGGCAGTGTTGTAGCTGAGCATTTCCCTCTCAGCCTCCCAGCTGGGATGAGCAGGCTGTATTTGTTCATTTACCTGAGTGGTTTTTAATTGGGAAGCAGCTGACAACATTACAGAAAACAGCTAAAAACAATTAAAGTAAATCAAATACAGTTTTCCTGCACTGTGCCTGATTTCAAGTCCTCTACTCCCAAGTCAGCCCTGCAGAGGAGGAACAGAGTCTGGACCTGGTCACACCAACCCCAACCTTGGGAACAGGGCTGAGATTGATGCAATTCAGACATCTGCAACCACGGGATGAGGGAACTACCTCCTTCCTAGTTCAGCCTCAGTAGAGGCCTCATTGAAGGTCCAGGGGCTCACTGGGAGGACCAAGGTCTCAAGCAGAACGCTGAGAAGAGCAACAGGGACCACTGGAGCACTCCCACCCACCCTGGGCTCCATCTCCTCTTTGGCACTTACCCTGGCATCCACAGGGCAGGGCTTTACTGACGAGCTGGGAAAATAACCCGACTTCTTCGTCTGCAGCAGCCGCCCCTGCAGAGACAAGCTGGGCATCAGACTGGGGTGGGCATGGGGAGCAGTGGTGCAGGGAGGGGGACAGGCTCCAGACTGCCTCCAAACCCCCAGCACAGCCCTGCCCACAAATAAAAGGGACAACGCAGAAGTCACTGGTTTAAAACCTTCCAGGAGTTTTCCGAGGGGAATTGTTCTCACCTCCCACCATGGTGAGTCTGGGTCCCCCCTCAGCAGCTCGATCACATCCCCAATTTGAAAGGTCAGCACTGGCTTCCCAGGAGGGGCTGGGTTTCCATGGTAATTCTGAACTGCCACCATTTTAGGACCTGGGAGAAAAGGAAAACAGTTTCATCACCTTGTCCCTGCTCAAAAAAAACCCAAAACAAAACTCCCCCTCTTGAAGCCTTGTTCCTTATCCTATGAACCACAAACCCAAAGGCACCAGTAGGCAGGATTTTGGGGGCAGAAAGCATGAAAGCAGAAAAGAACAGTGTCCACAGTGAATGTTCTTGGCTCCTGCAGTTACACGGATGACTGAGTTCCCTGAGCGAAAATAAACCCATGACGGACCAAGCCCGACCAAAGCTCCAGCTCCCAGCCCTGCACCTGGATTTGAGCCTCACTGAGGCAAAGCCTGGCTGGCACCAAACCCCACCAGGCTCAGTGGTGACACCAGGATTGCAAAAGGGACCAGGAGTGTGACACCCACGATTGCAAAAGGGCCCAGAGAACTGCTGAACCTGGGACTCAAACGGCCCTGAAGCTCCCAGTCAAAGTCCAGTTGTCTCACCAACAACTGCACATTAAATAAGCTCCCCCAACTGCACTCAAACCACAGTGTTTATTTTCAAAGCACTTCCCCACCTCTGCCTCTCCCCGCCCAGCGAGAGCACTCTCTGCTTGCTTTTTTGTTTTAACCACCAATTTGATTCAGGTTTCCTTTCGCCAGGCTTGGCTTTCCTTCCATCAGAGAAAGCACAAAAACAAATTGTTCTTCTCCTCTGAGCCAGAGCATGGGCAGGGCAGGCCTGGAGCTCTGTCCAGACCAGTTTTAAACAAAGAAGATAAAAAAATATTGCAGTAATCATCATGACTGATGGCCCATCAGAGGGTAGTGCCTGGAGCTGCACATCCCTGGAGCACACTGGACATGCTCCCCCTCAGCAACAAGTCTTCCTGCCAGGATATGTTTTGCCTGCCCTCCTGTAAAACAGTACTGTACTTACCAGGTCCAGCACCCAGTGAATCCTGCAAAGAAAGAGCAAAAAGTCTCTGTGAGGACACATTAGTCTCAGTTCTCTCTATGAGCACCCACCTGAAGACACCTCGACGAGAAACTCTCTCCCAAAACCTCCCTGGTAACCCCAGCCCATGGTGCTTGTCCCAGCTGGGTGCTGGCACCTCCCAAGGGCTGCAGTGCTGCACAAACTGGGCCAGTTTTAGGCTGGAAAAGAGGCCACTGGTCCCCAGTTCTACCCCTCTGAGACCTCTGGTTGCTTTTCCCACGAGCTGCCCATGCCCAGACTGGGTAAGGACACAGGCTCTGCCTAAGGCAGAGGGGGATGAGGAAAAGGGACATCAAACAACCTACCTGGTCTGCTGAAGAACCTGCAAGAGAAAAGGGTGGAATAAGTGGTTAATTTAACAGGCAACAAACCCCATTTTCTGTTTCTCTTCACACTGTGAGTTCCAATAAACCATCCATCAGTGTGTGAACTGACAGAGGAAGCCCAGAGCAGAGCTGGGGTCACTCGGGCCATTTCTCTGGTCTGGACAGGCAAGATGCAGGGATGGATTGGAGCTGGACAAGGACATTTCCTCACCTGCACAAAATTGTGATTTTCTTTCTTCCTCTCTCCACTCCCCACTCAAAACCTACCTGGAGCCACCCTGTGACAGCCCCTTGCCCCAAGCAGGACCAAAGCTCTAACCCAGGCAGAGTTGATCACAGTTTTACCCGATTTAGACCAAGGACACAAATTTTTGCCATTCTATGGGACATGTGGGATCCAGAGAAAAGGTTTCTCCTCATCAGAAATGTTATCCCTGCTGCAGACCCTCCTATTTCATTATCCAATATCTTCTGATGAAGAACTCATCATCTCTCTTAAATGCCCACCCAGCACACAATGCTGCTGTGATCCTCTTGACATCCATGGGATGCAGCTCTTTCTTTTGGGTGGTTCTGGCTGGTTTGTTTGTTTTTTAAACCACCAGCCAATGTAAATTACAGCCCTGGGAGGTGGATGGGAGTGCACTTATATTTTTTATGCATTAACAAGCATTAGTGCTTAATAGAGAAAATCCATCAGATAATTCATGTGCAGCATAAGCTGCTCGTGATGTGAAATAACTCACCCATCTTGCAGGGAGGAATGATCTCCAAGCACTCCTTATGAGCACCTGCTCCACATTTGGGGCAAAGATAGCCCTGGTAGAAGGTTCCTCTGTGCAAAAAAAAAGAAAAATACAAGTCAGAAAGTCCTAATCCAGCCTCAGCTCTGAGGTTTTCTTTCCATGTTTCAGTGCTGATACAGAACAGCTGGAAAGTTGTTGCTCACCTCAGGAACATCCTGCAGGCTTTGCAGTTGGTCGTCTTTTCAAATGTGTACATCTGAAAGTTATGGTGATTTGCATTGGCTTTCTCTGGCTTTATGTTGGACCTGAGGGAAAGGATCGAGGGGTTATCAACCTGTCCCCACGAGTGGCTGTTTGCATTTCAGTCAAAGCCTGGACACCACACGGACAGATACGAAATCAAATGTGAAAGGAGGCTCAGGGCTCGACTGTGAGAGGGAGGATTTTGCCCATCAACCTTCCCCTGGGACAACAGTCACGGATTTGGCCCTTGCCTGAGTCAATCATCAGCCCAGATCTGTTGACATGGGGCCGATCCCTGCTCTGCTCAGGATCAGGTCCTGCAGCACCACCCTCCTCCAGTGCCAGCCTGGTACCTCCCCCATGGCCCTACACCACAGCAGGGTGTCATTTCAGAGAATCACAGAATGGTTTGGGCTGGAAGGGACCTTAAAGAGCATCTTATTCCAACCCCTGTGACACGGGCGGGGACACCTTCCACTAGCCCAGGTTGCTCCAAGCCCTGTCCAACCTGGCCTTGAACACTTCCAGGGATGGGGCAGCCACAGCTTCTCTGGGTAACCTGTGCCAGGGCCTGACCACCCCCACAGGGAATAATTTCTTCCTAATATCCAATCTCAATTTCAGAGATAAAATCCAATTTCAGAGATGCACCACCCATGCTTCGGTGTGGATGCTCAGAGTAGATGGTTTCAGGCTCCCTTTGCACAGGGACCCATCCAGCAAGTCCACATGAGCTTCCCCATCACAGGTTTTGCTATCAGAGCTGGTCTCCAGCGACCTGATGGTCCAAGACACTTTTCCCCCACACTTGGGAACTGCACTCAGGGCTAGAGCAGCCACTCATGCTCACATTGCCATTTCAAACTGCTCCATCCACTTCCTCTTCATTTCTTCTGTCTTGCAGAAGAACTGGAAGCCCTGCTTCCCCTGGAGGTGGATTAGGTAGAAGCCGTATGACCACTGCAAGAGAAAACCAGAGCGTTGATCTCGCTGTGCCCCCAACACCTGAGCAGCAAAATGTATCACACTCCATGCAGGCACCTCAGTAACTGCTGAGTGCCTGCCCCTGCCCCTTCTGCTGAACCTTGCACAGGCAACAGCAGGGAAGGAGGAAGAGCAGCTCCCTGTTTCTCTAACACATCACAGCTAATGATGCCTGAACTGGCTTGGCGCTGCGCGCTTGGACCAAATAGGATTTCATGGTGGCAGATGAGAGAACCCAGATTTTTCTGCTCCACTGGAGCCTCCCCAGCCATTATATCTCTCACTGACAGCTACTGACAGCCCAGGAGGAACATCTGACCTGCCCACCACACATATGCTCAGCCTGTCTCATTACAACACTGCACAGAAACACACGAGAGAGAAGTGGGTGCTTTGCTTACCATTTTTCCATGAGACTAGAAAGCATAGGAGAGCAAAGTGGAAACACATTTCATTAACACACAAAGCTAGCAGCATTTCTTCAGCAGCCAAGTGGTAAAACTGGCTATTCTTACCCCAATTTCCCTTTATCCCATCTATACAATACCTCTTCCCACGGCATATAACTGGATTAAGCTAATGGGGCTCTGCTAAAGTGATAGCTGGGAGGTTTTCCTTAGCTCTGCAGACTGAGCCTCAAACCACCAGCAAAATGATGTTCCTTCAGTGCTCCAAGTGCCAATTTTGGCAGGCTGGTGTGCAACGCTCAGGCTGCCTTTCCAGGGCTCCTCCACCCCACAGCTCATGGGAGCGAGAGCATCCGGATGGACCTTCCCTCCCTCCCTGCCCTCCTCTGCCTCCCTGTCTGACGTTTGCTCCCTGATGGTGGGCCAGAAAGCAGGGAGCAGCTTCCTCCCTCCTAACTCCAACCATCCCAGCCTCCCCAGGGCTGTTTTGCAAGAACAGAGGTCAAGGATCCAGCCCAGCCCCACATTAATAAACATTTCCCAAAGCTCTGTAAGGCTGCCTTGAAAGATGAGCATTTATTTTCCAGCTTTTTTTGCAAGCACTGTTTCTACTTTAAAAGGCTAATGGGAACATACTACCCTGAAACAGCTCCAAAATGCTCTCCAGCAGAGCTAATCCTGGGTCCACCTACCTTCTTAATGTCCTTGTTATTCATGGGGTCATCAGTCATCTTGTGGAAGAGCAGCTCAATAATTTCTTTCAGCTCATAATTGTATCCTTTCCTTTTGCAGACGATCACCACTTTATCAAATAAAAATAAATACCTGTCCAAAGCAAGCAAATAAACAAGCAACCCAGTTAAACACCTCATCAAAGTCCCCATCCAAGGGGAAGGACTTGGAAAGCTCTGCAGAGCTTTCCAGCCAGCGCCGCTCAAAGCTTGGACCCTGCTGTACTTTCACGTTGATGGTGGGTTCTGTCAGTGAAAGTCCAGGCAATAGTTAAAGAAATGAGCTCAAGGGGAGTCACCAAACAAAGGCACATTTAGTTTGGGAATATTTCTGAGTGCTGTTGCTCGCTCACCTGTCCTGCTTGGTGTGGTTGACTATGGAGCGCACCTTCAGCTCCCCGTCGATCTTCGGCCTCCCAAACTCCTCCAGCTTCACTTGCTGTGGAAAGCAAAGCAGGGCTCAGATCCACAGCCAGGGCTGGAATGATGCTTTGGGGAGGTGGAAACCCAAAGCTGCCTGGATTACACCCCCCAGCCCTGCTTCAGGCTGCTGAAGCTCCTGGGAGCAGCATCGCCCTCACCAAGGAGAGGGAGGATGCTCCCAAGGGGAGCTCAAGGATGCTCCAAAGGGAGCCTGTGCACGAGCAGGACCACTGGGGATCCCTGGACCTCCAGCACCGGCATCCCAGGGCAAGGCTCAGCAGACAAAGCATTTTTACAAAGTTTGGGATCTGGAAAGCAAACCCCTCGCCAAAATAAGCTATTTTCCAGAGGTTTCTACAATAATTAAGGATGTCCCTGTCTGTTAAATAACCACCAACTAAAAGTTCACTGTTTCCAAATGAAGTCAGGGCTTAAAGCCCCCAAACCCAGCACCCCTCCAGGAAGCCCTTGGGGTGGGCAGCCCCCAGCACCCCCCTCCATCACCCTTTTGAAGTATCTCAGGTGTCGGTCCCCAAATTGCATTACCCAGTGCAAAGTGTGACGGTGGAGCAGCTGCACCCACAGCTGACCAGCCCCCCCTCCATCCCCTCAAATGGAAGAAAAGCTCATTAGCTTGAAGGTCTGCCACTGAATATCAAATTACAGGGTTTGTTCAGGGCTAAAGTGAGTGCTGGGCTGCACAGGGGCAGCTGATGCCCAGTAATGGGACTGAGTGTGTGATACCTCTGGAGTTTGGAGGATGAGAATCTCCTTAAGGAATTCTTGGGTTCCCCCTACACTAATAACATGAGAAAAAGTCAGAGACACATTTTCAGTGCAACGCCACCACAAGAAGTCACTCTCCATCACAGACAAAGCACCTTTGTGATGTAGCAACCACTTATGGACCATCAGCAAAACCACTGCCAGTGACAAGGGAGTGCCCAAACACATTGGGTGGTGTACCAGAATAAAGAATAATTACACACAAAAAAGCAATAATGTTAATAATAATAAAATTAATTTGGGTTCAAGAGGATTTTTCAACTTACCAGGTTTTCTATAGAGCTCTGAAATTCACTTATTTTCTTTAAAGTCTCCTTGTCCCTCTTTACTTCATTGATGTACATGGCCAAGTCCTTCAAAGAAAAGTGATGATATATTTTTATTTTTCAGATGACAATAGTACCTCACCTGAGCAGGACACACATGAGCGTGGCTCCCTGAATCCCTGAGGAGTCTGAGCAGGACCCCACAGCAGCCTGGGACACCTGAGCACAGGCTCTTGGTGCTCCCACTGCCGAGCCAGGAGGGTGCTGCAATTTTTTCTGTTTTCCAGAAGATGGCAATGCATGAATCCATAGCAATGTATAAATCCAATGCAGCACAGCAAAGCCAGCCTGTGGCTGTTACCTGCTAAGAGCCTGAGCCAGGCACCCCCTGCCTTGCCCCTCTGCCTGGCAGCATCCTTCCCTCCCACCTTTCATCACCGTAATTCCCTACATCCCCCTGGATACGAAAGCTGCGAGCCAGTCTCTGCTGTCAAAACATCCATGTCTGTAAAGTAACTGCTTTGGACACCTGGCTGCACGTTAGCTGTGAACAGACTTGACTTGGTTCTGCCTCTCTTGCTTCCAGCTCTTTTCCCTGGGTGCTCCAGATCGCACCCGAGTTGGTGAGAGCACTGGGATCTTCATGCTCGGTCCTTCCCGGGACATCCCACAAGAGCATCCCCACCTCCAACACTTCTGGGCTCCAACATCTCCCACCACACAAAGGCTATGTTGTAAAATAAGGAGACAGTTGATGGGCCTTGTTCTGCCCTCAAAAATTCCTTGCTTATCCAAATTTTGATCCACCAAAGAGAAGGAACCCAGTCTTTCTACTAAAAGAACTCCTTACACCTTTCAGAGCCTGTTTGCTTCTTATCTGCTCCCTCCTTGTCCTCAACAACAGCTCTTGTCAACTTGCATTAGATCCAAACATGGGATTTTTTAAGACATCCCCTCTGGGTCAGACCTTACTCAGCTTCCCAAGAGAAGATGGGTTAATCACAGACGATAATCACATATCTACGTGACAATACTTATAACATCACAGAACACCCCACCGGGCAGTGGCAGGGATGGTGATGGGAAATGACACAACCAAAAGCCTTATGAAGCAGTATCCTCCACCATGCTTGAGCACTGACCTCGGCTCCCTCCTGCTGAACAGGGGAAACACAATCCCAGGATCAACCACGACTCGAAACAACAATACATGAATGTGGGCTGCAGGATTTCACTGGGAATTGAGTTGTCCCACCACCACCTGGGGATTTGGTTCTGCATTCTCAGACAGAGGATTGGTAACTGTACCAAATACCACCACCACAAATAACTTTTTTTGTGCAAATCCTGCCCCTGCCTTGGACAAACAACTATTCATGCAAAATAAAAGGGAAGTGAATCACTTTGGGAAACATTGCTCTAATTCACCCCCTGCACAGCCCTCACCCCAGACAGCAGCAGCGTCTGCTGCCTGCCAGCACAGCAGACAGAAAGGCTGGACTTGTGATGAAAAACATCACTTGGAGGTTAAGCCTTGGTTTACAGATCAATTAAAACCAAACTGAATGGCTTCCGATGCCCCCGCCGAGCCCGGCGCGGTCGGAACTGCACCCGCGCTCTCCTGGCGATGGGGAGAAGAAGAGAGAAACCTCCCTGATGGCTATCGGCAGCTTCCTGCAAGGAATGCTGAGTCTGCAGCACAGCCAGAGCATATATACATTTATTTATTAGCAGTGGTGTTGGCAGTGCTGGATGATGAGGCCATAAGCAGGGTTTAACTGCTGTCACCAGGTTTAGCGTTCATTTGAGGCCACAGAGCAGGAGAGGGCTGTGAATGCAACGTCCTTCAAACAACCTTAACTCTAACGTGACCCACATATCAGCTCTGGACTCCCGGGCTTGGAGGGATAATGGCTGGAAAGGTCACCCAACTTATGTAAGTGCCAGGAAATGCAGCGATGTTACAAAAGCTGCGGCTCAGAGATAGAAAACACAGTGACTGTGAACACAGGGGTAAACCCTGGGATGAATCCTGAGATGCTCTCCAGAGAGAAAATCTGGAGTTAATGAGCATCTTCAATTCAGGTTCTGCTGCTGATAGTCCCTTGGTGTGAGTCTGTGTGTGTGTGGGTACATATCCCAGTCAGAAAACATTTGGATGATCCTATGACCCTATGATTTTTTTTGTTGTTGTTGCTGATGGTTTTCCCGAGATTTCGGGGGTTTCAGCTAAAAGCTCAAAAAAAACTTTAAACAAAGCAAAATGTTGACACCAGAAGCCTTCAACTGTTGAAAGAGCATTTTCCCCTTAACAGAAAAAATTCCTTGGATAAAAGGATTCCCACCCAGCACCTGGATAACAGCACACAGGGAACGCTCTGCACACACAGGCTCCCGTTTCTGCAATACTCCCCGACTTGCTGATACATCTGGAGTTCCTCCAGATCCCTCCCAGCAAAAACAAGAGCCGGATCTGGCACGGCCTCTTTACACACAATAGCAATCAGTGAGAAGTCGTAACTTGTCAACAAACACCAGCTTCCCTCGGCTGCCTCGGGAGGGAGACGGCAGCGAGGACTCCAGATCTGCTGCGAAGCCATCTCATCAAACTGCAATCGATACACACGTGTGCGTCCAAAAGGAGGAGGTGCAGCCTTCCCTGAGGTTGCAGGATGGTTTTGCTGTCTGAGTTTTTGTTTTACAGAGCAGAGGGGTCCCAGGCTCTGCTGCACCCCAAGCCCAGCACTGTCCCAACACCGCTCTCATCCTCCTGTACCTGCATCGCCTCCAGAGCCTCCTTCAGCTGTTGCTTCTCTGGTCGATCTGAGGAATGGCTGAGCAGCTCCTGAAAAAATATAAATAAATAAAAATAAAGAGTTTGGAGGTGCTAGGAAAACTGTGCAGACCCTGCCTGCACCGGACAGGCTCTGACCACAGGCACCTGCCTGAGCGGTGGCAGAGTTGCCAGGGTGGTGGCAGGGATGGCAGGGTGGCTGCAGGGATGCCTGGGAGGTGGCAGGGATGCCTGGGAGGTGGAAGGGATGCCTGGGAGGTGGCAGGGATGCCTGGGCAGGCGGTTGTGGCCGTAGGACGGGGAACATGCCAAGCGGCTGGTGCTTGAGAGATCTGTTACACAGAGTTGACGGGCGGAATTTCACACATAATCAGATTATATGCAAGCTTATTTTATATTCATTAACTGCCTCTCGTGGCTAACAAGTGCAGAATTACCCTAGGTCACCGTACTTTAAGAGATGGCACAAATATTATTATGTCGTGCTAAGGAGCTTCAGTAATTATATCATTTGAAGGGGAAAAAACTCCAAACCTCCCTCTGCATTTGGCAACAATTCACTCTCCACTCAAAGAGCTGAAAGATGTTACAGAGAGGGCGGCAGCTGGAGAGAAATGCCAGTGCTGAAAAACTTACTTTCAACAGGAGATGATATTTCAAAACTCTCTGCATTGGAACCACCAGCAGATCTTGCAATTTAAATTTCCCATCCTGGACCTTTAGTGTGCATTCCTAGTAAAGAGATCAATAAATCAGCTGGGGAAAACAATGGCTCCCCCCCAGAAAAAGCCTCCCCTGTCCCGTGGTTGTTCGTTTGGCTTCTGTAAACTCAGTCCTGACACCCACAGGCTCGTGGTCCCTGCGGGCACCCAGCCAAGGCTGGGGCTCCCACCATGGAGGTTATCAAGGAATTAAACCCAGAGGCTGGACCCTAAAATACAGGCATTCTCATGCAACTGAGCTACTCCAGCTTAATGAGATGCTGCTCATTAGGGGAGCACACGAACGCTCCCGGACCTGGGGAAATGTCAAATGAAACACATTTAGCTTCACCCACCTCCTGGCTGGGCTGAACTAATGTGTTTTATTTGTGAGGGGCTGGCAGGGAGCACGCAGTCAGTGGCTCTGGCGTCGCTGGCGAGCATTAAGTCATTAAGATGAGCTAATGTGGTCGCAGGAAGTTTTGCCACCGTTACCTTCACCCAGACCCATTCAAATAATGTGATTCAGCTGCCCGAGACCCTCTGTGTTCCCAGGGAGGGAGAGAAAGGAAAAGCACAGGAGCAGCTGGCTGCTACAGCCACTGGCTTTCTTAAAGACCCAGAGAACACGTTTTAAACAATTCTTAAATGCAGTTTTACCCCTGAATTGGGTTTACACGGAAAATCAAAGAGCGTTTGCGGAACGGGAGGTAACGTGTACAGACAGCCCAGCAAATTCCGATTAGCATCAAGACCAAAGCAGGAATTAAAGCTGGGTAAAAACCAGCAGCTCAAACAATGCCTCCCTTCTGGGGCTCCTTTGATTCACTTAATATCTGGATCAGCCCCTATTTACACTAAGCCTTTATGCTGGGGAAGGAGGACAGGGCGGTAATCCGGGTGTTTGCCTGGGGACTTGGGTTCACCTCTGATGGTCCCTGATGCTGTTGGTGACCTTGGGAAACCATGTAGCTCCTGGCTTGGGGATGCTCAGGGCATTTGGGTCTCCCTGCACGTTTCAAAGAACTTGTCCCAGCCCATCCCACTCAACTGAAGCCACTAGCTTGCTTTAACTTGGATAAACTCAGGCAGGAAGGACAGAGTGTGTGTCTGGTGAGGAGATGAAGGGGCAAACAGGGGATCAGGACAAGATATCCCCCAGCTTTGCTCCTTCTCCAAGCAGCACAGACCCACTCTCACATCCCTCTGTTCTTTTGCTAACTCAAACGTTCCCAACACAACATTCTTGGCTCCAGCAAGTCCTTCCAAAACCCCTGACAAGGTGGGCAACACTCTGCCCCCAGAGCCCCCTGCCCACTCACCTCCACCTTCTGCCGGACGTCCTCCCGGTTGGCAAGGAGATGGTTGAGGGTGTTCTGGGCATACTCCATGTGGCTGCAGTACTTGCCATAAATCAGCAGCCTGGAGAGGGGGGAAATCACAGATTTAATCAGAAACACTTGCTGGCAGTTATAACCTGTTATAAAAGATACATATGCACGTGGACACAGTGAAAGGACAAGGTGAACAGCTAATCCCCCAGGTAACTCGTAGCAAAGTATTGACACTCCTTTACTGCGTGGCTTTTTAACACTTAAATCTTCGACACTTAAATATTCAGAAGTTTCCAGAATAGGAGCCTGTGGGATAATTCAGCTCATGATGAGCAGAAGGGGCCGAGTGGCCAGAGGAGGCTGTTTTTGGAGCTACGATGGCTCACCCCTCCACTCCTGTCAGCCTGGTCTGGTGGAAGGTGTCCCTGCCCATGGCATGGGATTGGAACTGAATGAGCTTCAAGGTCCCTTCCAACCCAAACCATTCTGTGATTCTGTGATGATTCTATGGCACATTTTAGAGAGCCCATTGCTTCTTGCAGGATGCGCCACAGGGACCCAGAGATCAAGAGAATGGGTCACCGAGGAAAGAAGGTTGTCACAGCCTTTGGAAACACAGTGAAGCTCTGTATGGACACCCCGGGCTATAAATTTAAACACCTGACAAAACAGAGCAGTTTTGCCATGGATTCCCCCTTTTTCCTCACTTCTCTCATTAATCCTGCATGACAGGTTTGGGTTTTCTCCCCCTTCCTGGCCGCTAACTGCTCTGCTGCTGATAAGACACATATTCCATCACACACTGCAACTCATCCATTATTTCAGGGCCTCATCTCTCGATGGAGACAACCTGGGAGCACCTGACCCAGCGTCGCTCCGTAAATAGGGGAGTCTCAGACCCCAGCAGGGAACTGAATAGAGAGATTTATGGAACCACAGTCCCCAGCAAAGCCACAGCCAATACAGATTATTCTCCTGCCTTTTCCCCTTGACAACTTCTGAACATGCACAATAATATCTACCTTGCCAGCGCTGGGGGAGTTTCAAAGAGGCTTCAGGAGCATAAATTCAAACCTCTGGCTTTCAGAGAAGGAGATTTACAAACTATTTCCTTAAAAAAAACCCAACACCCGCAAAGCAGAGGAGCAATGCATCATTTTTCCGGAATGTCTCCCAGGATGTGTAGGGAAGCGAGAGCTATTTGTCATGGATATATTTGATGGAGGAAGGTCTTACATATAAGGACCAAGCAGGAACTCTGGAGGTCCATGTTCCCTTCTTGGTGGGGCAACACTGTCTCCCCAGTGAACTCACTTTCTCCTCCTGCACCTGTTTCCTTGCTGTAAAACGCGGAACTGTCGCCTTTCCTAATTGTGTGAATGGACTCTGCATATTTAGATCAGGTTGCTCCACACTTTTCATCCCCAAGAATCTCATTTTGGGGTCTTCTCCAAGTCAAAACTCCCCTTGAACAGCAGTTTCCCACAGCAGCGAGGTCCCCAAAATTCCCACATACTGAACACAGCTCCAGATCCGCTGCCACCACCTCGCAGTTGTCAGTCTGGCTCCTTCACTCACATCTTTCCAAGCCTTTTAGGTCCTTCAAGAAGTTGCTTCCAAACTCCCTTGTCCATTCCCTGCTCCCTGCCTGCACAGCTCTGTCCCCGGGATGGCACCGCCACACACAGAGCTGAGCCAGGAATTAGGAGATCAAAATCACCTTGGTGAGTTTTATGAGTGTTTTAAAATTATTTGCATTCTTCTCTGTAAACTTTTTTTTTATTTAATCCAGAAAAAATACCTTTTGTAAAAAGAGGCCCTGAGAATGATGGAACACCTGACCTTATGGTGTGTTATTACTGCAGATGGTATTCCTGGAGTTATTGACTCCTGAATGGCATTTCTGTGTCTAGACACTGGTTTAATCACAGTGAAATAACGCCCTGGCACGACTCCACAATGAATCACCCTTTGATTAGTACTAAGGATATTAAAAGCTCTTATTAACCTTATCTTTGTGTTCTGGGGTGCTCCTGCTTGCAGCTGCCAAAACACAGAATCTTTTCTGTTTGAAAAAAGCAACTTTTACATTTATTCATCGTGCCAGAGGTGCAGGACAAGTGTGGTGCCAAAGAGGTGACTTTTTGGAGCGAGGAATCACTTTGATCTAACGAGAGCCAAGTCTCCCCTTCACAGGAGTCATCCCACCACATCACAGGCCCTCAAAGCCCCACTGCTGCTTGCAGGAGACCACACTAAACCCTTGAAGCTGAGTGAGGTTTTACTCCATCCCCGTTCACCACAATTGTAGCATTCCAATCTTTATCCCCTCCGATATGTCCCAATGAACACATTGTATATTCAGTCTGTTATGAGATGCTGAGCCCAGAGAAATCCAGGTGCAGCCAGGGGCTTGTAGGAACAAGGATCCACAGGATCTACATCATTGAGCCCTGCTGGTCACAAGGGAGATGTTCCAGCCCCTGCCCTGGGCAGCCTGACATGGTTGTGGCTGGATTTGGCTGCTTAAGTGTCAGCACCAAATGATGTTTCAGCTGCCTGACAGCATTTAGATGCAGAGGATACAAACCTGGTCTGCTGTGACAGGGATTTCTAGAATCAGGGAATCATTAAGGTTGGAAAAGCCCTCTCAGACCATCAAGTCCAACAATTAACCCAGCACTGCCAAGTCTACCACTGAGTCACGTCCCTCAGCACCACAGCTACACCTTTTCTGAATGCTTGTAGGGATGGTGACTCCACCACTTCCCTGGGCAGCCTGCTCTGGTGCTTGACAACCCTTTCAGTGAAGAAATTGTCCCTAATATCCAATCCAAACCTCCCTTGGTGAAACTTGAGGCTGCTTGCTCTTCTCCTGCTGCTTGTTACTTGGGAGAAAAGACAGATCCCCGCTTGGCTACAACTTCCTTTCAGGTGGTAGTAGAGAGTGAGAAGGTAGAGAGCAACAGAGGGCTCTGTTCAAATCTTGGGGATGAGCCTTGCAAATGTTAACCCAAATCTGTTAAAACTGGACCTGCCTGAAGCCCAGGTTTCCTGTACCTCTCTTTGAATTCCAGAAACACTTTTGCCAGGCTGCTTCCTCCAGACATCATAGAGACATCGATGGCTCTCAGGAAACTGAAGTGCACTTTAATTAGGTCCTAAAACAAAGAAACAGTCAATACTTTAAACACATTCAAAGCAAGTGGGCAAACAGAGCCTAAAGAAATGCACATTCACTACTTCATCAGGTAGTTTTTTTCCCTCTTTTAGCTGCTTTTAAAGTAAGTTGTTCTAGTGGAATGCAGCCCTGAAAGGCCTGGAACATGGGAGTGTAATTCCATCAGAGGTTACGCAGTGACAAATGCCCCAGAATGGGGAAGGAGGAGGAGATGGGACGGAAGGTGCAAATGATACACCAGGTTCTGACCCAGACTCTGTGCAAGCCAGTGTAGAAATAAATCCCTTCATCACAATGTGCCCAAACCACCTAAACCAGCTAAAATTCACAGCCCCAGCCCCAGAACATCCACTGGATAGAACTGTTTTTCTACCTAGAGTTCATATAATCCCCAACTCTAAAATTGAGTGTTTAAGAATATCTCCTGAACTCATTCAAGCTCCACAGCACACGAAGGGCTGAACCTCTACAGGTGAATGCACAAATCTAATGGGAAATGGGAAAACCTTCTCTTAAACAGGGAGAGGGCTGAGCTGCCTTGAAGAGAACAAAGATTTAAAACACAAAGTTGACACCCTTACCTCCAAATTGATAAAAATAGCTTCCATGTCTTGGGGAGTCAGTACCAGCCTCAGGGGGTTCATATAGTTCTGCAAGAGGGAGATGGAAAAGGGATTGAAATACTGGAGAGGAGGGAACAAGAAGGGGGTTGTGCAAGAGAGGTGTTTTTTTTTCCTGCTTCACCAGTTGAATTTGCCTGGGCAGGGAAAAGCAAGGTTTTAATGAGTTTAAGCACTTGCAAAGGCAGAGAACAATCAGGTTGTGCCAAGGATCCAAGTGGGAGGCAGGAATCCCCATGGGTGCATCATCCCCTCAGCTCCCCTTGGCTCCTTTGGTGCTTCCAGGCTTGGGAAGGTGCAAAATCCCAACCCATGGGTGGGTACAGGACCCCTCCCCTGCTAAACCCATGGGAGGGGGGGTTAAATAGATGCACTCAGCTGCTTCACCTCGCTGCAGTCCTTGGCTGCATCTTTCCAGCTCTTTATCTCACTAGAATTTTGCCCTTGAAAACACACCAATGATGTGATTACATCGGAAATGCATTTCTGAACAAATACATATTAATAGAAATATCTACATGACTTGTAACCACAAAAAAACCCCTGATGTAACACACCAAAGACAGAACCCTCTGCTCATAACAGTGCCAGAACCTGCTAAGCCTTCACAAGCCTTTTAAATTGGTATCAGAGCAATAATTTAACTCTTCCTTTAGACTGAACCAGAGGGCTGTGGCTGTTTTCAAGGAACAAGGGTTATTCACATCAATGACATTATGTTGGGACATTTTCCTGGAAAATAGGAAACGTTATTCCATCGTGCCGATTTTGTTCATGGCTTCTTTGGGAGAACTTTCAGAGGGAAATAATTGCAAAAGGGGAGGAAACAAAAGCATTAGGGTGATTAGAAATGGCAGCTTGATTTTCACTATTGTTCTCCACTCCTGCTGCTTTCCTGGGAGCAGGAACCACCTCCAGGCTCCCGCTGCATCCACGACTCCACCGTCTTGCTGAGGTGTTCGCTTTTATTTTTATTTAAAAGAAAGGCACAACAATCATTTATCAAAACCAATTAAAACCCGTGAATTTAAGCAGCAAAACGTTTCTTTTAATCCAATTAGCTTCAATGACAAGTCATCACAGCTTCAGCACTTTTGAAAAGCACCCAGAATAAAGAAATTATTCCGTGGCAATCGGAGCGATAAGATATCTGCAAACACTGCTCTTATCGGCGAGCCTGGCCTGGCTGAGCGAGGAACCAGAGTCTCCTACCCCGGGGTAGGGGGTTTTCAGCTTATTTCCAATCTGCAGCAATCAGAAAAAATATGCTGTTTGGCTCCTACAGTTACAGGCTGCACATTTGTGCTTGTCAGCCTGGGTTTTCTGGATCTCCCTTCTCTCCAATTTTACGTGCGAGTGCATCGATCCTGCCCGCTCACATCTGCCAGCCCTCAGAGCAAGAACTAACACGATTAACGCGAGATCAAGGGGCGAGGGGGAAGGCCACGGTATGGAAAAGATGGCTCAGTTCTTACCTTTTCTATATCTTCAAGTGTTTTGTAGTATTTGGCCTCAGTTTCTTGGATTTCTAGCAAGCAGCAATTTCTTTTGTCATCTTCTGTCATTCCCATTTTCTAGAAAAAGCAAAAACAACGTGTGGTCAGATACTCTTGTGGGCGGCCCAGCAACCTGCTGATCCAGTTCAGCCTTCAGTGACAGCAAACAAGCACAAGTTTGGAAAATCAGGAGAGCATCACTACTAGTTTATGTTAAAGGGAACTACTCTTATCCAAAAAATACAAGAAGGAACCCTGGCTGTATTATTAAGTATGTTTCAACATGGCAAGCATTCCATTTCTTGCATTTATTATAACCACATCACCAAAGACTATCAGCTAAAGAAGAATAATAAGAGATAAAGGCTGAGTTTCTCTATTTTTTTTTGCTTAAGATGAAACTCACAACAGAGCCTAAGTGGGTCATAAATAATATGTTAGATTTATACAAATCCCCGGCCAGGATTGCCAATTCTCGTGATTTTAGGTCAAATCTGATAAAACGTGCTTTTCTCAAAGCCCCAACTCCTGGAGTCACTTCTCTTGCTCTGACATCTGTAAAGCTGAGAACACGTGCTGGGAGCTGCTGCACTTGGCAAGGCAGGCTCTGAATCTGGGAGGTGATTCAGTGATGGGGTTTTATGGATCATGCACAGGAAAAGACACCCTCTGTCCACCCCCTTAGAACTCGCAGCTCGGACCTATCAGCTGGATGAAACCCAGTATTTTAATCAATGCATCTTACCTGCATATATCTAATCTGAAGCATGCAGAAATACAAGAAGCCATTAGCATTGCACACTTGCTATTGCAACAAATCTTACAAAAAAAAAAAATCAATGTTTTGGTGGATATGTGGGTGTTCATACTAAAAAGAGACTCTTTTGCTCAGGGAAAGGGAGGGAAAGAGAGTCAGAGCCCTCGACTCCATCACTGCTCAGCAGAAATCATAAAACATCCCAGAGGGGACAGTGAAAAACTGTCAATTCCACTGACTCTAATCCTGTACTACCTGGTTGTTGGAGCTTCCCCCCATTTTTGCAATTTATGCAAGAAATTCCCATCAAAACCTTCCCAAGGGGTTGTTCTTGGGCCAAATGGCTTCTGCAACTGATGGCAGCACACTAAAAACACCAGCGAGCTGTGCTGACTTCAGCATTGCTACCAGTGTCCTTAACAGCTCCAAGCACTTTGGCGGGATCAGTGGGAATATTTTGTGCCCACTCCTTGATCCAGACAGAGTTTTAGTGTAGAGGGAGCTCCTCTGGCTGCAGACAAGGTGTGAAGGGATAAAATGCCTCAACCACCATCATCACAGTCTTTGTACCACTCGCAGCCGAACTGGGAGAGGGAAAGAGTCAAGGGACATTGCTTGGCTGTTTTGGCAGGTTCCATGGATGCAGCCCTGCATTCCCAGGCTCCAGCCCCTCATCTGGCTCAGCCACATGCCCTGCTCCAGGGATTTAATTGATCAGTGAACTTATCCATTGATCCTGCTTTGTTACGGGGAGGTATGTGCTGTTTGCGCTAGGAGAGAGTAATTAGAGTCTGAACAAAGCCTGGGGGTGGCAGATATCGGAGGCTGGGAGAAAATTTGGAAGGTCACACTCTGGAGAAGGTCCCTTCCAGCTCTGCACCAGCAGAAGCCAGGGCAGTGCTGGGGACACAGGTAGTGAGGGTGGCTGTGGGCATCTTTGGGGAGGTGCAAGGGCCACCAGTACCTCCCTGGCTCATCCATGGAGTGGGATATTTGCCCCAGAGCCCTTGGAGTTAACACACACCCCTCCACGAGGCTGTACATACCTCAACACTCAGGTTCCCCCATCGTCAAGAGGTTTTTAGAGGTGACAAAAGGGGACGGCTGCTTGTCCCTAAAGCCACATGGGTCCCTGCTGCCCCAGAAAGCTCCATGGTAAACATCTCCCTGCTCTGAGACACCCAGGTAGGAGGCAGCAGCAGGCACAAACAAGTGCTGGATCCCCCTCACAGATCTGTCAGTGCTCGCCCTGATCTAAAAATACCAGTGGCAGACACGGCACATCTGGCTGACGGAGCAGGGAGAGCTCCAACACTCCCCCTCCCCAGAAGGGCTGCAGTGACACACGCTGCCTTGGCTCAGCAGCAAATTGCTATTTTTAGCTTATCTTTTAGGGCTTATTAGGTCTCCCTTTCCCTTCCTCCTCCCTGAACTCCTTCAGATGACAGGATGGGCTGGGAAACTCCTCAGAGAACCCCCTCTGGGCCAGTGCCATCCCAGCTCTGCTTATTTTTACCACTTGCAAGGCAGCTCGGTTTCGAGGAGCAACACAGAGTGGTTCCCTTCCCTGCAGCATCACCTGCCATTGGCAGACAGTAATTTATTTAATTAAATCCCCCTCCCTTCCCCTCCCATCAAGGTGTAGCTTTAAAAACGCAGATAAATCATTACCATGGGCTGCTGAACTTCCACTCTGATGATATCTTCGTAGATATCATCGCCTTCATCTTCGCAGGGGACGCAGTCATAAATGTCCTCCCCCAGATCGTGTTCGCTGGAACGAGGAGAGAGAGTCAGTGATAATAACGAGGGGATGTTCACTGTCACTTGATCAGGCAAACCAACAACGGCTCTGACACTGAGCAGGGGGGAGAACCACAATAAGAAAATTCTCTTGGCCCACAGCACTGATGTGCTCAGTCCACGCTCCCTGTTTTTCCCGGATCAGTGCCTGCTGCACATCTCTTTCCGCTCGCTGGAGGCTGGAAGAGGCAAAACGCTGCTCGACACGAGCGGGGATCACAGCCAAGAGCTGCTCTGAGCCCCGTGCCAAGCGTGCCCACATTGCCCACTCCACCACGGGCTGCCAGCTCTGCCCCCACAGAGCTTTTGCTCAGTGCTAATCGGCCCAGTCGAGCTGGACCCACCGGCCAAGTGCCCAGTGGGACCATCTGTGCTGCTGCTGTGACCAGGTCCAGCTCCACCTGCCTCCAAAGGTGCCCACGGCCTCCTTTTCAGCTCCTGTTTAGGACCAGGAGCAGCTTTTGCATCAGTGACTTTGACTATATTATACTCAGAGAATGCACTTTACAGGTTGGTCTGTTTAAGGCACTGTGTTCACTCTGGATCTTGGTTTGGCTTTTTCTCACTAAGAGGCTTCCTTCGTGCCAAAAAACCACTCCCTCCCCAAGTCAGGGCTGAAAAACTGCCATAGGAGCCCAGATCCATTCAGAGCAGGAGTAGATACTAAACAATCATCTGATGACTCTGTGCAGTCTGTAGAAGCATCCCCAGTCCTGATGAACCCACACTCCAGGCTGTGCAGGACCCACAGCAATGCCTGGACCAGGCAGCTGCCTCCAGCCTTGGGCATCACATCCAGGTTTAAAACCTCTGGATCCAGTTCTTCTGGGAGATGCACCAACTCCCATAAAGCCCAATCCCTTCCCTAATGGGTGACTGGGTGATTTTTAACCCAGCATCTCCCAGAGGAATAGGAGACTCTCCTGACCACCATAAAGCAATCTCACTGGATGCCCAGCTTGATGATGCTCAGCCCCAACGCTGAGCAGAGGCCAATAATAATATTTACATCAGAGAGAAATTAAGCAGCAAAATGTCACATTTTCAGAGCTGGCCCCATCACTTTGGAGCTGGCCCTGCACACACACAGGCTTCAAAGGCATCACTGAGATGTAGAGCCCGATTTGTATTAAAGGTGAGGGTGTTCAGTAATTAATTGTCATCTGAGCCTTCGCATCCCTCCCAGGGGCTCATCGGTCTTAGAATACTTCTGAAAATTCAACCCATAATAAATACCAATTAACAATAATAACTCTAGCACTTAGATCTACAGGTGCTGATTGCTAACAGCTCCCACTGAAGTCAATCCCACAGGATCAGGACAGTGTGAAACATTGGAATATCAAACAGCGCTCGCATATTTTATGAGCTGTCTCTTTCAACAGGGGTATTAATTACACCCAAATATATTTAGGTGTAAAGCTGTGCTCAAACTGTGACACTCAACATCTCTATATTATATAGCAGGGAGCAGCAGAGCACATCTGCCTGCAAAACTGGGCTTTATTTCTTTGCTAAATACAGTCCCTTCTATTTTTACAAAACAGATTTATTTAATAAAAGTTTGGGGATTTTAAATAAATACACTGGCTTGATGTATCCATCCCATTCTTCCAGAGTGATGCATTGCAGCTGCTGCAATAATGCCCACTAATAGCTGGTGATCCATCTTCCCCTTCCCAGGCGTCGCCGTCACCGTTATTATCTGTACCAATATTTATATTCTCGGCTCCACTCCTTATCCAGAGCGAGTCACTCCCAGTTCCTGATTAATCTTCCCGCTCGCACCTCTTGGATTGCTGGCTGTCTCTCCATACATCATTTCCCTGGCTCCAGGGTCGTTAGGAACGTATGGTTGGGTTAATGTCGCGAGCACGAGCCCGGCTGGGTGTGACGCGACCAAGCGAATGCTGAGGTGATGCTGCTGCTGGAGCAGAGCCTGCCTGGCCTCATGGATGCTCATCACCATCCATGGGAGCACCTAGGAACTGCTTTGGGCTATGTGCAAAAGGAGAAGAGGCATCCTGAGGTGTCTCTGCGAAGCCCTGTGTCCTGAGCATCACCTGGACGTTCTCTCAGCGCACCTACGCAACCAGGTGCCAGGTCCAAGCCTCAAACCCCAGCAGGACCCATCCCAAGCTTGTTGCTGCTGTTCCCAGCCTGGACAAGTTCTCCTTTTCTCCCCCTCCAAGCAGTAATGACCTCTGGACCATGGTGGACACGCAGCAGGACACCACTGTAAGAAATCCAGGTGGCAGTGTGACATGCTGAAGGGGTTTTGCTCAATCAGGCTTCCTGGACCAAGCCTGCAGAAGGATGGGTGCCCCATGGACCTGGTCCAGCCTGGTCCTACCCAGAGCTCCTCCAGGCCAGCAGGAAAGGGGCAGGAATGCCTACCAAGGGTCAATACAGGAGATTTGCCCACAGAACTGCCAACAGTCACAAGACACGAACACTGCACTTGTCACAAGGGGCCACATCCTGATAGCACCTTGCTACTCTCACTGCTCTAACAAAGGGGCTGAGCCCTACTGCTCCACTCCTTCCTGCTCATCAACATCAGCACAAGCCCTTCCCAACACCGATTTCTGGCCTCACACAAAAAACAGGAACAACTCCCTTGTCCTGGGGCCATCTAGACAGACACTTCCACTTCAGAGCTTCGGGAAGAGACACTAGAGATGCTCCAACCCGACAGCCGTGGTGGTATTAAAACCATACCTTTGTCCAGCAGACTCTTATTTATTAAAACACATTCCTAGTACATCCCTGAGAAACACCAGAGGCTGCCAGTTTTATGGAGAGCAGTAAACCGTGTGGATTAACCTCTCCTGGAGCAGACTGTGAGCAGCCAAGCTCCAGCGGTGCCGCACGGCTGTTGACAATCGCTGCTGTGCACATATTGATTTTCATCAGTCTCCACATTATGTCTGTCAGAGTTGAAAATACGCACCCTCCCCGTCGTCAAAACAGGGAACAGGCATCGGGGTGATTTTAGCCAGTGGCAAAGTAAGGACGTACTAAATGCAGGCAATAAATTCGGCATCCCAAGCATGTCACGCACAGACGGAGCAACCTGAGCAAGGAAAGCCAGATCTTCAGCTCGTTCTTCACAAAGAAAAGCAATTTGCTCCTTCAATAAAAGCAGCAGAGTCTGCGAGTTACCCGTGGGTATCAGAGCCCATGATCTACTGCCTGGATTAGGAGATTCATTGACAGCTCTGGGTTTAGGAGAGGGATTTTATCCGCCCTTCAGAGTTAACGCCAGCATTTGCAATTACTGTTATTAGGATGGATGTAACCAGCTTTGGGATGGCAGCGTCTTGCCGAGCCAGAAAAGCTCATTCAAAGCAAAAAAAGAATGAAGCTTTTCATATCTAAGGCAATTTCAGGCAAAAACAATGCTTTTGGCTGAGCTCTGCCTCCCTGGCAATGCTCACTCTGCACGAACACCCTCCCAGGCAGGCAGCAGCCATGCCAAGGAGCAGCTCCCATAACAGAGGGGCTGATGCCAGGATGCTGCCTTGAAGTGAGGGACAAACACGTGGGGAAGCTCTGATATCCTTGAGGGCCACTGAAGAATCTCTTCACCCATAAAAGCTGCTCTGGGAAGTTGATGAGTTTGTACCAGCCCCAAGAATGCAGGGACAAGCTCTCAAGGGAAACCCACCGTGCCAAAACTCCTGTCCAAACCACACTGATGGAAGAGCCAGAACCACCAGGAACAGCAAAAGAAAGGGAAGGAGGGGACAGAAGGAACTAAAATAAGACAACCAAGAAATAACCCCAAATTTCCAGCCCTGTAACCAGTTAAGAGCCAGAAAACCTCAGAGCCACCACCGGGTCCAGGCTGGGAGGGCACTTGCAGGGACTCTGAGACAGCTGCCCAGCAACTGCAAGGCTCCAGTCTGCCCCAGTAATCCTCCACTTTCTCATTCTTACTCTGCACTTACAGCTATAAATAGACAGTTCATCCAACCAACCCCCTCATTCACGGGCTCCACCAGACGAGGAGAAGCAGAGTCCTATATTTGCAGCACATCTGGCAGGCTTAGGTTTCAGGGTGAAGGAGTGCAAGAGGTGCAGTCACTGGACTTGAGATCTTGCAGGGTTTAATTAGCCAGATTGTACTTGGATGGAGATACACATCTGGAAATAGCAAAAGAAGCCTTTTGCCATCTATTCTACTTGGGTCTTACGTTCCCCAATCAAAGGGGAACATTATGATCCCAAGAATGAGCTTCACACAGTTATAGCACATAATATGATCCTAGAAAAGGCACAAGTAGGACGTATAAAAATCAATACGGGTGACAAAGAAAAAAAGACACATTTACAAGTGCTATGGCTCAAGTGCCCTGTACCACAGAACCATTTATTTAACGGGCTGGCGTGCGTGGTCTGTCCAGCACGGTAAAAATAATGAGAAAAGTGGCAGCTAACTTATCATCTCACCTTGGCTCCTCTATTCGTTACTTTCTTTTAATGCACTTGAGAAATTCTGCTGATCACATCACTATTTTGGAAGATATGATGGGGCAAAGCTGGTGACAGCAGTGGAAGAAGTGGGAGAAACTTCAGTGAGAAGCTGTTGGCAGGGAGCAGGTTGCTGGCAGAGGCTGTGCCCAGAAGAGATGCATCACTTGAGAAACTGAGGGTGGGCAGACCTACTTCCCCCCTTTTCTAGGATGAAAAGTTTGGGAATACACAACTATCCCCAATACATTTGCTGGGGATAAATCCCCAGTGAACTGCAGCTCAAAACAAGAGCAGGGGACATCGACACTGAGCTGTGGGATGAAGCTCCCCAGGGCACACACTGGCTCCAGCACAGAGTTTGGTGGGAGCTGCTTTGCCTAAAACACTTACTTGGTCCTTTCTGCAACACCACAACTTCTCTCCTCAAAACAAATTACATTTGAAGGAGAAAATGAAGGTAAAAGTTACACAAATTAAATGTTTCACATCAAACCATTCACAGCACTTCTGCCTGACACTGAATTCTTCCAAGAGCCAACAAGCAACCCAAAACCAGCCCTATGTGTAATCCACCCAAGCCTGCTGGGCTTAGTGCCAGGGCAGAGGGACAGTGCCATGAAGTGGAGAAGGTTCATCATAAAGAAGGGTTTGGTGCTGTAAAGAGGACCAGGATTAATCGCTCTCATAAATTTAATGAGACAAAATAACTGGGGAGAGCTTAAGTGGCAGTAAAGAAAATTCAGGTTAAATGTTAAGTATAACTCTGAGGTACCAGGATGGTCTGGAGCAGCTGAAAGAGCCATCAAGAGGGATGGAAAAGCAGTTGGCGGGGAAGAAGCTCATCAGTAAGGCAGATAATTGCCCACTGACATCAGTGCCCAGCAGCCATATCCGGGTGGGAAGCAGTGGTTTGCACCCCTGCAGACCTGTGGGAGCATCCCCAGGACAAGGGTCGCTCTGATTTTGGGGGCACAGGCTACGGAAAATGAGACCACGTGTTGCTGTGGCAAAGCCCAGCTCATTTAGTGGAAAAACTCCCCCCAGATCGGCTGCAGCTCTAGGGTCTGGCACTAGGGCAGGCTGAGATAAATCAGGCAGCAGAGGACAATTGTCCCCTTACTGCTCCTCCCAGTATTGATCAGGCACCACTTGCATCCGGCCGGCCCTCACCATCTGCCCAGGCTGCTGCAAGCTGCCATCTGGCCCATGGCAAAGCAGACCGAGGGGCCAGCAGGCTGAAAACAGGGAATTTGAGAACTTCCTAGCTCCCCTGATAGCCTTTTAGTTTCCCTTCCCCTTTCCATCACCAATTGTTCTCTTTTTTTTTAACCAAATAGCTGTTTCCAGGCAATTACGTGCCTTGATCTGCTGGCTGGCTGACCCAGCGCTGGGGAGCTGCCTGGAGCTTGGATTCATCTCTGCAACACCCCAAAGGTGAAAGAACAATGGGGTCATCAAGGTTTAAACATCCTTTATACACACCTGCACCCCACAGACACCCTGTGCTCGCACAGACCTTGTTCCTGCAGCCCATATAAATGTCCTTGTGGCACTGCCATTGATCCTCTCCAGCCCTGGCACTGACTTTTGTCCCCAGATGTCAGGGTTCCTCCGCACTGGGAGGGTTGTCAGGATGAAGGTTCTCACTCTTCAGAGCATCATGGGGACAGTGGGGACAAAGCCTGGTTCCTTCTGCTTCCCAAATCGGCCCCTCTTTCACAAATACATTCATATTTTGAATGCTTTGCAGAACAGAAATTCACCTAAAATCTGAACCGGGGAACACAAAACTGCTCTGTTTAAGTACTTAAGAGTTGAAATGAAGCATTTTGATATTTAAAATAAAAAAAAAAAGTATCTCTTTTACCAACCCATAAAATGTCTTGTTAGAACCAGCTCAATATTTATCCTGAGCTTTTTATCCCAGCAGCACAATGCCCAAAGAGAGGTGCTTCTCAAGAGACTCCTCTCTCCCAGGGGTGAGCTGATGGTGCAGAGCCCACCAGGGCTGTCCCTCCTCACCCACACCCTGGCCCTTTGAGGCCAGTGGGGACAGCAGGGTGGGACCTCGAGATGACACATCTCATGGTGGTTTTACAGGCAGGATTGTAGCAGTTCCTTCCACACATTGGGTCATTTCACTGCTTGCTGTGAAAATCACTTCCTCGCCTCCAATAAAGCATTTTGTATGCACTCAGATCTCCCCAAGGCTGCTGGATCATCAGCAATACTAAATGCAAAGATGCTGGATGGACTGAATCACTCCCAGCTCGTGAATGATGCCCTTGTTCAGCTGTTTGGAGGATCAGCAGGAGCTAAGAAAGAGCTTTCTCATGCAGTGCCCCAGCCTGCCAGCGCCCAGCAGCAGTGCCCAGCACGCACCATTGTGACCAGCAAAATCCCAGTGAAAGTTTCCTTGTCAAAGGGAGAAAGGGGGACTATTGCTGATGTGCTCCAGGCAGCTGGAGCAGCAACACTCGTGTGAAGGGGCTCTCAGGGGCATTTCTGGGGTTTTTACAGCTATGGGTGAATTCCATCTCCGTTTTGTAGGTCATGTTTCCGTGCACAACCTGGCTGGACCAAGAGGGGGATCTGGATGCAGGAATTGGTGCAATAACCCCGTGCTGATTGACACACGCCTTTCCCCACCGGTCTTGGCTAAAGATTTAGAGAAGAGGATTTTGCAAAGAACGGGAAAAAAGGGAAAGTTAAAAGCTGGAGAAGATCTGGGACAGAACAGGGCGATCAATAGAAATAAACCTCCAAGTCATCTGACTTGGGCACCTCTCATCGAGGGACAAACTCACAGCCAGGCCTGAGGAACAGTTTAGGAAGCTTCCACCCAGACACCCTGTGGGAGCTGCACCACTGACTACAGTTAAAACTGGGAACCCACTTCCAACACTGAACAACCTGCTCCAAGTTCTGAGCATGCCACCCCAAAACTCCCGTTTCTAGGAGAGTGCTGCCATCCCAATCAGCATTCATGTGTGTGAATTCCCACACAAACCTCTCTCCAATTAAAAGCATGTCTATGTGTGAGAAGCAGGAATTTTAAAACGCAGTATTAAAAGGATTTTGAGAACTTTTGGAGAGGGGGCGGAAAAATGTTGCTCTTGAAAGGATCCCTTTATAAGTTAAAATTATATTAAACTGTAGCTGCTGGGAGCCAACAGCAAGCAGGGAATTCCAGGGGACTCCATTCCCTCCGCTGGTAATTTATGATTTACTTTTGTAATAACTGAAGCCATAAGGAACTCATTGGATTAAGGAGCCTTATTATTTATGTTGTGGAACAATAATATTTAACTGTATAAAGCCACATATCCACCCATACAGTCCATCCCTCCATATGAAACAGACTGCTCCACATAAGCAAACCCCTGGCTGATGGGAATGCTGCCATCGAATTCCAATAGTGCCCACATTTCACTGTATATGTTGTAGTTCAAAGTTGATTTTAAAAGCCTGTTATATCATCACCACGGGCAGCAAAACACAGACACAAGATAAACAGAAACAGGACACACCACCCCATGTCCTAACACACCACCAAGGACAGGCAGGATGTGTCCCTTGTGAGGGGCCCGTGGTCCCAGCCCTGCAAGCATCCAGGTTAGACAGAGCTTGGAGCAACCTGGTCCACTGGAAGGTGTCCCTGACCATGGCAGGGGACATGGAACAAGATGGTCTTTAAGGCCCCTTTCAACCCAAAATATTCTATGACTGCCCTGGGGACACCTAGGGTGGTCCAAAAATCATCCATGGGGGATGCAGATCCATGTGCCAGCACTCACACAGCCCAAAAAATGCCATGGGGGGGAATCAGCACTGTTAGCAACAGGTACTCCACTCCCAGCAAGTGGCTTGGCTTTGGTCAGCTCAGAGGATAAATTATGTCCCAGGGTTTTGCAGCTAATGATGGAATTTAGGAGGCAGAGGGGATCCTGTGGGCTTGGCCCCCTTCACCCCCCACCAAGCCCCTCGTAAATTCAACCTGATTAAAAGTGATGTCTCCCAGGGCTCTATGTGGGAAAAGATGGACTGTTGTCAGAGCACAAAAATCTCCTGGCAAAAGGATCAAAGCAGCCAGGCCGGCTCTCCGAGCCCCGCTGTCAAATTTTATCTGCCTTTGCTGCAAATACTCGGCAACTTTTCCCTTTCTGTGTCCCCTCCCGTGAGAAGGGGAGGCCACTTACTCTGCCAGCTCCTCCAGGCTCCGATACACGTCATCATCATTTTCCGTGGTCTCCTCTGATGGGAAGGGCCTGGGGAAGGAAAGGAATGACAGTGTTATTGGTGCCTCACCCCTCACAGCACATCCCCTGAACTCAGCCCAGCCCTGAGCGTCCCGCTGAGCTGAGGGTGTTTCGGAACAAAATATGCATTGCAAATCCATTTTTTCCTGTTGAGGTATTGGCTCCCAGGACGCCACTGCTTCCCAGCCCTGACATGGCAGGACAAGAAAGCAGGTGGTGAGGCTGGCTGAGCACAGGAGAGCAACCTGGGCCCCACAATGAGGAGCAGCATCGTCTGACAGCACCTCAGAGCCCCCCGTGGCTGAGCCACCACTCCTGCTGTGCTGGTGCTGCACAAACAACTCAGAAATATAACTCAAGCCTGGAGTTGGACATGTTAAAATGGAGAAACACCTTCTCCTCCAGCTCTCATGGAGCCTTCCCACCTGTGAGCTCCTGCCCTGGTCAGCCAGGCACGGCTGGACACAAGGTGCTGCTTCCCACTGCTGCAAACAGCTGATCCCACTGGAACGAATACTTATGAACCCCGGGCTTCCTCATCTTAACAACTTTGTGACAGCTGAAAAAAGTTAAACCCCTGGGGAGGAGGGAAAGGACACCAAAAGGGCAAAAGGAAGGGGGGAGAAAGCAGATTAAAAGAGCACGGGAGGGAGTTGGGGGAATACAAGAATTCCTTGGCTCGTTGTGAAGTAATAACCAAATAATGTATGAAGGAGATGAAAAATACTGTTTTAATTAAACCCAACGTATTATTGCTGGCATGGGGCCAGGGTGGGCTGTGGCTCTTCCAGGGCTGGATGCACCTTGTGGCTACGGCTGTGCCGGGCTGCAGGTCCCCGTGGGCACAGCCAGCCTTGCTCCAGCCCCAGCACAGGGACACGGAGGGGTGGCAGTAGGGCAGCTTGCTCCACCCCTCCTGGGCATCAAGGAGAAGGCAGGTGGGGTTCCCCAGGCCATGAGCCACACAGGATGGGATGCTGATGCTGGGGAGGAGCAAAACTGGATACATGTGAACTTCCAACTGCCCTTGAGAGCAATTCCCTCCTCTGCCCTCCCACCTTCCTTGTTTCACAATAGATTGCCTCTCCTGAAAGATTTAATACATGGCCTGGTTAGCCCCCAAATTTGCTATTTTTGGATCCTTTTTCTAGCATTAATTTGCTTTCTCTCCTCTGCTACACTTCACCCTTCCTTCAGCGAGCAGCTTCAGACCGAGCATCTTGAAATAGTGCTGAAACCTGCAGCAAGTTCAATTAAAACCCAGCCAGGTGGTGAGTCCAGGAGGGAAAAGAGCCACGGTGACCTCAGCCATGGAGCAGAATCATTCCATGCTACATCACCTTACCACAGCTGCTGTGCCTCTGAGAGGGGAAACAAGGAGCACCCAAGGCTGATGTGTCCAACCACGTGCAAAGTGGCAACTGGGGAGGCAAGAAAGAGGTGGGTAGAAGGGCAGGTGAGGCTGTGCTTGCTGTCACAGTCCCGTGGCAAGGCAGGTGCCATCAGGGGATCGTCCCAAAACCCCAATAGCTGCCCAGGTGTCTGTGAGGTGTGGGGGGATGACCATTTTTGAGAGAAGCTTCAAAGCATAAAGATGCAGTTTGAGATCCTGAGGATCTTTACAAAATGTGGGTTTCCTCACCCCTGCTGTCCCCTGGGGATTAGTGACAAATACAAAAGCCACGTGAAGCACAGGCAAAAAAGCCACCAGCTCTTCCTGCACAGGATGGAACTGGGAACCAGTCTTGGACTTCAGCCCTGGTGGGCAAAGGGATATGGCAGCTGCTGCTGCAGGGCTACACCACCCCACACAGCTCCAGCAAGAAAGGAGAACTCAGAGGTGACCTCTGTTTAAACACCACTTGTTAAAATAACAATAAAAAGAAATCCACCACAAGGCACGACCTCCTTTCTTTTACATGCATCTTCTGCTCTTAATCTCTGACTATTTCCTTCCCCAGTGCTCACCACGCCAGAAAGAAAGAAGTAAAAGAGCCGTAAAGAATATTAAAATCACATGCACACATTCCCAACCATAAATCTGGGCCTGAGGTGTAATTGGTTCCTGTGCTAAACCCCCCCGTGTAAGACAAGGAGACAGCAAAGAGAGAGAAAAATATTTTTCTAATGAGAGTTTCATGGGGAGGCAGCTCTGCTGGCCCTCCCAGCTTCACCTTGACTGTAGGTAAAGCACCAGAGTGAAAGTCAGGGCAGGGGAGGAATTAATAACCTGTATCCCCACAATAGCAGCTAATGGCTAAATAAGGATGCAGAGAAGGCAATTAGAAGGAAAGTCACACCGAGGTGAGCATTACTGAACGGACCATCTAAAATCTGGAGCTGAAGGATGGCTTTTTGGAGAAAGCCTTGGGTTTTCCCTTTGTCTGTGCCTCTTTCCCCAGCTGCCCATGCTTTGCAGAGGCTCCCTGTGTCCCCACATCACCACTGTGGGAGCAGAGCTGCCATCTCCCCTGCTCCAAAACAGGGTGCCAGCCCCCAGGATGCAGGATAACTCACACAGGGTGGGACCATGGGACGGTCCTTGCTCTTCCCCAAATGTTCTATGTGCAACAACACAATTTAAGGTAGCCCTACTAAGAGCTCCCCAACAGCAAATGTGTTGTTTGAGACAAATCTGCAGGTCGTTTTTTCCTTTTTTCATAAAATGAGTAAAAACACTGCAAGTCAAGAGGTCTAAAAGCTACTGGGAAATTCTTACAGACCTCCAGGCTTGTTGCAACTTCTTATGGAGTATTAAAAGCTGTGGCTGGGAATGCCCAGCAGCAACGAGTATTTTGAGCTCACTGAAACCCAACAGGTTTGCAGAGATCCCGGTTTATTAAAATTCATTTGAAAATGCCTCTTATTTCCTATCTTTAGTTAAGCACCAGATTTTGTTTTTCACTCCACCACCATGCAAAACCACCTGCTGAGCCATTCATCCTCCCAGCCCATGCCTGGGCTGCTGCAATCCCAACTCAGATGAAGAGTGAAAGCCCCAGCGACATCAAACAGCACCAGAACAGGCTCTTAGAGATAATAAACCTCCCAGAGTAGACTCCTTCACAGACAAACCCCACAGCATTCAAGAGCATCACTTCCACAGATCAAAGAGGAGAAGGGAAGTGGGATTGATCTGATGTATTTGTTTCAGAGCCTAAAAGAGAAGAAAAGACCAAGTAATTTGTTGTGGAGTTTAGAGAGAGCTTTGCCTCTGGAGGACAAGACTTACAGCAGATGATGGTTCCTGACATGCGACGCAAAGCACCCCCTTGATCTTACAGAACATTTTGGCTACTTTCTGCACTGCACGTGCACAGAACAGAGCGCCCTGCAAACACCAGGGAAGGCAGGAGCAATCCACAGCCACGGCACATCACACAGGGGGATAATCAATTAATATTTCACGAGGCACCTAATGCAAAAACCCTCCCTCGCTCTCGGGTTGCCCCCGTGATCCATCCCACGCCGCATCCTCATCATCCACTCCTGCACAGTAAATCTCTCTGTGGGGAGAAGGAGCAGCTCCACACGCTGCCTTGGCTGCTCTCTCCTCTGAATTATTTAACGGGAAGAGCCAGGTAGGCTGCAATTCCAACAGCAATAAGCAGGAAGGTTTATTTATTTATGAGCATATTTCAGCATCTGGGTGCCTTGTCCTAGCAACTGAAGCCAATTGTTCACCTCTGCAGTGCCTTCACCGAGAACAGAGGGTCAGGGATGGGTCAGCTTTAGCCTGATAATTTTATACTGCAGCACCTTGGCCTCAAATTCACGTGTGACAGAGGAAGAAGGATCCAGCATGGTTTATTTTCTATTTTTCCTGTGTCCATTCTAATTTCTTGGGGTCAAACACCAGCCCTGGGAACAGGAAGCCCGGTGACAAGAAGGGAGGGTGGAAATGTCCCACTCAGTGCTCTCCATCCCAAGGAGCTGTTCCCACTGCTCTCGGTGGAGATGGTCTGTCAGGCAGATCCACAAGGAAGTTCTCATGCCTCGTGCAAACACCTTCAACAGACTAAAGGAGGTGGTTCATCCCCCTTTCTGGAGCAGGATTCCAGCCTCTCAGCACGATAATCTTTCCCTCTTTTCCTAAGATCACACTTGAGTGTTTTAAAAAGCAGGTGGAGTAAGTGACACCCGGGAAACCTGAGCTGCTCCCATCTGCTGCCCCTTCTGTGAGGGGTTTCTTCATAAACGAGAAGGGCCAGAGCCTCAAGCTGGTGCAAAGGAGCTTCTGCAGCTCTGCTGGGATGGAAGGGGCTGTGCCAAGTCCTCCTGGCCCAGAATCTGACAGAAAAGCATTTCCATAATGAGGAATATACAGACTGCAATTACACCTTGCAGTACCTCACAGATCCCATGGCTGGAGGTACAGACCTTCTGACAGCCCTGTTTTGAAGAAAGCATTATGGCAATGCACAGAAAACCCACGAGACACTGATTTCACCAAGATTTTTGGGCTTCAGGCTGTGCTTTCCATGTGAGTTTGGGTGTGGGGTTTGCAGCCCCACAGCTCCCATGCTTCCAGAAAAGTCTGTCTGTCCCACTGCTGAGGTTTCATGCTGCTTTAAACCCAGTATCTCAGACCTTGGCTGTTCACAGCACATCACTTTGACAGCTACAACCTTCCCCTTTTCTTTTTTCATCCTCTTTTCCTCCAGAATGGCTCACCCCAGGAGCATGGGATCACTCCATCCCAGTGACCATGGATTCCCTGTCAGTCATCAGTTCTGGAACCCCAGTGGATGCCCTGAGCACACCATCACACCTTCATGAGCTCTCCTGGAGCTGCCCAAAGAAATCCATGTAGTTTTCCAAGACATTTGCCCATAACTGAAAATTCCTTCCTTGTCGGCTTCAGTGGGATTAGGCAGATTAAAGAAGCATTTAATTTACTGATGTACCAAGAGATGGACATGAGCTGACCTGGGACAAGCAAAGAGGTGACCTGGAGCTGCTCCTCCAACTCTGCTCAAGACCTGGGCAACACCTCCAAGATTTGGTTCCCATCTGTGAAATGGGAACACCATCAGGGAATGATTTGGGTCAAGTTTTTTTTGGTTTTACTGCGAGGTAAAACCACACTATTAATGCCCAAGATCCATTTGTATGAAGCAGAATAGAATCAATTCTCCCCATGCACAACAAGGCACATTGGAGCATACCAAAAGCTGCTGAATTTAATTAAAATCATACTATTGTGTTACATTACTCATCTCTGGAAAGAAGCACCTCGCGCTGTGCCAGATTTTAGACACGTCCTCTGAAAAATTATGATTTGCTTTTATTTGTGGTCTGGAACTTGCAGAAATTCTCACAAGATTAATTTTGATAGAAATTCAGTGGGGAAAGAGCAAGCTACATCATGAGATAGCACAAAGATGATGATTTTGCAGGAGGCAACTCAGCACTTAGCACAGTGCACAGCCCAAGGCTGAGCTGCATGTCCTGCTTTATCTTCAGCTCAAATCTGAACTGAGGATTTCTGGGGACGATGAGACAAGAAAAATAACAGCTCGTATAACTTTACATTTCAACACATTATCGCATTTTTAAAAAATCCTCATGTAGCAATGCTTTGCTCAAGCAAGTGGTATGATTTTCTCCTCACTTCAGCTCCACACTGACGAGAACAGATGGATAAAATCAAAAGGGGAATCCAGAACCATATTTCTCAAAAAGAAAGGAAAAAAACCAACCCAAACCCTGTTGGCTAACAGCATAACTGATCACTAGGTAATGATTTCCATAGTAAAGACCTGAGATGCACCTCGAGGTGTCCAACAACACCCCCACAGGCTCTGCAACTGTCTCTCTTTGGAAAACACTTGGTTAAAACAAAAACCTTGAACCCCCCCAGTTTTAACTTGTAGCAAAGCTGCACAAGGAGATCTTTCAGCACTCTGAGTTTTCCTGCTGTACCTGAGCAGCTGCTATCCTATGAAACACGTGCCAATAAAAACAAATAAGTGCCTAAATGGATCTTTTTGCCTGATTCCAGCCACCACCAGCACATCCCAGCCAAGCAGGGTCTCACTGTGCAACATAAACCAGACCCAAACAGCCCACCTGGGCTGAGCAGCACATTGTGAGGGCCATGGGGAATAAACAGACTTGTGCTTCCCCTTCTGCAGATGTGAGAGAAGATGTGAGGTGCAGACAGAAGTGGTTTGTCCCAGAGCACCCCCCTCTGCAGGCACAGCCCGTGGCAGCACCTCCAGCCCTGACCCTGCTGCTGTTCCCCAGTGCTGGAAACCACCCCAGTTCTGAATACCTCATTTTGGACCAGCCAAGCCTGAAGCCTTCCTCCATCCTTGGGGCAAGGGCTGCATTCCAGAGACACAACCAGAGGTGATGGGAAGGTCTCACCCAAACAAGGCAATGCCAGGATGGGCAGTGACACAGGAGGAGCCCTGAGGGAAGCACTACGTGGGCAAAGACAATGTGCAGGGACAAGGCAGGTGCACCCAAAACCCAGCAAACCCCACCTGTGACTATGAAGCAGAGCTGAGCACATCAGAGCTGTATCTTCATCACACAAAGCTGCTGGTGGGGAGGGGGTGAGAGGAACTGCCTTTGCTTTCGTTAGCAGATGCTTACGGGGTGACCTCAGCATCTCCCAAGCCTACAAAGCAGCCGTGCAGGAAAACATGTCAGTGATATTTTTCAGACTCTCCTAGGAGCAAGTCTGTGAGGACACATACTTGCCAAAATAAATGTGTTAAAACCGTTTTTAGCGGGAAAGGAACTGCTTTCAGCCGAGGATTCTGCTTATCAACAAAGGAAGAAGCTTTATGGTCACTCCTAAAGAAGGTTTGTCCGTGTCACAAGAAACCACCTCCACTTGACCTCCTGCTTGTGAGATCTGTGCTGAGCCTCTGGATTTGTGCTGGTCAGTCCCAGGACTGGTCCCAGTTCCACACATCCCGGAGCACAGAAGAGTGCTGCATAGCAACTGCATCTTTTTCCAGACATGGATCCTCCCACAGCCTTCTCCATCCATTTTATAGCAACACTTAAAAATGTGTACAATGAATAAACAACGGCAGTAAAAAATTATGGGCAGAGTGCAATTACAGAGAGCCATTGGCAACGAATAAAACAGCCCTTGTAAAACCAACCTTAAGGAGAAGAAGTCCCATAACTACCTCCTCAGCAGAAGACACTTGAGGACTTAATTGCCAGTGACTTTAATTGCTTGCCGTTTTCACACACAGCTGGATCCGCCTCCAGGGCTGAGCTCCCATCCCCAGGGACAGGGGGAGCAGAGACCAAATCTGATCTGCAGGAAGCCTCCAGCATGCTGGAGAATCTTTGCAAATCCCATAAAAGGTTTCCCCCTATCTCCCTTCTCTCCCCCAGGACAGCAAGGGGAACATCTTCATCAGCTGCCCCAGGGTTTGTGCCACCACATCTTCTGCAAGAAGTGGGGCTTGCTGGCAGGACCACAAGGTCCCCTTTGCAGGGTCACCTCCGTTGCAAACAGAAGGGTATCCCTGCATTGCAGTGAGGCTCAGTCTGGTGGGGAAATGGATTAAAGTCATGTAACCTGGACAAAACTCCAGGTTTAATTCCACACCAGTGGCTGAAGCACTGAGGAGTTTCCAGGTTACAAACACTGGGAGCAGAGACATGTATGTTTAGCAGGGCAGGGCTGGAGGCTGCCCATGCAGGACCAGCTCCATGTGCCCCCCTGCCCCTCTCCTGCAGGCTGGGCACCGCATGCCAGGAATGCTGCTCTGACTCTCCCTTCCCATCCCTCCTCCCTTTCACCCCCCCACACATCCTGATATTATTGGCAAGCTGTTAAGTACAGAAACTCCAGGGCTGATAACGCTGCAAACCTCATTTTGGGCATGTCAGTCTGTTTTAATGGTTTTACCTGCACAAAAGGGAGCAATGATGAACCCTGTCAGCAAGGCAGGGGGGCTGTGGGAAAAGCAGGGTGGTAGGGAAATCTCCTCTGGATTAAATCCTCACTGGTGGGAGGATGCTGGTACAGCCCATTTAGTTGCCTTGAATGTGCCTGGAGGCAGCACTGCCCTGAGCTAATCCCAGTGCTGAGCTTCATTCCCCTCATCACACTGTGTGCACTTAAAGATGGGCAAAATCATACGACCATGGAATGGTTTGGCTTTGAAGGGACCTTAAAGATCATCTCATTCCAAACCCCCTGCCATGGGCAGGGAAGACCAGGTTGCTCAGAGCCCCATCCAGCCTGGTCTTGAATACTTCCCTCCCAGGGATGGAGCATCCACAGCTTCTCTGGGCAACCTGTTCCAAAAATCTGGACACAGGATGGCCATTCAACAGGGTGCCCATGGGCAACCTGGGCCTGACACCCACTCGGCACTGGATCTCAACTGATCACTTATTCTTCCCAAAGAGGTCCTGCCTTGGCCCCCAGGATGGGGAAAACACAACTATTCCCAGTTTCCCTCCCTCCACAGCCTGGCCAAAGCATTGCCACCACTCCCACGAGACAAAGCCTCCTCTGGCAATCAGGATTCACCCTCCTCCCCATCATTTGCAAATGTTTTTAAATCTATTTTATTAACTGTAGTGCCCTCTGAAGAGAGTCACTGAGAGGTTCAGTTCATATATAAAGGATTTACTTAGATTAAGGGCCTCCATAAAGGCCTTTGAACATGGAAACTCCTTCCCGTTCTCAGCTGGCCTTGCTGTGCACACATTAAAAATGCATGCAGGCAGCATGAGCCAATATTCCTTAACCTCCTGCTTTGCTTGCAAAACTCGGCTTCCAGAAAAAACATATATCTCAGGGAGATGAATAAACACATGTCCCCTCTGCTCAGAGCTCACATTCAGCCCCTGGAGCCTGCCAGCACCAGGTGGATGATGGTCAGAGCCCAGAGGACATCAGGATGTGCCACAGGCAAAGGAGAACACTCATGGCTGTGGCAGGAAAAAAAAAGCTTTAAGAAAATATGAATAATCCTGGTTTATTGGGACCTGCAACAAGAAGTCTTGTTGTCCTCCAGAGAGCTGACTTTGCTTGAGAAAACTTGGAAAGGGGATGAGAACTCATGCTCCAAAGCACAGGAGAAGCTTCACACAACATCCCTGTACAACCATGCTGCTACAAAATCCTCCAGGCTGGCTTGGAAGCATTTAGTGCCAGTCACTGTGGGAATGGGGTAATGGAATTAATGGGTGCGAGTCGGGTCTGCAGTGGAAAATCCTGGCTGTAAAACAAAGGCTCCTTGTTCAGGGACAGCCATGGATGGGCACAGTGGTAACTTCTCCCTGAAACTGCTGACAGTCCTCCAGATAGATGGAGGAAAGGATGTGAAACAATAATAAATTCAAAAATCTCCTCTCCCTAGTTGATGGGTAACACTACACAAGGATCTGTTCTCTGTCCCCACGTAAAGCCCTGTAAGACAGAGGGATGGAAATCCCAGGAAAAAAGTTCCTATCCCTTTACCACAGAGCCTGTGCTCCCAAATAAGATCAAGAAGGCTGCCTGTGCCCTGATGAGCAGGAAGGGGTCAGTCCCATTAGCCAGGTGAACAAAGACATTTCTCACCTCCCCATTTCTGAGAGGAGAAAAATCAAACATCACAAACTAAGGGAGTTGCCCGGTGCCACGTACAGCACCCAGAGCAGAGTCAGCATCCAAACGTAGTTCCATGCATCTGCTTTCCCTCCAGTGCATGTCTTTATCCATAAAACCATCTTTGATCTGAATGTGAACACCTTAAATTAAAGAGAGAAAATGTGCCTTTTCCTAGAGAGGCACCAATGAGCCTCTTATCATCAAGAGGATGTCATGGGCACCACCCCAAAAAATCGCCCAGTGCAGTGGTGGGGTCCTTGCAACGAAACACTTCTTTAACCAGTGAGGAAACATCATCTGGGCTGTTTGCACAAATCTGGTTTTGCCTCATTTGAGCTCATCCCCTGCCAGGAGGTGAGTCAGGGATGCCCCAGGCTGGAGGGTGATGCTGGAGGGTGGAAGCAGCCCCTGGGATGGGGACAGGGCAGGGGCTGTAGCTACAGCTGCTGTGGATTAAGCACAGCCTTAACGGGGCACTGCAAACAAAACATTGCATTCAACATCTTTTTTGCCATGTTTTGCTGCTTGTAGCTTGTTTCTTGGAAGAAACACTCTGTCATCTCAACAGAGCTATCCTGATAGCTATCTGGTGTACTCCATGAAATAGGATTTTTCTGGCAAGGTTCATGTAGCTAGAAATTATTAAGGCAGAAGGACTAATTTTGTTTCACTGAGTAGCATACAAGATTGATTTTTATTTTTCTACATGCCATGAAACTTATTTAAGGACAAGTAATAGGCTTTAGGATTTCTTTCACTCTCAATTTGCGTGATCCTGACTGTTAGACCCTAAAATAGGGGCTGGAGCAGAGCCACGTTCATGCTATGAGACTGACGACCACACAATCCACACACCAGCCTAATTTCACTGTATTTACCATGTTTTTGAGCACAGTGCCTAAGCCAACAAGACTTTTCCCATTTATTTCAGTGGCAGCATCTTCATTAGGAGAGGGAAGAGTACAGACCCCAATCATCAGTGGGGACCCCAGTGAGCTGAGGGGCAGCAGTGGCTGATGTGAGCAGCCCCTTCAGGGAGCCAGAGCCGCTGCTGGTTCCCACAAGATTAGATTAATTCATCTGAGATTAGATTCTATCACTGAGGGTTTTGTGATGGTGTGGCAAGAAATCATCTAATTTAAAGGAAAAAACACGTAGCGACGGACAAAGCGAGGGCTCTCTGACCACAGGGGACAGCGAGGTGGGAGGGGACACCCCACAAGGGTATTTTTGTAGAATTATAGAATTCAATTCTAGTCTAGTCTAGTCCATTTTCCAGCTAATGGAGTGACAGCATTTTCTGTCCCTGCAGAGCTGGAAATGGGGAGGAGAAGCAGGGTTAACATGCAGGAAAAGAGAGTTAGGAGCAAAGGCTCGCTAAGCTCTGTGCTATTCTTGTGTAATTATGGTGCCAAAGGCTTCCAAGATAAAGGATTTTAGTGGGAACTGTAAATGCTGGTTGTGAAATGCATGAGAAGAAGCCACATATCCACCAGAATAGCAAAGCCTCCCTTGTCCCTGGATCCCAGCTACTGCCCAGCCCTCAACAGAACCAACAGGGACTCAGCCAAAGCCTTCCCATGGAACACAGCTCATTCATCCTCTGAGCCAGCCCCAGGACCTCCCTCCCTTCCTAGGGAAGGGCTTTTCCAGGGATGACACCCTGCAACCCCTTCCAGTGATGCCCCAGGACTTAAACCCAGCCCTTGCCAAGGCACAGCAGCTTGTGCCCGTGGGTTCCCCATTGCTCCCTGCCTCCAAACACCTTGGATGTTCTTTTCCCTCAAAACAATAATCACTGCAGGCTTCTCCAGGACTCAGGGAACGTAGTCCTTAACCTACAGCACATCTTTATTCCTCAAAGCCTCGCCCCCTGAATCTCCCCCCCATCCTGCTGGGATCTGTCGGGTTTGTGTTCAGCAGATGGGAAAGCACCGAGTCAGTTTTACACGTGAAAAGCTGTTCCCCCTCCAGCAATATCAGTGCAGTTAAGGCAGGGAAAATATGTTCTAACAGTGGAAATCATGGCAGGGGGTGGTGGGCATGGGTGGCAGGGCTGGGAGTGAAGCAGGGACCCCATCCAGGCTGCATTCCCTGCATCCTGGCTGTGCCTGGCCCTGCAGACTGTGCCATGCTACCCCCAACCAGAATAGCAGCAAGACACATGCTGTGGAGAAAAGCAAATGTGTTCTATAGCTGGGCATGAAAACACACACACATTCCCCCACAAAAAAAGGAGGGAAGGTACTTTAGGCTGAGAACTCATCCCAGTTATAGCTGTGTCCTAATGAGATGTTGCTAGATTAATAATATAAATGCACACTAACAAGAAAACCAATTGCAAACCAATTTTGCAGGGAGCTGAACAAAGAGCTGGATAACAGCTCTGCTTAATAGGGCTGTCTGCTCTTTTTAATTCCTTCTCCACTGCTCCTTCAATGAGCAGAGGAGGAGAAGCCAGTCCATGGGTGCCAGGGCAGGGGACTCATACCCCCCTCACCGACTCAGCAATGTTGCCTCTTTGACAAACCCAGGAGGGAATTTCCCAGCTGTTAGGGACAGAAAAGCCACCTGAGCTCTTCTGCACAGGAGCAGGTGACAGTGGGGACAAGGGGTGATACCACAGCTCATGGGCACTGCTGGCTTTCCTGGGATCCCTCAGCTGCACAGTGAACCTGAGCAAAACCCCCAAGAGACATTAAACCCACCCCTGCTGCCCTCCCCAGCAGGAACAGTGTACACAATTCATCACATTTTCACTTATTTTATCTGAAACTATTCTCAAGCAGCCCATAAGCTGCTTTTACAAGTACCCAGCCTTCACCCCAAAAGCACCCTTGATGTCTGTTTAACTCTACTAAGTGTAGCTTCTAAAGAGTCTGACGTGATTAAATACCAGGAATAGCATCATATTGAAAGGATCTTACCTAATTCCTTTGGTTTGAGCAATACTGTGGAAGGAGAGCCTGGATACTGCAGAGATCACCTGGAAATGAGAGAAAAAGATGCTGGTGTGCTTACTGAGGACAGAGGAAGGTTTGGTGAGGACCCACAGCCTGGTGTTTGGACCTGGGCCACTGAAATGGATGTGCTCCAGTCCCCCCATCAGTCCCCAGTGTCACCATCAGGGCTGGGAGGACACTGTCAGTGCAAACACTGCTTTTGGTTCTACCACTGAGCACAAAAGACATTTAACCCTCAGCTATAATCATTCAAGAGCATCATCCAAGGAAACTGCATCCCACGCTCATTTAATATGTCCAAACCTGCCCTGATGGGTTTTATGCAACACTGAGAATCACTGAAAAAACCTTCTTAATTGTGTTTTATCACAAAAGGATTATAACTCCTTTCATGTCTCTCCCCACACAAAGATGATCTTATTGAGGTAGACTTGCCAAGACTGAATGGTTTTGACTTCTTGCAATTCAATAAAGATGCATCATCGGTTTGTCAGAGGTGAGTGCAGACCGTCGCCCTTTTCTGGCAGAAAACAGCCAGAAATGATTCAACAAGGAAATATTTTCATCAGCATTGCAATAAGGAGCAGTAAAACCACCAGCTTTTTCTGAAAACTCCCACTTTTGATGGAAGTTTTAATGGCTGTGAAGAATTTTCAATGAAGAGGAACAACGAATGGGTTTGGTCCCTTGTAAATATAAACCATGTTTTACTCTTGCTCATATCCATCATTTCAAAGCTAGATTGAAAAAAACAAACCTGTTATTTTTGGACTGGTTTCCAAAATTGGGATGAATAGAGATGCCTGTGCCTGGGACACAGATAAAGGGCTTCTTGAGCGGTCCCTGCTCAAGGACCCCCAGCTCCCACCTCTCCTCCAGGTGTACAAACCCAAACATCGTGGGGGCTGTTGCTGACTGAACCCAACCTAGCTGTGAGGTCCCCTCAAGGATGTTTTAATTAGGGACTGTGTCCCCCCATCCTGCTGAGGGGATGCTCCCCTCAGCTTTGCTAAGTCATCTCCACACCGGTCACCTGGGGAGCACTGGATTCTCTCCTGGGATGCTGGTGGTACTCGAAGCCTCTCTCCCTCCCACATTATTATCCCAGAGCATCATTCATTGTCTTATCACACACCCTCATGCAAATCCTCTCTGCTGGAAAAGCCATGCAAGCACCAGGTTTGTGGGGAGCACACCAGTGAATCCTTAGGACTGAGGAGCCTGAGCTCATCCTGCACAGCAGATCCTTCTCCAAACCCCATCTTCTCCACACTTTTTCAACCTTCACCCCTTTCATTTTTTATTTCTTTTACCACTGCCATGAATTCCAGTCTGGCTGCTCCACACGTGGACCCTGAGCCAAGGCAGCAACCAAGGAGCTGCCACAGTTTGGTGTTAAGCAGGTGATTTTCACATGCAGAACAGGGAACAGAACATCCCTGAAAGGCTCCAGGGCTCATCAGGGCAGAGCCATGGCACAGAACTGCCAGCAAGTGGTACCTGCAAACACCAAGACCAGACGGGGGACGGTGATTAGAGACCCCTCTGGCACCCACAGTCACGCTCCACAGGGCTTAAAATACTCCAAGGGAAGTCCCAGACTGATTGAATGAGTCTCTTCTGCAGCCTATTATTAGACTTCTGAAGTAAAAAATCAGTTTATGAATCAGACAGTTATACCGCAGGGTTTGACTTCCAGGGAAATTTAAGAGAGAAGCTCAGTGTTCTCCTCGCCAACAAGTTTTCCTTTGTTCTTTTATGAACAGCCCCAAGCTCTGAACATCCCTGGCACATCAAAGCCCAGGACCTGGTTCCAGTGATGAGCCAGGATGCACAGACACACTGGTTGACACCAAGGCTCCCGAATCGATGCTCAGGCACGTAAGCAAAGCGACCCACTTTGAGGGATCAGGTACAAAGAGCATCCCTGAAGCTTGGCATCTCTGAAAGACTGAACAGTGACTGTCCCAACATCAGGGAATATTTTCCCAACAACAACTCCTGCTAAGGCAGTGGCCAAAAGCAAGAAAAGCCAAGTGCAAACCCAGTTCCTCACAGATCCCGTGCTCCAGCCTGCCAGCCCGGGAAGTGCTTAAGCATTCATTTAAGGATGAGTAATCCTCTCAATTTCAACAGGATTAAACAACATTCTTAAAAGTAAGTCAATCCTTAAGTGTTTGCTAAACTGTGTCTCATTTTCCCTATAAAGCAGCTTCTTCTTTGCAGACAAACGCAGGAATAATTTCTGCCACTCCCAGCTCTCGTGTTCCATCAGGCCAGGGGGGATTCAGGCTGTTCCACACCCACACAGCAGCTGCCACCAGGGTCCCTGATCTCATCTGAGGAGATGCTTCTGGAGTACCAGGACATACTAATACAACTAATACAGATATTCCAGGTGGTGAGGCCCTGGTACAGGTTGCCCAGAGAAGCTGTGGCTGCCCCGTCCCTGGAAGTGTCCAAAGCCAGGTCAGACAGGGCTTGGAGCAACCTGGAAAGTGTTCCTGCCCATGGCAGGGGCTTGGAATGAGATGAACTTTAAGGTCCCTTCCAACCCAAACCATTCTGTGATTCTATGACACTAAGTGGAAATATAATTCCCTGGTTATTTTTACCTCCCTGTTCTCTCATGGCAGCCTGGAAATGCAGACTCCTTGTTTCCCCAAGGCAGATGGTACAACCAAAAAAGATTTCCTGCTGTGGGTTATCAGTTCCTTTCAGATTTATGCTGATTATTTCATAAGCTCAGATCTTTGGCTGCTTAAAACCGAAAATCCAGTAGAACTGAGGCTGTTGCATCCCGGAAGGGATGAGCAGGGACACCTTCCACTAGCCCAGGTTGCTCCAAGCCCTGTCTGACCTGGCCTTGAAAACTTCCAGGGATGGGGCAGTCACAGCTTCTCTGGGCAACCTGTGCCAGGGCCTCACCACCCTCACAGGGAAGAATTTCTTCCTAGTACCTAATCTAACCCTGCCCTCTGCCAGTTTAAAGCCATTCCCTCTTGTCCTGTCACTACATGCCCTTATCAAAAGTCCCTCTCCAAGTCATTTGAACAGGCTGTTTGGAAAACTATACTCTTATCTGAGCATTTTGCTTCCAGGAGATGGAGGGCTGTGGGATTTAACAACAGATTATTACTATTATTATTATTACCTCTTCACCCATTTCTCAACGCAATTTCCTCCTAGAAAACTGCTTTCAGCACACAAAATTTCCATAAAAGCTAAATATAAACATCCCACTGGCAATAAGATGCCAGGAATATAAACAGGAATATAAAGGTGTGTAATGCAGGTGGTGCACAGACAGAATTTCTCTGCACGAGACCTGCAAAGGGTTAGTGGGAAAATTCTGGTGGTTTTGCCACGACAAGTGAGGAATGCCAGGAATGTGAAGGGCATCCCAGTTTGCCTTGTATTTTTAGACCTGAGCTAAATCCAAACACCCAGCTGATCATCTACCGACCATTGCTGCAAATCAGCAGCACCAGAAAGGAGCACGAGGGTTGTGCAAGTGATTTCAGAGGCTGAGCATCAGATTTAAAAAGGCACCAAGTTCTGCACTTCATGGGAAACAGGAAAGAAAATAAAAATAAAACAAAATAATCAAGGCTTATAGGGGGTTCCTCACATTCACTGGTCATTTTGGAAGAAACCTGAGTAAAGAAATGGGGTTTTTGAAAAGAATAGGAAACCAAAAACCACCACACCACCACAATAAGAAATCCACTACTTTTCTTCCTTACTACCAACACTTTCTTTTAGGAATTACAGATTTTAAAATAAACTGAAGCCAAATAGAAAATAAATTATTGTGCTTACTGCCCTTCTACTTCCTTCAGCATTGTTTATTGCTGATGGTATCTCTGAGTATCTAGAAAACTCTAAAATAAACTTTCTCATATTTGAAAAAACAAACTGACCCAGCTGGACTGGAGAACAATTTGCATAGGAGGGACTTCCCAGCTCTTGGAACACCAGAAGTGTGCCTGAGAGCTGGAGTGAGCTGAGGGCTCCCAGCCAGGATGGAGCCCCAGCAAGGTTGTGCATTCCCAGAATAAATGGGAGATTTGCTTCTAAGAAGGAGCTCTGCACAACAGTGATAATTCTGGACAGAGACCTCTCTGTGTCACCTCTGCACATCCCCTTTCCAGGGGAAGATGGTTTCACAGCCTGGAATTACATGGAGTAATCTTCTGGTTTACCCCTAAACTCATGAAGGGCGAAATCCTCAATCAAAACATCCCCAGCCTCTGGGTGGGCAGAAACTTGGCCCCAAAGTCAAGAGACAAACTGATGGTATCTCTGAGCAATTGGAAAACGCACAAATAAACTCTCATATTTGAAAAAACAAACTGACCCAGCTGGGCTGGAGAACACCTGGCAAGTGAGGAACTCCGAGATACCATTTCCAAGCTGGATAATGACATCCCACAATAAAAACGCTGATGTGAACAGTCCCAGGGACACAAATGCTAAAATAAAAGCGGCTCTGAGAGCAAGCAGGATTTGATCCACTTGCCTCCAGTCTGAGGTGCTGGAGAAACCTGTATTTTCTCCCACTGCTCAGCTCATGTCTGCTCTTCTCCCTGTGCTGCAGAGCATCCCTGCACACCGGGGCACTTCCCAGCACTTCCCAGCCTTTTGCAACACACTGGGCTGTTACAGGATCTGGTATTTGCAAACCAAAGTCTCACCAGCAGTTTCCAGCCTCCCATCTCCTCTGTTTGCCTGTGTCTGTCCCATGATTCATACCTGGGCTGCAGCAGCCCTTGAAAACCCAGAACAGCCAAGCCCAAGTGTGAGAGACAACACAAAGCACAACCTGCCTGCTCTGGATCAGCTCTTTGTGTGCTCTGGGCTGGTGCATGAACCTGCACAACCTCACAGCACATGTACAGCAAACACTAAACCAGCCCTTTTCCCTGGTGCAGCCAGGGTTGCTGCAGCTTCCCATAGATTTTGCTGGGAATTCCTTAAATCAACATCTCCTGATAGAACCTGGTACCTGAGAAGAGCATCACTCTCCGTGGCTGTGGCAGGAGGAAATCAGACATGGTGGGATATTTTCTTGGGATGCCAAGGGAGGGCAGAGCCCCATTAAGAGGTCAAGTCAGTTGGATTTTCCTACACCCAGGGCTCTCTCCTCTCAGCTGGACCTCACCCATCCAGCTGCCTGCTGAGGACGAGGACTGTTAAATAATAATCCATTTGGACAACTGGTGTGAGCCTTTCCAGTGCCTGCCTGAATTATTTTCCCTGTGGCTCCATGTCACCTGCCCAGAGATGCCACAGCTTCTCCTCCCATTCCCACTCATGCCAGGTGTGGTGTTTGCTGGCATGAAGCTTCTGGAGAGGTGCCAGCTGAGTGGGTTTGGGCTGATACATATTTGATAAGGATTTCAAATCAAAACCAGGGAAGTTCTCCTGTAATGGTGTGGCCAGAGTTCCCTCCTGGTATTTCACTACAGGGCCCACACAACAGATGGGGAACTCTGTGATGGGAGTAGAGTAAAGCCTCTTCCCTCCTCCAACAAATATCTATTCCAGGGATCCTGGACTGCCACTCCCATGTGATTTATTGAAATATCAATAACTTGGGACATTGCTATGGAGCTGTAGATGAGCTTCAGAGCACCCAACAAAACACAGGAGAGGGAAGAACCAGAAACGTAAAACAAAACCCATTTGCCAGAACAGTTGGGGAACACAATTTCTCAGCTTCCAGCCTCTGGGTTTGCTGATCCCTTGGCTTCAAAGATGTGTGTGCAGCATTAAGTGCAGTTCTCAGGGGTGTGGTAAACACCATCCTGAAGCCCAGACAGCGGTTTGGTGGAGAGCTGGCCAGGGATGCCAGGACCACGTGTCTCAGTGGGGCTGAGCCGACCTCCAAGTTGCAAACCAGCCACAGGAAAGCCAGGTATAAGCTGAATTTTGCTTCTAAAATTCAGCAAGGAAGGCTGGATGTGCATGCCCCTTCCTCTTCTAAAGGGATCCTTGGTCATGGAAGCAGCAAAGGGTTAAATAATCTCAAGTGAGCATCTGACACAGATTGTCCCCGAGACCTCTTAGCCACAGTTCAGAGCACCCGTGTCAGGCTGTGTTATGGTCACTGCACATCACAGGGACAGTGATTACACCTCTAGATAATGAGGTTAAGCCCTCTAACAAGAGTCTATCATCAGAGATGCACTTTCCAGGCAAAAGTATGGGGGGAAAAACCCTAAAAAATGAGCCCCAAACCTCCCAAGTTTCACCTTATTTCCTTGCAAAGCAGCTCGAGGCAGTGACTCCCCAGCACGGCACCTGCACAGCAGCATTTTCCAAAGGAATGCTGGACTACACATAGCATTTGTTACAGACCTGACTAAAAGGGATCTAAAACACATTCCCAGCCAGCACAGCAACACTCAGGCACCAGAATAATTCCCCATTCCCATGGTTCTGCTCCTTGGGGCCCCAGCACCAAGTCCCACGAGCGGCACAGGACAGGAGTGAGCCTTGCCACGCCGAGAACACAGCAAGCAGAACCAGAGATTTCCCAAGCCAGAAATCCTTTGTAGCTGCATTCTGTGGTGGTCATGCACTCACTGGATCCTCACAAATCCATATTTGATAAGCATTGGATTACACCTCTATATAATGAGGGAGTAAAGGAGCTCAATGCCTTCAACCCCCTCATTGTCCCCAAGGCTTCAAGAGGGGGACAGGGACAACACAGCACTACCTGCCCTCACTGCAAACACAACGAAAGCTCAAAGCTCCCCAGGGAGCAGGAGGGGGTCAGGAAAAAGGGATCTGATGCAGAACAGGCATCCCCAAACAGGAGGGAGAAAATCCCCAAGGGAACACAGTGGGAGCAAAGGAGGGAAGTAGATTTTTCTCCCATCTCCGGTGCTCCCCATGGTACCACTGGCACTGCTGGCAGCTCTTCAGGGACCAAGCTCCACCTACAGATCAATCCTGGGTGATAAATTATACTAGAAAAGAAGAGAGGAACAGGACTCTGGGAATCATAGAATCGTTTGGGATGGAAGGGACCTTTAAAGGTCACCTAGTCCTGAGAGCAGGGGGAAATCTTCAACTAGAATGGGTTCTCAGGGAAGACAAAGGGAGTTTCTGGACCCGACCCTCAGCTGCTGCAGAATTCCCCGACTCCCACCAGCTGCTCTGACTTACAGCCTGGACTGTGGCTGGATCAGGGCTCTGAGGACTCAGGCTGGTCCCAGGGCTCTGGCAGCTCCTCCACTCCCCAAGCTGTGAAGCCCATCAGCTGTAATGTGCTGCTCTGAGCACGGCTGCTGCTGCTCCCTGTGTGTTTGGCTGGGCTTTTAAAAGCAAGGCTATTAAACCCGTTGCTATTTTACATTAAACCCATGATTTGGCCACATTACGTGTTGGGGATGCAAATATTAAGTCACTGGCAAAGCTGCTGCTGATTTCCAGTGGGAACAGGACTTGTATATCATTTTAACACGTTTATTTTGAGCTCTTTGGGGCCGGCATCATGTCTGCTATCATGAAGTCTTACAACAGCAGGCAGTCACTGGAAAACCAGCAATATTCCCTTACAAGGAGGAGAAAAGAGTAACTCGGGTGGATTTATAGCTACTGGTAGAAAATCTCCGTGCTGTGCCACACCATCATAAGTTAACCAGATGCACACACCCCATCTCCCTTATTTCAGACACAAATTTGCCTTTTCATATCACAGAATAGTTGAGTAGTAGAGGGAAGAGTGTCATGAATCTCTTGGGGTGCTCTGAGCCCTGATGTCTGTGCACGAGGAGGTGTCTGTGCTCCTCTGTCCCCATCCTACAGCAAACACACCCAGCCAGGAGCAAGGCACAGCAGGACCCTGACCTCCCCAGGGTGCGAAGAGGATGCAAAGGCAAGAGAGGGCAGGAGGCAAAGCATCCCAACACGTTGAAGCACCGAGAGCCACGAACCAGCCCGACTGCGGTCCCGCTGTGCCGCTCCCCGCGCCGCCCACGGCTCCCACACGCAGGAATTAATGCCCTGAGACCACAGTGCTTGCCTTATGCTGCCGAGTTCCTCTAATACAACAGCAATAAACAGTTATTCTGCTACTTAATGGGCTCTCTCCTCCGCCACGGCTGCTGAGCTGCCGCCTCGTTCTGTTACTTTTATTATCGCTACGCGATAGCGACGGCTTGGAGCGAGGAGCTGCCTTTGATGGGACTTTAAAAGCCTCGGGGGGGGGAACCCAGCAGTTTCTCAAGTGAAGTAACACCAAAGACAACTGAGACTAGCTGGGAAAGTGCCTGCTGCTGTGCCTCCAGCTGAACATGGGGTAGAGATTCATTTGATGGTCCCGAAATACTCAAAACAGGGAGCTCAGCAGCACCCACGGGTGCTGTTAAGAGTTTGGGCACAGGAGGAGAGGATTGCAGGGGCTACAATCAGCAAAGCCATGAGTCTGGGGCAAGCTCAACAGCGTGGCAGGTGCCACCAGGCTGTGTGACACAGACACCCTGGGCTTGGGGGAACACAGATATGAAGTGGAGGCAAGGGCACGGCCTGGAGGAAGCTCTGGGTGACATGAAACAAGTGGTTTCCTGTAAAGGGAGGGGATTCACAGGGCATGCTGGGCTGTGCCTGCTGCAAGCCCAACCCAGATGCCTGTGAGCTCCTGTGCACATCCCTCCTGCCTGGGGACAGACATACCTTGCTCCCTGCTCCAGAGAGAGGACAAACCATGTGAGGTTTTTGAGAGATGGTGCCTCTCCAAACATCTCTGCCAGAGAGGAGGTGAAAACAGGACAGACAGGGGTCTCTATGCATCTTTGTGCATCCAGCACTGGACTGAGCAAGAGAGACCTGGTGCTATGGCAAAGGCCCTGGGTAAGGAAGGGTCAAATGGTGAGCAGACAACAAGAGGGTCCTCAGAATATCAGGGAACTGCCCTGCACATCCTGTCCTCCAACACCCAGCACTGCCACTTAACAGAAAACAACTCAAGTGCTGTGCAGGGGTGAGTGGTCATGGACACCACCTCCTCCTCCTCCCACAAAATCCCTTCCTGCATCTCTGTTGCTCTCCCTGGCTCAGCTTGGCCCCGTCAATTTGCACAGAACTGGCAAACAACAGAAAATAAAGCAACTGTCAAGCGCTTGCGTAAGAAAGGAAGGAAAATGAAAAGCCTTGATATCCAAAAAACTATTTATGGGACAAGCTTGGTAGTGCCTCTGAACACTGATTTGGAAATGAGCCATTAGCCTGCACCACCACGCTGGGGTTTAAGGTGACACCAGCCAGTCTCACATTTCTGCATGATACAGAACAGCATTAATTAAATATTAAGTGAAACTACTTCAGCACTGGTGTGCAGCAGCCTGTGAAACTGAAACCAGGGATCAGAGGGACGTGGGATTGAACGCAGGGCTGGCTGGATGCTCCCAGTCCTCCCTGTGGCTCCATGTAAGAAAGCAGAAAGCACACTGTTCTTGTCAGAGATCCCTATGGGACAATGCCCTGGAGATCCACCCCGGGCTGATTTTAACAGAGGAATTGTCCTGTCTCGGGTTTCCGAAGGTGGAGCAGAAGAATGCAATGTTTTGCATGTGTTAAACCTTGAGATTTTAATGTTACTTACATATTTACACACTTCTGTGACTCACGGGGCCTTCTAGAGAGCTGTCCTTGGATTTCTCTCCTTCTGGAAGTACCTCCCCATGCCTTCCCAAGGCTCCAAGGTGCCACCACTGCCCAGGAGTGCTGTGTCACCTCCCCCAGCTTTGCCCAACACCTCAGCCCCTCGTTTTTCACGCAATTCCAGTGCATTCCAGTATATGCTGGGATTTGCTGACCTGTGAAGGCCGAGTCAGACAAATTTTGCCTTTGCTTAGAGCAATAATGTAATATATTTGGGCAAAGGGAGCCAGCAGGGAACAGAAACTAATAAGAACTTCGTTTTTATTGCAGCTGGGATTTCAGCATCCTCCCAACGGATTCCCAGAGACAAGGAGGATTCCCAGAAACCCCTGAACACTGGAAGTCTGAGCTGAGGGCTGGCTGCTTTCCTCTAGACTAAGGATATTACAAAATTGCCTCTTAAGAAAAAAAATCCAGCGTGTAACTGGAGAGGGCTCATTTGCATGGCTTTGTAACGGTTACAAAAGCTGGCTGCAGGAGCGTGTCCCTGGGGAACAGCGGTAATGAAGCCAGGGAACTGGCCTTTCCTGCGAATTAGAGGGGGGAAAACCACAGGCAGACTGGCTAGAGCAGGAGTTTGGTTCAGGTTTCTGGAGCAGACACTCAGGTAAGTGCACAGTGAACTTCCCCGGCCGGCTGCAACAGCTCCATCGGCGCGTGCCAGATCTCCTCGCTTCCACACCCCAACACGGTTCTCTGCCCTGTCCAGCCAAGCTGGATCCTTCCCTCTGCCCCTAATTAACATCATAGCGATTCCCTAATGAGCCTGGCAAGATGCCGAGTGAGGAACGAGCTCAAGCTCCAGCGTGGGAAGACGTGAAAGGCGCGTAGGACGTGGGTGCTGACGGCTCCGACCTCGGCGTGTGCGAGCTGGCAGAGCCCCTGCTGAAAGCCACCAAGCTGTGCCAGGCACCTGGCCCACAGAGAGGGGCAGGGACAGAGGAGGAAGGGGGAAAAAAACAACCCTGAAACACTAATTAGGTTAAAATGCTGGTAAATAGGTTTACACAGGCACCCAACTGGGGCACCTCGCACTGTCACACAGGACTGTGACTGAGCTGCCACAAAGGCACCTCGTGGCAAGGGGTTTGAGCACGGGGAGGAAAACACCAGCAGAATCATTTCCCTGCAGGTAAGGAGGGATGTCAGCCACTGAGAGCAGAGTTCATTGTGCCTCTGCCTTTCCAAAGCCTGGCCCTGATGCTCTGGAGCTCTGCAGGCTTTGGAGGGCCTAGAAAAGCATCTCTGTCTTGCCCTCAGGGCTCAGAGCCCACCTCGTGCTAGGCAGGGTGGTTATAATTATCATATCCCTGCTTTGCATGGATGTACTGATCAGGAATGCTCAGGGGAAGGGTCCCACGAACAACTGCAGAGCAACGATGCAAGTATCAGAAATGACAGGATGACCACACCACCCAAAAAATGGCTCCAGCCACAGAGGTGTTTGTATTACACTATAAGAAAGACCAGGACAGGCTGAACTTTAGCCAGAAACCACCTGTTCCTGTTAAACATTTGAATTCAGCCAGTTTTAGTTCAGTTTCCTCTCCAACTTGCAGGTCACCTGCTCCACAACATCATCCCCTCCTTCTGCTTAAGGGCTCAAGGTCCTTCTCTGACCCCAGCCCCTAATTCAGGATGCACAAAGTCATGCACTTAATCAAAACCCTCATCTTGTGACACAAAAAAGGGCTCTGTCTTGAGGTATCTCAGTGAATTCCAGCCACGGGGACTGCCAAAGGCCTCCACAGCCCTAGGGAAGGAAAGCAGCTCTGTGCACAGGCTGCAAGGAGAGGCTCTCCCTCAAAAACATCCCTCTCCCCTCCCCCGGTATTGATTGGATTTGTCGAAACAGATGGAAAAAACAGCTAGTCAGATGCAAAACACGGATATCCAAACCTGCTTCCAAGAATCTGGCTTAAATCTGTATTAAGTTTAATCCCTTTTGATCAAGGCCTTGTATGTAAGCAGAAAATATTACAGATTTTCACATACCTTTAGGTCCCCATTTCCGCTCGGCTCTAAAACAGAGTTGGGAGGTCAGAGAAAAGCATATGGAGCATGAAAAAATAGAGGTTTAGGAACATTTTGCATATGCAGGAGAAATTGGAAGCATCCCCATGAAACCAATCCACTTGCAGAAGGGTAATTTACCTATTGAAAAGAGAGGGCTTAAAATTCTCCTTGGCTTATTTCCTTCATCACTGTTCCAGGTGCTAAAGAAAAAAATGCAGCACTGTATAAAATCAAGACTAGAGAAAAGTGTTGAAAAGGCAGTTCTTTGCATTTTGCAGAGCCCCCCAACTTCTGGCATGGCCACAGCATCCAGCATGTGTTTCTCCAATGAAGTTTAAATCCCTTCCAGTCCCAGAGCAGAGCACTGACAGGAGATTCCCACACCAGGAGCTGGATACACAGGAACAGTTCCAAAGCCTATCTGCAGACCAACAGACCATGGACAGGTTGGTCCCTTCCTGCCACATCCAGGGGTTTAGGCTCCAAGGGTCAGACCACAGCATCAACATCCCACTGACCAAAAACATCCTGCTCCAGAAGGTTGAGGCAGGTTAACACTTCAGAGACCACCGTGCTCTGAGCCCTGAAGGCAGCAGAAGCTTTTCCATTGATTTCTCAGGCTTTGAGCCCTGGATGCATCTTGCAGCTCTGCTTAACTCTACTTAACTCCCCACATTATACCTGCAAAGCATCTGCCTCTGCCCCAGGGAGCTTCGTGGAAGCAAAGTCCCTCCCAAAGCCCTCCTGCAGCAGCACAAGCAGCTTAATCATCACAAGCCGTTTGAGACCAGTCGTGTTTTACAGATCGGTAAAAAACTTGTTTAAGCTCAAAGAAATTCCTGTAATACCAACATACACAAAAGAGGCAGGAAGCAATGGGAGTTTTTCAAGTGTTCAGTAAAAGGCAGCTTTTAGAATCTGCTTGGGATTTGCTGCTTTGATTTGTTCAAACCTGGAGCTGAACATTTGCAGGGATGGGAGACCTTTTGCACTGAAGTTTCTTTCCCTGCAGCTACACACAGTCAGGGCTTGCAGCAAGAATCCCACTTGGCTCCACAGATGTATGGGCTGCTCCAAGCTTTCTGCACACACACACATCCACCTGGATGAAACATCTTCACATTCACAGCTTTAACTTTTAAAGAAGGCAGGGAAAAGGCCCAGAAGAGAAGGAAGGTGCAGAAGAACTGGGTGTGCTGGGAAAAAACAGCCAAATACCTCTGGGAACACACAACCAGGAGGGGGCTGGGATTCTGCCTGCATTTCCCTTCCTCAGCACCACAAAACACAAAGTAACATCGAGCAGAAACACTCAGGAAAAGGAATGTTAGGAAGAGAAGCACAGGAAAGAGGGATAAAGTTTATTTCATTAGCCCCAGTCTTCTCCTGGACTCCAGGGAGGATGAGACAAGCACCTTGTAAACTTTGGGGGTTTATTATTATTACAAGCTGGCTTGCCAAGCAAAATTCCCCAAAAGCCACCCAGCTCTGAGCTGCCTCCTCACCCCAGATCAGCACTAGACTGTTTCTACCCTCTGATTTTCCCTGTCTTGCACACCCAAACCAGAGGGATGTGCCAACATCACGTTGCTGGCCTGACCCTTCACTTCTTGTATATCTCAAAGGTGTCACCTCTGGGTTCCCTGGCAGACATGGAAAACAATGGTGTTAAATTCCCAATTCCTAGAAGAACAGGCAGCCAGCAGCAACCAAACTGAGCTGTTCAGAAGAGTGAAGGAGGGGAGGAGCAGTTCAGAGTAGAGAGGAGAAATTCCCAGCTCCCGAGGCAAGGTCAGGTCACCTTTTTCTATGAGTTTGCATCATCTGGGGGGAAAAAGGACAAATGTTTCAATTTTTATTCTGTAAGCCTGAGAGCTACAAGCAGGGGCCAGCATTGAGTATCAGAGCAAGGGATGTGCTCTTGATTTTGGTGCTTTATTCTTCCTCATTCCGCAATTCCTGCACAACTTTCCAGGAACTAAAAGAAGGAAGATGCTAACATGGGAAAGGGCAGCTCTACCAGGCTCTACAAATACTACCAAGAGCTTTTCTCTTTCTAATTATTCGATGGTTTACACAAATGAAGACTCTCAAGATTGTGCAATGCAGTAGGAGAGCCAAGACGGCTGTGCACAGCAAGGATGCTGCTCCTCCTCTTCCCTGCCCTCCCCAGATGAGATAAAAGGATTGGGTTTTATTTTATTACATATTCTGCTTTGCTGGTGAAATGCCTTCCAGAAATAAATGTTTTCAGAAATAAAAAAGGGTTCTCCATCAATCATATTCCGACTGCAGAAACAACCCTCAGTTCCCTTCTGATCCGTTACTCAGAGGACGGTTCTCAAAATAGCAAACACTGAAATTCCCAAATCCACGATTAACTAAAAGCACCAAGAGGTTTCCAAACCCAACTCACTACCTGGATCACACTCCCAACCCTGGGCAGACCAGTTCCCATGCTGGGCTTTCCAGAAGAGCCCAGTACAGCCCTGGAGAGGAAGGCACTGCACATGCTGGCCGTGCCATTGGATAGAAACCTCTGGCACTCACAGCCACATGTTTTTCCCATGGCTTAATTCCACGATGTCAATTAATCTATTTACACCTGCAGAAAGGCAGGAGCCTGGGCTGAGGGAGAAGCAGTCCTTGAGGCAGCTTTCCAGAGACTTGGGAGTCAGAAAACACCTCCCTTCCTCCCATCCTGTAACAGTGGATAAATATACCCATAAAGTGCTTTGATTTGACTGAGTATGTTAAATTTAGTCGTTGCTCTGCCTCTGCAGACAGCACATTTACTGCTACGTGGGTGACTGAAACATGCATCACTCACAGCACACTGCAAACGGGTGAATAAAAGAACTGCAGGAAAAGATATCCAAAATATTGGCTCCCTTGACAGGGTGTGCACGGTCACAGCTCACAAATTACAGGGTGGAAGGGAAGCTGGATGGATTTCCACGGTCACTACTGTACAGAGGGCAAGACAAGATGATCTAAGGGTCCCTTCAGACCTAACAAATCCATACAGCTGTAAAGAAAAAATATCATAGATTAGATCTTGGCTGTCTCCAAGAAGAAAAGGAAAGAGTCAGGCATGATGTTTTCAGTCAATGATTTAAGGAATGTAAATAGCTTTGTCAAAGATGCTCAGGCAGATTTCCCCAGTTGGATCCTCCACCATGAGCTCAGCTTTGCTCAGGACCTGCAGCGCATCAGGATGGTTTAAAACAGCAGGAAAAGCAAACTGGCAGCTGGAGAGCCCCAGCTCCACTGGAGAGGGGTGGGAAGCACCCCACAGGGGGTGGGATCCCACAGGAAGCACGATCCCGATGCCCCCAGCACAGCCCCTGCACTCCCCAGCTCGGTGTGCAGTGCTGGGATCGTTACATCAGCTCCTCAGATGATACACTGGGACTCTGCAAGTGTCACCAGCTGTTTATCTACCGCTAAAATGTGTTTAAAAATTAATAGGAACAGATTGAGCAAGTGTGGAACACGCAGAAACCAGAAGCTTCGAGGAATTTACTCAACGTTAAAATCGGATGGGCTTGTAAAGAGCAAGCACCAGCCTTGGTACAGGGGAGAAACACCAAAAATACACACACACACACACACACACAATCATACATTCATCCAGAGAAAGGGAAACGTAGCTCTAACCACCACATGCTCGTTCTTCCAGCCCTTTAATCAGACATTAGAGACAAAGAGCAGCTGGACAGCGCTGTGCTCAGCCTGGGGTTGCAGAAGGAAGTTTAAAAAAGGGGTTTAATGCAAGTGTTAATACAGGCTCCTGTCACCACAGCCCCCAGCTGGTATTAAGGGCTCAGGTTTGAGTGCACATCGTTGACAAAGGTCATCAATTCAGCAGGAAGATGGATGCACGCCCTTGACGATGCCCTGTGCAAGAGGGAACCAAAGGTCCCAGCAGCCACATCAGGCATTGACAACACAGGCCAGAAAAGAACAGCAAAAAAGGACCAGGAAGTCCTGGTCCCAGCAGGGCAGGTCTGCAGAGCTCTGGGCAGCATTATAAATAAGTGTCAACACCCAAGACTGTACGTCAAAGGTCACTGAGGATGAGATCAGAGCAACCATTAGAGAAATAACTGATGTCACCTTAAGTATAAGCAGGTCAGTCACAAAGGTTCAGGGAAAACTTCTCCCTGGAGCTCTTGTCCAGAACAGAGAGATTTTGCAATAAAACAGGTAAAACCGGTTTCTGCCCTATGAAGTTCCTGGAAATGCCCAACGAGTATTTACTTGTAGTCAGGGAAGGGAACAGGAAAGTGGTATTTGCTCTTAGCTGGCTCTCTTGACATTTTCTTGCTGCCAGTAAGACTGGTGAGAGCCCATTTAAGTCTTACTGACTTCACAGCTAACAAGCACAGAGACCAAGTTACCACTGCACGAGGCATTTTACGCAGCACAGAATCCCAAAAAAGCCCAGGCCAGGATGAGAAGCTGCTCAGGTGCCTCATGTGGGGCAAATAACCAATAACCATTCGTGCTGCAAATAACCATATGTGCTTAATGGCAGCAACAGCTGAAATTCGCAGAGGAAAAGCTCAGCCTGGTGTAAAATTCAAAACTGAGGAGTGGGACAGCAAAAAGAAAGGGTTTTCTGCTCTGGTAGATACTGAGCAGCATTTTGGTTTTGGTTTTCACTGAGAAAAAAAAAAGGCAATGCTTCCTTTATATCCACAAACACTCAAACAAAATATTTTCCGTTTTTTGAAAAAAAAAAAAAATCACAAAAAAGTCCCTGAAAAATGAGTTTTAATGACTTTCCCCCCCATCTGCTATAAAGGATGTTTTTTGTTCAAAACATCTTTTTTTTTTTTTCCACGACATATTTTGGCCAGATGTAGATGGTGTGCCTGGACTGCAGAAAAGAGTATTTGATAGCATTACCAAGAGATAACCAGCTCAGACCCACAGTTGCAAAAGAAAACCTTTCATTTCACATCAGGTCCTCGGCGTTGAGCTCCCCGGTATCATTTCATCAGCCTGCGGAGCAAACCAGTCCACAGGGATGGATCTGAAAGGTTTGAATAATTCCACATCAAAATCAACTGTACTTGGATGAGACTTCCACCAAAGCATCAAGACAGTACAAGACAGGCTGTGAGAGGGAAGAGGGAAAATATATTCTTGTCAAAATGACATCCCCCTTAGGAGTACAATCTCCACAAAAGCATTTACCCGCACGCATTGTGTCGGATTTCAGATTCTGCACTTCTGAAACACATTATGCTGGGTACTTGAATAATTATGTTTGACTTATTTAACAATTTAACATTCACACGCTTGGCTTTACAGCTGGAGAAATAAAAAAATCACATATTTGAGGGACTAAAAGGAAAAAAAAAAGGGTTTGACAATATATGTATATTTATGCAAGCGTTCCCCGCTCGGAAATTACATTCACAGGGAAAACGTTGAACTGAGCAAACTCTGCCCCTTGCCAGCTGTGAATTGGATTTGGAGTGGTAGGACTGGTCAGTGAGGAGCCTCAGCTGTGGATTTGGAGAAGTGAGGGCAGCAGCTGGACACAGGCAGGATGAGCAGCTGCCTCTGGTTGAGCTCCTCCAGATCTCTGTGTTCCCAACACGGCAGGACCAGAGTAAAGGAACCCACTCATCCAACCCCACCTTGAAGGAAAAAACCACCCCATGGGGTGATGTGTGTTGACCTATAAAGTAAACAGGGATCTGGGCTCTTCCTGGAGTGTCCACAGGCACCCTGGAAGTCAAACAAGTGAAGTTTCCTCACCCATCAGCAGCATCCAGGCTCAGTGGTGCCTCTGGAACACTGTGGAGGGACCTCACACATGGCAGCTTGTGGCCATCAGTCCACAGGACTTGTTTTCCAGCTGGTGTGTGCAATGAAACACAGCTCTCATGAACAAGGTGTGCCAGGAGGGCAGGAGCTACAACAGGGCTCTCCATCATTTAGCCAACACAGGATCAGGGCTTTCTTTTCCACACCACTCACCAGACCTCAAGACAGAGAACTGGTTCAATATTTAACCTGAGGATGCTCCCAGCAATAGCCTGGGCCACCAAGAACCTCCCACCAACACAGCCCTGCACCAGCTCCTCTGGGATACTTATCACAGAATCCTCATTCCACCACCTCATACCTGATATTGAGCCTGCAATGAGTATATCCATGGAGAAGAGCGCAGAGAATAGGGAAAAAATGGGCTCTAATGGGAAAAAAAAAGGCCCTCTAAAATGTCAAATCAGCACACCACCAGTAAATCTGCCACCTGAGCCACATACCCCATAAATTCCTAGGACCCCCCCTGACTGTTTTACTCCTTGCCCACTGCATGCCCAGAAAGTGGAGCCTTTCCCTGACCACTCCTGTCCCCCAGACCTTGCTGAGCTCCAAGCTGGATACAGCAGCAGCCCTGCCCAGCAGCCCAGGATATGAGGGGGGAGCTGACAGGTCAAGGCAGAGAGAAATACAGACCTGTCATCACTGCACCATCCGGGGAAAACCCAGGGGAATGCCCCCGCCAGTTATCGTGGCAGGGAATACCGAGGCAGAGCTCTGCTAACAAAGGTCCCACTGATGTATTTTTCATAAAGTGCTTTATTCTGCTGCAGACGTGGAGCATTATCAGTAATAAATGTTTGCAAGATAGTAGGTGGCGGCACTGTATCTGTAAAGCTCTGGATAAGAGCTGACAAGCTGTGTACCAAAATAATTCAGCCTTTATTAAGACTTCCATTAATCGTCTATCCAAGTTATTTATATTGGAATCCCTCCATTAAAAAGCATAATCCCAGCTTGCTGCATCACACCCTCTTTCTTCATATCTAAAGACACACTGTGAGTGGGTTTGACCCGGGGTTGTCCCAGTTTACCCCCAGTATGGGCAGTATCTCATCCTGCTCTGGCACCAGCGTGTGCCGTGCATCACACAGCTCCTGCTCATGTAAAACATGGGATCTCTTCATCTCCTCATCCCAGCCCCAGTCAGGGATCACAGCACAACAGAAAATGCTTCCATGGTGGATGAGCAAAGGATGGGACACGTCTAAAGCAATTAGACACACAGACCTGGAGATGTTTCAATGGATCTGCTGAGTGCACTCAGTGATGTATTCACTCCCTTACGGCCCTGCAGCTGCTTCCCCACAGATCCCTGGGGATGTCCTGATGGGAGTTTCCCACAGGGACTGAGTACTGCCTGCTGGGGGTGATGGCACTGGCAGCTTCCCCTCCAGTGACTCCAGCAGAGCTACTGGGACCAACCTCCCTGCCCCTGTGTCAAGCCAATCACTTCATGATATAAATTATCTAAATTAATTAAACATCCATTCCCTCTTTTGCTCCTGACAGCATTCCCAGCAGATTTTGCACTGCCAAACTGCTGCCAAAGGCTCCAAGATGGGCAAGTCCCAGCTCTTCTCCCTGGACCAACCTTGTGAGAAGGGCTGTCCAGTGCCCCTGGCCCCTTCCCTGCCTGGACCTTCTCCTTGGTTTGCTCCAGTCCATATAAGAACCTTTCCTTGCCATTCCTAGGAAACCGTGGTACCTTTTCCTTAGGAGAAATGAAGGTGCCAAAACATGAACCCATGGGCTGTCATGTCACCCCACACCAGGGCAAAGGGTCTCAGCTGGTGCCACCCAGAGCAGCACAGACTCTGCTGGGTTTCATCCCAAACGCACACCCCACAGCCTATAAGAGAATTTTCAGTGAAATGTCAGAAGACAAAGCTCAGCCAGGCCTGTCCATGAATCTCACAAAGCAAGGAGCCATTCTGTCGAGTCTTTCCAAGAGCATCCCCGAGATGATCCCAGAGAGCCCAGTGCTGTTCACCAGCTACCTCAATCTCCTCTCTCAGCCAGGATTCAGGAGACCTGTGTAAATCCCCATCTCTCCATCTCTCCTCTCTGGCTCCTGTCTCTAACAGTACATCTGTGTTTCTGCCTTTGTTTGCCTGAGGCCACATCTGTCCTGGAGCTGCTCCTGCACCACACGGTGCCATTAGGCTGTAACTGATACCTCACTCCAGGAAAAGCTTACAATAAATAAAATTACAAATAAATAAATAAGGCAGTGCAACCTGTTAAGCAAGCAGTTGTGGTGTTACATGCCTCTTGTCACCAGAATTTTAACTTCAGAGCATTTCACCACCAGGACAGAGATGAGTCACTGGTGAATTTGCATTTGGGATGTAAACACTGAGCTCTCCGCTGCTCCATGTGCCATTCCCCTTCCCAAACCCAATCTAAAGCTGCGTGACAGCAAGACAACAGAGTGGAAACGATAAGCTTTGATGGGGAAAAACTATGCAGAGAAAGGGCCAGAATTGTATTAAACTATATTAAAAAGCCAGCACGGAAACCAGTTCAAACAGCTCCCTGTAAGCAGCTCAGCTCTCCGGGGCTCTGTTTAACAGACATCCTTTTATTAGAAAAACTCGCTGAAGATGGCTGTTTAGCAGTTCCAATAAAGAATAGGTGGATGGGGAGGGAGGATTTTTTTTTTTCCATTAAGATTACAGAAGGGCCTGAGGCAGAAAGAACGGGAAAACCTCCAGATCCAGGATTTAGTTTCTGCCCCGTTCATTTACACGCTCAGTGAGCACCAAGGTCTGAACCAGTCAAAGGCTGGGGGGATCTTTCACTTGGAGAGGTGTTGGGAGTTGGGGTGGGTACACAAGTCGTCCAGATGGTTTTAGCTGAGATGAGGAACAGGTACATGGATGATGGAAATGAAGAAGCCAAGAGCTCCCAAAATAAAGGGGGATGAAAAGTGAGATTCCACAGCCAGCATGGCACCTCCTCTGCTCCACACATACCTCTAACAGAGCTAGAGCTGGCTGTCACACTGGATCAAGGGCATGACACTTTTTATCCCAGAAGCAGGAATGCAAGAGCCTGGAAGAAGTCTCCAGCTACAACAGTTTCCAGGGGAAAAAAAAAAAAATCTTTCATATCTTTTTATGAACTCTCCACCCAGACAAGGGCAGCAAGGAAGCAGCATCCCATCCCACCAGGCAGCAAGGAAACAGCATCTTCCCTGGGAGAGCCAGGCAGAGCAGGGTGGGGTTTCCCATGCTCACAGCAAGTGGTGGCTGATGCTCCTCATCACCCAAGAGCTGCCAGTAACAATCCTGCCCAGAGCCACGGTCCTTCCCCTAAACCTTGGGTCTGCTCCAAATTTATCATTGTGGCATGTTATTAATCCTCATTATTGCCAACATCTCAGTGTGTAAGCACAGATTGAGGTGCCTGAAGTTGAGATGGTGTTTATTTACCACCACACTTGCTCTGCGCTGCCACAGCCCCTTCCCACAGCAGGTAACTCTGATTTCTCCAATCCCAGCCCAGCAAAGAGGGAGAACAAATGCCTGGAAAGCAGTGAGAATAATATCTAAAGGATTATGGAAATAATCTAATGGCCATAACCATCACCAGCACCATGGGATGTCCAGCCACTGAGTCAGCCAACACCGACCTCCACCCTTGTTTCTCATTAAAACATTAAATGATGATGCAAAATGGTCTTTGATATCAGAGCAAGACAACCAGAGAGGCCATCTGGTTTTAACCATCTGATGTTTTCTACACACACCCCTGTCTCCAGGGCAGACCCTTAGATTTATTGCATTATCTAATTCCAGACAGGGCAAAAATAGGCTGGAGATTTTAATAACAATCATATAACACGGCTTTTCCCACTTTGAAATATGAAGAGAAAAGGAGTGGGGACACGTAAAAAATTGCACTGTTAAAAATAACATTAAAAATGCATCTATTTTGGCCTTAAGGCCCACAGAAAAAGATGTTTCATTATCCAAGTCTAAGAACTTAATTATGCTTTAATATTTTTTTCCATACAAAAGCGAAGTCTTTTTGGCTTGCTCTGACCCTCTATAGCTGCACTTAAAGGGGAACCCTGAGATAAGCACCACTCCACTCTGTTCATTCCTCCAGGATCCAGCCCAGGGCTCACTGGAGCATCATGGATGATCCCCTGGACCAGCCCCCTCTAGCTCTCCACCCCTCCATATCCCACCCACATCTATAAATGGAGCATCAGCATTCCCTGTGTGCAGATGACAGCCCAAAGCGTCTCCTCTTCCCTCTGGGCAGAGGCAAAATCCTCGTTTCAGCCAAAAAAAAAAAAATAACCTTATTATCAGCTTTTAGGGGATCAGACAAGTTTGGCATCACACCAACAAGTCCTGCATCACACCAACAAGCTTCATTTGGCTTCTGCAGGTGTCAGTGTGAGCCCACCCAAGCCTTGGGGTGGGTTCTCTTGCTGCCCTCGCTCCGGCCGGTGCCGAGCGGTGCCGAATCCGAGCAGCTCACTTGGCACTAAAATCTGGTTTCCATAGAAACAGGTAGACAGCACACAGGAGGCTAAATCTTATTTACTCAGTTAAAGAAAAGGGCTACCCAAGCTGCAATTTAGACCCAGGGGTTAGTGCAACATTACTGGGAGTACAAAGATTTCATGATGGCAAAAAAAACGTGGCTTTTCATTGTGGCTTTTTTCTTCAGCATCAATTATTATAATAAGACTAAGATAAATCAACACACACCTCCTTTAAAAAGTCCCACCGCCCTAATTTCCTAATAGATACCTACATGTAATTATTTTTAAATGCTAGTGGGTTTTAGAAGATTAATTTATTTCCTCTTCCTCTGCTCCCCCACTCAGAATTAATCCCACTAACAAATGAGGAAATCTACACTTAGTAACAGTTTAGTTATTCATTCTAACTTGGGCACAGCCATCATTTAAAGCAACTATCATGAGCTCAAGTCCAACAAGATACCCTCAGACTGCAAGCTCTCACTTTTTTTACAGCAGATATATTTAGACCAGGCCAAAATTGATGTAACATGTACAAATCAGTTATTTCCCCTGTTAAAAGGAAAGAGAGATATTGGACACCTGAGCAAAACACTGTGTGGCTTGTTTGTAAAACATTGAATTTTACGTGCATCTCTTGCTCTCTGCTAAGAGGAAGGGTTTCTTGTGTGCCCCCAAAATTACACACACAGAATATGTCAGTGCTTTGAATCTTAAGATTTATAGGTTGGAGATATCCTTCAAATTACTCTGCCTTGCCCTGCACAATTGTAGAGTCAGAATATGTATTATTTCGGATGAATAAAACATGATGGTACCGTAAATCTAGTCCCAGCTGAGAACGTGCTCTCCAGCAAGGAGCTGGGAAGGTTTCTGGGACTGTGCTGTGCTGGCTGGAGTTAGCATTTATCTCTTTGCTAATGAAGGGAGTTGCTGCTCCAGCATGGAAAAGGGACTGCAAAATTCTAATTAATTAATGGTATTCAAAACCCATGCCCATCACTCTCCATGACAGCCCAAACCTCTTCCCACCAGAGACCCTGGGGCTAACTCCAGCCCTTTCTGCTGGGAACTAGGGTCAGTTTAATATAAATTAAGCACTTGCAAACATTTCCTTACTGGAGTGGGGGTTGGCAGGCGAAGTGCACCACTTGAGGAAAGGTCCTTGAATAAAGGTGACCTGCAAAACTCAGGGATGGATTGTGTTTTATCCTGTTTAACTGGGCTCAGCCATCCTGCAAAAGGCACTGATTTTGCCAAGTCCAGAGAACAGTGGAGGTTGCCCCCGGTCCCATCCCCAGGATGTGCCATGTTTTCCACGTCACACAATCCATCTCACTTGCACAACCAAGCCATGAATCAAAACAGCTCCTTCTCAGTCCATTGTTTTCCTCTGCCACACCATCTCTCCCAGAAAACCTCACAGCCCTGGACAGACATTCCCAATAGTTATTTTTAAAATGACCATGGAAGTGGATTTTCAAGGCAGACTGACAGATCTGATGTTTGCTCATTAGCTGAGCTGGGATGACATCGCTCATGGCTCTGCCAAGGTAATAAGGGAATCAGCCAGCAAACAAAGCAAAAATCAATATGGATGAGTGTAATATTTTTCATAATGTCTTTATTGTGCACAGCCTTCCTCACACAGCTATTCATAGACACACTTTCTCTCCTTTTTACAGGGAATGAAGTGATGGGAAATGTTCTTATTCACAAGCACCATAGGAGAAAATGCTGCGCTGATTTCATCACCCCCTAAGAGTTTATAAATTAAACCCAAATAAGAACAGACTACATCAAACACCCATCCCAACTGCTGGAGCTGGTCTCCCAGGCACATCCTGAAGCCCCAGGTCCTGCTGGTGACACTGGCAGGGGCTGGGCAGCCGGGAACATCCACGTGGCACCGTGTCCCCCCCTGAGCTGCGGAGCAGGAAACGGGCTGAGCCCTGGATGCTCGTGGTATGAGCAAAGGAAGAGAAGCTACACTCAACAGGAAACTTTGTTTAGCAAACACAGCAGAATCACATCCTTTCCAAAGGCATCCTCTCCACGCCAGCAGTGACCCCAAACGACCGGTGCCGAAGGGAGGAGGGGTTTTGCTGAGCTCTGGGCATGAAGGCTCGAGGACAGAAGCACAAGGGAGCAAGAGAGCTCCACAACAGGGAACTGCACTATAAACAGGGCAAACAGTGACTTCCAATAAGGATCATCCTGCCCCAAAAGAGCTGCCACACAGGGAGCATCAGGACTCGGCTTGAGGAAACACTTTCAGGCTTCCAACTTCCACCAGAAGCTGATGCATCAGCCACCACCTTCCTGCAGTCTGTCTTCCCACCTCCCAGAGGGCCAAACAGAGAGCTGAAGCCCTGGATTTGGGGGACTGTGCATCACAGGGTCTGCTGTGTACCCACCTTCTCTGCAGGCCTGCCCTGCACTGCCTGCTCCCAGTCTGGCACCAGTGGGGCCACTCCAGTTTGAATTATTTACTGCCAAGCAGGTGCTGCGGGACAAGCATGGAAATGCCAAGATTCCCACACAGGAGCACTGGAGCCACCTCCACAGCAGACATCTCCCTGTCCCTGCCAGAGGCTCCCACGATGCTGAGCAGGATCAGTGTCTCCCGATATCAATTAGGTACAGCAAAAATTATCTTAATTACCCACACTGAGCCAACACCCTACCAAGGCTGGAGTCAGGCTTGGTGTGTAGAAAAGCTCTTGGACGCAGAGGCGAGACCACTGACGGCCAAAGCTTTGATGCAAAGCAGCAGTTACCTGCCAGGCTCAAAAAGTCACCTTTTCTGTCCCCTGTGAAACCTCCTCACAGCCCCACTCCAATTGCTTTGACTACAAAGTTAGAGCAAAGCTTTTAAAAGGTTCTTCAATCCATCAGCCAAACCTCACTGTCAAAAGACACCCGGACACTTAATGGCTGGATGCAGAAAGGGCTCCTATATTTTAAGATAATCTAGTCCTGCTGCTGCAAGCCTGAGCTCACCTGCAAAGTGAACTGGAGGAGAAAGAGGAGGATGCAATTCCCAGCCCTGCTCACAGCCAGCACCAGAAACCTCATCAGAAGCAAAACACACACCTTTCTGCTGCCATCTGATTTCAATTTGTCCCAATAATGGCACAGCTGATTGCCTGCAAAGAATCCATGCAGGGAAATCATGGCTTTTTCTGTGCAACTGGTTGGTTTTCGGCACCTGCACCAGGGCTGTTGAGTTTAATAAGGGAGGAAAGGAAAAGAAATGATTCCTCCACGGCTTTGCTCTTGGTGAGTAAGCAAAAACCATTGATTAAAAATGAGAAATGAGAAGAGGAAGCGCCTCTCTGCTTCATAAACAGCTTGGGGCACAATGGTTTATACTGTACATAAATTTAAACCGAGGAAAAATAGCCTCTTCTTGGATAGTGGCCTAAGCAAAAGGATGGCAGGATGGAAGCAGTGCTGCAGGAACAGACCATCTGCACTGAGCATGGATGATAAGACACAAATGAGAAGGATGGATGAGAAGATTTTACCTGTCTCAGAACGAGTCAGGCTCCACTGGAGGTTCCCAGCTCAACTCCCAGAGCTGCTGCCTCCGCTCTGGCTCCAGCTGGGACACCCACAGCCAGGGAGCCTGGCACTGGTAAGACACTGGCAGCTGTGAGGTGAGGCACAAAAAGCCAACAGCACACATTGACCAGTGCATTTCCAATTGACCACTGGGAAATCTGTAAAGAAACCTCAATCAGGCTGCTATGCCAGCAGTGGGGGCTTCCAGCCCCGCTTTCAGGCTCCTGCAGCACACATCAATGCACTTTTACCTGTGGAAAAGCCCTGGCACAGAAGTTTGAGAATGCTCTTCCATGAGAGCAAACCCACTTCTGCAAAGATCCTTCAAAGCTGCTGTCCAGAAGCAAAAAAGCATCCTGCTTCCACCCCTGACAGCAGTGAGCTACTCTGCCTTCGGAGTAGAGAGAAATCAAAGGGACTTTTGACAAGGACTTGTAGTGACAGGACAGGGGGGATTGGCTTTAAACTGAAAGAGGGTAGGTTTACACCAGATATTAGGATGCAAATATCTTCTCTGTGAGGCCCTGGCACAGGTTGCCCGGAGAAGCTGTGGCTGCCCCATCCCTGGAAGTGTCCAAGGCCAGGTTGGACGGGGCCTGGAGCAATCTGGGCTAGTGGGAGGTGTCCCTGCCCATGGCAGGGGGTGGAATGAGATGGGCTTTGGGGTCCCTTCCAACCCAAACATTTGGTGATTCTATGATTCTGCCCAGCAAGAGGTCCCACACTGACCCTGCTCATCCCTGCACACCTTCAGCACTGATGTTCCCACCAATCCTCAGCACCAAACACTTTACAGCCACTAACAAATCCCCACAAAACCCCTGCAAACTGTCAATGACATCGTTCAAAAGGAAAACACAAGGTCCAAAGATACTGGAGTGATTTCACCAAGCCAAAAAGCAGGACAATGATGCCCAAGCTGTGCTCCACACAAGCCATGCTGCAAACTCCGAGGCAGGGAGGGATCCAAACCTGGAACAGCCAAGGAAAACTGAGCTGCAATTATATGCACAAGCACTGAACAGCAGGTATGAAAGCATAGAGCTATAATCCAACACAGATCTGTACAAAGGGGAAATGAGAGTTATATATAGCCATATATTTGAGGAATATTTATTTGCAGCGAGCGGTACCATGGCCATGCTGCTGGGCAGCTCTGTGCTGGGCAGCCAGGCAAAGGGGAAATAAAAGCTCAAGATGACACACAGCCTGTTAAACATATTTTCTCCTGCGCCCTCATCCAGATTCCCACTGGGAAAAAACGAGTGTGTTAATTTATTTCGCCATCAGGTCAGTGGGGAAGCAAATCACAGAGGTTGAGGAGCACTTGCTTTTGGCAGCTCAACCTTCACCATCACACCAACCACTTGAGCCAAGCACCACAGCCAGGATCCCGGCAGTGTTATTGTTGGATAAGGCAGGATAAATCTCCAAGGGCATCTCTGGAAAAATGAGGGGGAGGATAAAAACAGTTTTAACTCTTTGGAGGGGAAAAAAAAAAGTATTGAAAATAGAGTTGAGGATACAGAGCATAACTCAGCTCCCTCCCTCTTCTGAGCCCGGCCTTCCCCAGCAGAATGTGCACAAACACATCCTGTGGCCAGGGCTTTTCATCTGCTGCCAGGGAGATAAAGCGAATTCCTGCCGGCTCGGGCGGGAGCAGCGCCTGGTGCGAGGCAGTGCCGGCCCGGCCGGGACAGAGGCAGCAGGAAAACGGCCACATGATCCACTGCACGGGGACACGGGGATGAGGGGACCTGCCACTGGCCCTGGGCTGCAAGGAGGGACAGTCGCTGGCACAGAGATTTGGGCACAATCTGAAACCAACGCTCCTTTAGGTGGGCCATGGAAAAAAGCCACGGAGATCTGAGCCCTGCATGGAATGCCTGTGCAAATGAGAGAGGGGAAATGCAGAGGCAAGTCAGGGCTAAAGGCAGGGGACCCATCCAAGGGACAAAGCAGTGACAGGCAAGGATGGCACGAGCTGGAGCCGTAGGCTCTTTGGTGCAGATGCTCCAACTTTTGGAATGAATCCATGAACAAGCCCCATGCAAGAGCTGTCCAGGGATGCTGGGACAGAGGAGAGGCAGGACCACTGCAGGGACAGGGTCTGGCATATACAGGGAGAGCAGCACTGCCAGAAGGTACCAACAGAGAACACAAAACTCCACGTGGATTGAAGTCACAGAGTCAGGTTTGGGAAGGGATTGGCAGAGCTGCAGGCTCCAGTCCTACACCAGCATCAACCCCTGAAGGCTCTTCCCAAGGGAACCCCCCACCCCACAGAGCTCCCTGCACGCCCAGGACGATCTGGCTGCTCGTTTCCAGCACAAGGAACGGCTGGAAGCTTATGGGATTTTCGTCTGGAAGCAACATGTGATGGAGGCAGGCACTGTGTCTGGGGGGAGCGAAGCAGGGGCAAGGAGGGGACAAGGCAGACAGACAGGAAAGACAAAAGGGGTGGGAAAAGGCTGGAGAATGGGATGTTTAAGCCTGGAAGGTCCTCCCCAGGATTTACCCCAAAGTAGCTAATCTGCACTAACAGGAGTAAAACAAAGGGTGATGTCACCAACTCCATCTGCTTCAAATTTGCTGAAAGCTTACATCTCCCTAATTAACATGAAAAGAAAAAAAAAAAAAAAGAAAAAACCATCAACATTTGCTAAATGAACCCAAAATGAAGCAAACATCCCCACGCAGACACAAATGCCTTTCTTCCTAACCAGATTAAAATATTGGCACTAGGAACCTCACAGACATCCTGGCTGGTTATAAACACCGGTGGGGTGGCACAGGTAGGGGCACAGTGACAGCCTGCTGTCGTGGGAGATAACCACCCACCCCTGGGCACTGCACCAGTGATCACACACAGGAACAAACCCAGCTGCACTGATGGCCAGGGCTGGTGCTCTCTGCTGCTGGTGGCCTTTTAACGAGCGTGCAAATGGAAAAACCGATGAGGCCGAAGTCACGTTGTCACCTCCTGTGAGGGTTTTGTGGGGGGTTAAAAATATTTTTCCAATGAACTCTAGAGCAGAAATGAGACTCGCTCATGGTAAGGTCATGATCTATCACAGCACTGCAGCTCAGAGCCATCAGCCCATCCAGGCTGAGCTTTGAGGGCCAAGGAATCCCCCGGGAATACTGATGGAAGGAGAATCATCCCAGTGGGCACCTGTGAAGAGCCACCACAGTGTTTGCCCACAGAGTTGACTCCACAGCATGTCAAACACAATCCTGTGAAACACCAGCTGAAAGGTGGATTTCCTCACTTCCAACCTCCCTCCAGCCCTTCTGCCCATCAGCCCTCCCAGAGCACACCCCGAGAGTGCTCGCCTGCATTAGCTGCTCACACAGTGTGAACTCTCCCAGTGCTGAGGCTGCAAATCCAAACAACCCAAAACTTCCAAAACCATCAGTGGTTTTACAGCCTGAGGCAAGTCCTTGTAGAGGTCTGTTAGCTCAGAACTGCTGAAACATCAATATTCTCTAAAAAACTCAGTGTGAGGCTTGTTTCTTTAAATCACGTACAATTCCAGGCCCTTATTTTCCTAAAAACTTAGACCTGTTTAATTTTTTAAATTGATTTACTAAGGATACAACTGTATTTTAGCAGCTGGTTCTTCTTCCCAGCTGAAAGCACCTTTCCTAAGTGCATCCCACACAAACCTCCTGATATCAGCATCACCCAGCCCTGTGACTGTACATTAAAAAAAAAAAAAATCCCAGAAAAACATCCCAGAACTGTTTAGGTTGGAAGAGATCTTGAGATCCTCTAGTCCAACACCTCTACTCAGCTAGAAGAGCAGCACCATGATAAAGCTGCATCGGAAACACTGCAATCCAGGGCTGCTGCTTGACTGCTTTAATATCCCATGCTCGTACAGCTCCTTGGGATCTGATTTATAACTACAGGAGAAAACCTTATTGGAGCCAAAAGTAATTTATAGACTCAAGAGGAAAAAAATTGACGTTTTCTAGATCACACACTGTCGCTGTAAATCAATTTCCATTTTGTGCCCCTGGTGCAAACTGCTTCCAGCCTGGGTAAATAAATGCCAGGAGTAATGAGTTTTGAAACAACCAGTAACAAAGAAATGACAGTCACTGAAAAATCCTTCTCCTGGCAGGAAACCCCAACTGCAGATTAAAGCAATTACCAAAACCCACGTGATGAAGCAGAGGAGACCAAGAATTTGAGCAAGGAGCTGATTTTTTCTGTCTTTTGTTTATTTTATCTTCCTTCTCCAAACAAAGCCACGGAAGATGCTCAGTCCTCTCCTCCTCAGCCACTGCTCCACGGCAGGTCATCACTTGTTGGAGGAGAATGAGCTGTGCAGCAATTTCTGATGTGGGTAATGAACCTCTGAGTGATTTCAGGCAGTGAGGCTCTCAGAAAGCAGGAGGAGGGGATGAGATCCAGCCCTGTGCTGGGAAGGGTTTTACATGGAAAGAAAAGGCAGCTGTGAAGAACGACTGGGCCCTGTCACTCACAAGCACATCATGGGGTCCATCAGCAAATTGCAAACTGTAATTTCCTGGAGGAGAACTGTTCTTGTTTCTGCCCTGCAGCTGCGTGAATCCAAGTTTGAAGATCCCCTTCATCAAAGGTGTGACACCCTACCTCGAGATCTGGGCTTTGCAGGTGGCAAATGCCATTTCACAACCAAACTGTACCAACCCATCTGGCTGGAGAAACACCACACTCGGTGGCCCCACAGTGGGATGCTAAATGCACCACACTGACCTCTTCACAAGAAGCAGTGAAAATGCCACAAAGAGTATCCTTTTTCAATACATGAGCCCCAGAAAAGCCCTGGGTAATGTGAGCAAGGATGGACAGATGGCAGGTAAATGGTTTTGTTGTGCTGCATCCTTTGGGATCAATGGGAGAACAATCCTTTCAGAAATACAACCTGCAAACTTCCCTTCCCAACGGCCCCAGCTTGGCAGGAACAACAAAATCATAAGCCACCTTTCCATGGTGTCCCTGCTCACTGGGACTCTCCATCGAGTGGGAAGGTGGGAAATGCACGAGAGGAACAGCGAGATTTCAATAAACACTTGAGAAACAGTTCAAACCAGAGCTGATACCCTTGGCCAGCTCACGTTAAACAAAAAGGAAGGCTGAGAAGTGCTTTCATAGGAAACAAAAACTTCCAAGACTGGATGCCAAGCCTGCAGTGCCCCAGCCAGCACCTCAGTGTGAGCACAGGGACAGCATCACCTCTGGCTTGGGATAATGCAGGAGATGGGTACAACCGAGATCCCAGGTCTTGTCCTGACAGAGAGGTCATTGAAAAACCCTAAAATCATCCAAGTTGACCACACACCCACCAAGTGTGACCTCCTGTGTGCAACCAGCTCTGCAGCAGGGCCTGGCTGTCACCCAGAAGATACTTCCAGTGCCATCTGCTCTCCCTTGGAACTCCACGGAGAGAGGTGTTTGTTCATCAAACCCGAGGGAGTTCACGTGTTTCTTAAGGCATCTCCTGGTTCTTGGGAGCATCAGTTCCACAGAGGAGAAGTCCCTGCCCCTTGGGCTGTGCTTCCTTCACAGAGATTGCCACTCACACAAGGCTTTAGGATACTTGAGGATGAAAAGCGAGGGACGCAAAGTCATTCACTTCTATTATTACAAAAGATTAAAAGCCAAAAGTAAAGTCTTGCTGACAGCAATCAATGGTTCAGTAACGCCAGATGTTGTTTCACTCGAAGAAAACAGTGAAATAATATTTGAATAAACTCACAAGAAGGCGCAATTACCGATGAAAGCAGAGCCCAGGTGAGACTTCACACTCCCTCAACCCGCAGCTTCAGAGACACACGATGTGGGGATCAAACACCTCCTCCTCCCTGAAGACGAGGTGTCTCAGTGACTGAGAAGGCAGCCACTTCCAGAGGCACATATCCCATGTGGCACTTGGGTTTATTTTTGTCATGTTTGCAAAGGAGCTGGCAGCTGCAGCCTGGTCAGGGTCAGCAGCTGAGTATCCCAGCAGCCCCCGATAAGAAGTGATCCTCTGACCAGTGAAATCACTTGATGTGTGGAAGTAATTTGAATTTATGTAGCAGAAATGCAAATTCAACCCTGGGGCCATTCTCCTGTACGTGGCCCAGGAGCCTCCTGGCACACACATGCTTCAGAGGTGAGTTACTCAGAAAACAAGAGCAAAACTAATTACTGGTCCCAGTGCACTGAAGCTTTTGTTACAGTTCAGAAGGAGAAGAAACAAAAAAGACTGATATAAAAAAAACCCCAGAGTGACTCATATTTGTCTTCTATTAAGAAAAGGCTGGCTAAGACAGATCTCCTGCATTCAGAGAAGGGAAAGGAAATGCCAGGCCCCATCTGTCCTTGTCTGGTAGCAGACACGCTGTGTCCATGGCAGGGGGGATGCTGGATGGGAGGAGGTGGGTGCCAGAACAGTATCCTAAGGGACTCTCCCAACCTCCCCCAGGTCCTCACACCACAGCTCTCCCTGACTCACCTGCCTGGAGCTGGGTACCCTATGATTTATAAAATACCAATGTGTAAAGAATTAGGAGAGTTTTGGGGAATGAGCCAGGCTTCTTACAAAAGAGGTGCACAGTGAAGGTGGTGGGCTATCACCAGTGCTGGTCCCTGCTCTCTGCTCCAGAGACATGGCCCATCCAGGAGCCAGCCCTGATTATTCCATGCTCTGAAAATCAACTTTGTTTTAGCAACAGGAGAAGAGTAAAACACACAGAGCTGATGTAAAACCCTGGAGAGCCAAGACTCCCAGCAGAGAAAGCAAATGGAGCAGAGAATGAGCATCACCTCAGGATGCAGAACAACACCAGCACACTGCATCTTACCAGAGGATGAACTGCATCCCTGGCGTGGACCCACCAGCTCCATCATCTCCCACCTCAGATGATGGGGATGGAGCACCCTGTGCTTGCACTCCCTGCTGAGCCACTCCTGGAAATGCACAGACACCGACTGCAGCATCCAAGATTGGAGGCATGAAAATGCAGTTGGGCTGCAGAAAAAGAACAAAGTTTGCAACTAAGAGCTTAACAGGGATGATTCAGCTTCCCTGCTGCGAAGAGACGTCCCTGTTTGCCAAGAGTTTCACCTTGGCTTGGAAAAGGACCATCAGCCAAAAGCATCAAAGTCACATAATCTCACCATCAAAGCCCTGGCACTGAGTAAGAGCAATATTTGGGCGTCCCCTCAAAGAGAAGGGCTGAGAGAGAATGGAAACTCCATTGCTTTATATATCCAGCAGCTTTATATATTTAGCTGGCTGCAAAGGGAAGCGTGTGGCTGTTGAGAACAATGATACCAGTTCCTGACACCGTGCCCCAGGAGAGAGCTGTTTACAGGAAAAAGCCTTTTGCCAGCCCGTGAGGGAGCGAGCAGATGGCTGAGAGCCCCCAGTAGGCACCCACACACCCCCTGGCCACACGGCAGCTGGAACACAACACCCCCAGCCCTGGCACAGCCCTGCCCAGGGAAGGTTTAAAGCAGCGAGACCCAATGACTTTGCTCTTGGCATGAGAGGAGAGACCTTCACTGCAGCTCCAGATCCAGGCAGGGTGGGGAATTGGGGGCTCTGCACTGCTCTGGAGTTGCTGGAGGAGCACCAAGGGGTTGGGAGCTCCAGCAGTGCTGCTGACACAAGGTGACCTGAACTCCTGGAGTTTAACAGGGTCTCCAGCTCGAGCAGGAAAACACGTGCCCTTGGCAGGAGAAGAGGCAGCAGCGTGGCAGCATTTCTACAGAGCCCAAACACGGGAATATGAGGTGTTTGGTACCCAGCTCCCACCGCCCGGGCTGTGCATCCACTGATGGACAGACAGATGGACTCCTGGAAGTACATTTACTCACTGAGGGACCCGCTCAAAGCCCATCTGTGGAGCAGCAAGGGCAGGAAAACCACTGTGTGAAAGGCAAAGTAAGTGGAAAGGGAAAGGAAAATGCCTTTCACTCTTGTGAACAAAACAAAAGCCGCGGATTATTCAAAACGTGCCACAACATCCACTCTACAAACAGGGTCAGGGTGAGTCTTGCCCAGGAGCTGCTGCAAAGTGACAAAAGCTTCTTGATCCTGGCACCGCAGATGTTACTGTGGTTTACTACTGGGATAAAACTGCAGCCTCTTCTCGCCTGCTTGAGACAACCACAGGGTGAAGAACGAAGCACGTCTAAACAACAGTTTCTCATATAATGCAGATTTGCTGCTACAAAGAACCAGCGGTGCCAGTGGTGAGCCTGGCAGTGCCCTCACAGAGAGGGCAGGGGAGCACAGCGCTCCAGGGGATGGTCCCAGGGTCAGCTGGCATCATGGAACACTCCCATCAGGAGCATCATCCACGTGCTGCAGAAACAGAGCCACGGCCAGAGCTGCAATGAGCTCGTGGACAGAGATCTGTGCCTCCCTCCCCTCTGCAGCTGCTGCCAACAGCCAACGAAGCCAGGTCATTTCACCTACACAAACCTTAGAGAGCCTCATCCCATAAACACCAAAACACACAAGGACTTTTTATAGCCCATAGATAACGTGCTGGCACAAGCACGAGGAGCTCCATACACCACACACCCGTGGGTGCAGAGCAGGGACAAGACAGTGAGGACACCTCTCCCTCCAGCACTATTTGACAGCCTGATACCTCACCCAGGCTCAGCTATGGGACAGGAGGACACACACTAACTTGCATTACTATTTTCTCTCAAGTTTAAATACTGATAAAAGATTAACTTTTTTTTCATATAATTATTTAAATATTTTTCTATTAAAAGCTACTGCGCCCAACACTTGTTTGTTCAAATGAAGGAGAAACCCGGTCTGTGAAAAGTCTGGCAGAAGTGCAGAGGAAGCATTTTTCTTGTGATTGACAAGATAAAGCCTCCCCATGATTGACAGGACAAAGGACTTTTGTTTTCAGTTGATAGGCAATGCAGTAATTTTCTTTAAATGGCATCTTTTCTCCCCAAGTCCTTCTGGAAAAAGCACAAACCGCAAACCAAACCCCAGTATTGAGCTGTATTGATCCCCTGCCTGGGCAAGGGGGCTGAACACCAATGACCATTGTGTTTTCCATGGTCCAGAGCCTGAAGAACCCAAGTAAATCAAATACTTGGGAGCCAACCCTGCTCCTGTAACAGACACAATCATTGTGCAAACAGGAACAACACACAATTACACTCTGGGTTAGGAGAGCCTTCCCTGAAAGAAAATCCTGTTGCATCCCTGCCTTGTTTTCCTCTTTTTTTTCCCCAAGCTTCCACCCTCACAGCATCCATTTCACAGCAAAAATAAAATCAGTGCACACAAGGTGTGTCATGGTGACAAATTTACACTGTGACATGTGCTACACTGATGGGCACCTTGGTAGGGAATCAGGTTTAGCCCTTCTCAAGGAGCTGGGATGCTCCATGAGACAGGCAGATCAGCTCAGTGCCTCCCCATAGCCGTCACTGCACGACCCATCGAGGAACCTCTGCCACCAGCATCACTCCTTCAGCATCCCTCGTGATGACCAGGCTTGTGTTCAGTCCCCCAAACACCCACCTGATTAGCACAGGTGACTCCTGCACCAAGATCTGCTACATCCAGTGCATTCCCAACCCACATCCAAAACACCACAAACCCTAATTCCTCAAACACTTGCATAGAGATGGCCACATGGAGCAAGAAATTCATCCCCCGTGGTGTAACTCTTCCCCTCATGAGTAACCTTTGCTCATGCAGGGAAAGCTGTGAAATCAAAGGGCTGTTAAAAAGTGGATGTCACTCCCTTCATGTGACCTTCAAAGGGCTGATAAAAAGTGGGTGTGACCTCATTTACATGGAATTCCCGGCAGATATCCCAGTGGTACCTGCCGGTGTCACAGCACATCCTGAATAATTCATTTTGGGGGGATGCAGTGACAGCACAGTGGGAGGGAAAGAGAAGAAGACCCAAGCGAGGTTTGCTCTTGCTGTATCTCTGTAGAGTTCCCAGCTCTCACAAAAATCTAACCAGACCAAATATACTTGTGGTTTTTAAATGAAGAAAAAGTATGGTGTGAAAATAATGAAACCAATCTCAAAAAATTCCCTTCTCAGACAAAACTACTAGCTTCATTTCAGTCAAAATTAGGAGCTTTTCCAGTAAATAGTTTGTTCAGAGAAATTTGCCCTGCTGAAACCAGCAATGCTACATCAGTAAGAAAGATGCTTTGCTATGTTGTGAGAGCATGGGGTGGTCCATGCAGGGGACAGATCCTGCTACAGTTAAATTCACACATCCCTGTTTTATGTCCAGTATTTGGGAATAACACACACCAAGTCGTTCACCAGCATCCCAGAGACACCCCACCACATTCAACTGGAGGGATAAAGAAGACTGAGAAGTTGGGACAAACCCATTCAACTCTCAGAAGCCAAACCTGAGCATCACAACAAATACATAGGTGCAGGTTTGCCACAAAAATCACCGTATTAGGGTTCATTTTACTGAGTCACCATCCAGGCTGATCCCCACAAGAAGCAGCAAACAGCTTTGTCTGCAGGCAGCAAAAACCCAGCAAGGCAGAGGTAGGAACTGCACAATCAGCTTTCTGTGATACGATCACAGCTGTGCCCCAGATCCAGCCTTCTCCTTAAAAATAATAATAATCTATACACGAAAGGAACAGAAACGTTATGCTTTGCCTATGAATAATGACCCAGGACACCGGGAAAAGAGACACCCACGCATGTTAAATGACATGGTTGTGAGACCATCTCGCATCTGTTATCTGTCTTCGTCGCTTCTCATTTCTCCAGCTTTCCCGAGAAGTTCATACATATTTAAAAAGGCCAATAGCTCCATTACTCCTCACTTCTTATAATATTGGAAGATTAGAGTCCATAAGGGAGAGAAAAGAAAAGAAAGCATCACGGGGAAAATGTCATCATAGCACTGCTACATGATTTACCCCTAATCCTGTCTCTTAACGTGGTTGTTATTCCGAGGGGGGCTGTCAGGTGGATTGGGATGCCTGGCTCCAGGAACGTAAGGAAAGGGGATTTGGAGCAGGCACAAGGCTCAGGCTCTCCGTGTGGCCAGCACGGATCTGCTCTCAATGTCCTCATTGTTCTCCCAGCAGAATTAGAATTAGGCTGGAAAACTATTAATTATGAACCAGAGCTGGCGCACTCCCTTCACAGCGAGGAACAGCCATCCCAGCCCTCTCTGTTGGTTTGAGATGCAACCAAAGTGGTGAGTGGCACCAGTGACTCTGGGGTTTTGGGGTGGTTTTTCCTTTTTTCTATTTGCTTTTGCTGACAATCAAATTATTTGAGCAGGATTTTTCTTTTTTTTCTTAAGAGCAAGAAGGGAAAAAAAGAAAATTGAATTTTCAGTTAGTTTGTGACTCAGAAGAGCAGGCACTGAGTTCTGGTAAGTTCCCCTGTGAAGTCAGAGCTGTAACAGCTTCATGCTCATACTTACCCTACAGGAGGGCTTGACTTCACTCTCTAATCCTGAACCCAGTGTAAAGACAGCCAAGGCCAGCAGAAATCTCATGCTCAGGCTTTGATCTGACCATAAACATTTTATCACCATTTCAAAGCCTTCTCAGGCACCCAAATCCAGCTCCCAGGGGATGGAGCACCCCAGGCACTGCTCTGCCTTTTAGCCAGTGCTCCTGCTGCTGTCACCAAGTAGGATGAGCCTCAAGGATACCTCTGGAAAGGGGTCAAGGCAATGGCACTCCTTGGAAGTGGAGTGGCTGTGGGGCTGGAGGGACCCGCCTGGCACAGGGAGGGCCAAGAACAGCAGTGCCAAAAATCCTTCCCAAGCAGCAGCAGCAGCACCACTGACACCTTGCCCCCATCAGCCCTTCTGACACTATTTTATACATAGTTCAATCTATTATTTACTTCCTGCCCACGCTGGGACAATCCAGTGCTGTGAAAAGCTGGTGTTTGTTTCTGTTTTCACCATTAAAAATAAGGCAGGGAAAAATGAAATTACGGAAATGCCCCACAGGTTACCAACCCAGCAACAACTCCAGCCAAGGTGAGCATCGCTTTTGTGGTGCACAAAAGCCCAAAACCTGATGATTTGCATCTAATTAGATGTTTGTAAGGCAAAAGCTCCAATCCTGCAACCCCCACAGCCCCAGTACTGCCCTAGCTCCATCCTCCCCACTGCAAACCACCCAGCTCTTTCCCAAGCTTTCAGTCCCTCATCCTTCCCCAGCCGTCAGCCCAAAAGTTCATATCCTTGATTACCAACTCTTTTTGCCTCATATTTATTCAGGAACCACAAAACTTCACAGCACAGCGACTAAAATATTAAAGCAATAAGTATTTGGATGTTTATATAAGTCTTCACATAAATATTTTGGTCACAAATCGGATTGATTTTTTTCCCCCCTGCTTCTTGTCTCACTTAGACAATATTGATGTGGTGATATTTTCATGCTTTACAGGAACATTTTTTCCTCTCAGAAGGAAATGGATGAAGAAAGTCAGCCCCAGCCAAAAGCCACACCATCAGTACATACCTTTCTGAAAGGCTGAAGGAGAGCAATTTGATCATAGAATCATGGAATGGTTTGGGTTTGAAGGGAACTTTAAGCTTCATCTCATTCCAAACCCTCTGCTATGGACAGGGACTTCCACTAGACCAGGTTGCTCCAAGCCCACTTGTCAGTGCTCAGGTGGTGCAAAAGACTCAAAATTACCAGTATTGAAGTCATCAGCCTCAGTTTGTGCTGGACATATTGTGTGTAAACCTTGCTTTTGGGGTTTCTGCTAGATGGGTGCTGGTTGTACAAAAGGAAGAGGCTTGAGGACACCCACAAGGCTCATGATGATGAAAATTGGGAAAATTAATGGCACTACCAATGTCCTGCAGGACAGAGGGAGCTCCTCCATGGAGCTGCAGCCTAACAAGTGGACACGAGATGACAAAGGCAACACTGCCAAGGAGCTCCTCAAATCAATCTTCAGACCAAAAAAGCAGAAATTAAGGCAAAGCACGACCACTGCTACAGCAGGGTCAGTCTGGCTGCAGCATTCCTACCACTCGAGGAGGCCCCAACACTGAATTCAGCAGGGTCAGCTCTTTTTTGACCGGGGAACAGCCAGCTGGAGCAGGAGGGGACAAAACCACTGATTGTCCATTAATTTTAAAGCTGTTCAAAAACTTATTGCTCCACCACTTGCGCATCCAGACACAGCATGTGCAGCTCTTTTCTCTCTGCCACGCTCCAGCAGCTCTTGTGTCTTTAGCGGCCGGGGTCCCAACACTGCTAACAGGGATTTAATTCGCTCTTGCTAATATTTTATCCGTGGTATTAGGTCATGTTTCCCTTTCCACTTGAAAGGCATCTTCAGCTTATTGGCAGCAGTGAAATTAATAGAGAAATCATTAGAAAGCATAAGGCTGGGGCCGTGCAAATCACACACCACAGAAGATTATTTCTAAACAATAAAATTAATTGGTGTCATCAGCCGCGGCAGAAACGCGGAGAGAGAGTTCGCATTAAAAAACATGGAAGATTATTGACAGCCCGTGTCTCCTCATACATAAAACATTTGATGGCATAATTTTATTTTATTATTTTCTATGCATGAAGGCTTCCCCCTGCACGGGGCTGCGGAGGGGAATTGAAGCAGACAGCGAGACGCATCTGGGACAGCGACACCGCAGCGATACCCCGGCTGCCTCAGACTCAGAAATCAGCTGAAACCTGCTGGATTTGGTTGCATGGCTTGAGGCAGAATTAACCATGCTGATTTTTCAGCCCAGACCTAAATATTCTGGCTTCTTTTGGACACCTGGGACACACAAACTTGTTGCTTCCACGGAGCAAATCCCGCAGCAAACTACGCAGCCCTGGCACAGCCCACGCTCAGCTCCCAAACCCTGAAGCAAACACCCTCCTCATACTCCAAAGTACAGGTTTGTGTTCACATCATCTTCCTGGACATTCCCATCACGCTGGGGTCTGGCCCCTTGGTGACCTATGGAAACCACACAAGCAAGAATAGAGGATTTTGGCCCTGGTTATGCTGTTTTCCCCCCAGTACTCAAAAATGGCTGAAAACCAGTAAACCTGAGAGAGGCAGATGTGAGGTGATCATCTGAGCAAAGCAGAGTAAATACTACAGTGCTGCCATCACCACGATGGTAAAAAAAAATAAAAAGATAACTATTAATTCCAAGTCTCCAGAAGGAGTGTGTGAAAGTGTTTTGTTTTGGAAGAAAAAGAATAAATAGTAGCCTCAAGTCAGGATAATATTTATTCACATGCTTCACTTTGAAGTTGAGCCCTTGTTGACTTCACGTGGTGTGTGCACACACTAAGTCTCCTCGAGAAGAAGCTTTTCTGAAAACACAGCCCTGAGCAACAAGAGGAAGAAAAGAAACTGTTCAAAACCAGGTATTAATGGAGGAAAATAAATCTCATCACCAGGGGAATTACCACAGTCCCTCCAAAATACAAAAGGGGATTTAAATGGTTTTATTATTGCACCTTCTGCAGATGGTGCAGACCTGAAGAGCAACCTCTGAGTTCAGAGAACTGAATCTCATGGCAGAAAAAGCAAAGTGACAAACTCTAGCCCAGCTAATCTCCAAGATAAATCCCCATTCACTTCACTGCTGCCATAAAGAGGAATTTCTCTATGCTGCCATTTCTTCCTGACATCACTTGGATGCATTACCACGCTTGGCATGAATACCTGGAGAGCTTTAGGCAGGGAAACGGGCAGGAGCAGAGACACATCAACAGGCAGAAACATGCTGGGGCTGGTGGCAGCAAAGCTCTGAGAGACACCACTACATCCAACACCCCCACGGGAAACTCCTTCCCAGCCTCAGGGAGCAGGAGCTGCCTTACTGAGACAGGAGCTTTTCTCCAAGACATTTCTGCTTTCTAAAGTAACTCTGGGTATTTTCCTTCCTGCCAGTGATGGGGTGGCAGTTTCTGCCCCCAGCCTCAGCCCCCCCAGCTCCAGATTTCAGGATCCAAACTGCCCAGGGTGAAAAAAGCCTTGAGCACTGTGCAAACGTTTCAGCACAGGTTTGCTCAGCACATGCCAAGGAGCAGGAAAGCAAACAGCCCTGCCTTCCCCAGACAGAAGCACTACAAGGGGTACGCTGCAAAGAGCCATCATTCAGCTCCTTCCTTTCCCCATCAAAACGTGGAACTTTTTTTTTCCCCAAAATTCCAAGCACGCCACAGATAATCATCAGTATCAAAGTCCCTCTTTCACTTCACCCTCTGCATTGCCCAGAACACAAACACATGGGGAGGAAAGCCTCCCTCTACATATCTTGCATCTCTTATCTCTCTCTCCCTGGGTCCTCTAACTGGTTTCCTAAACACGTGGGTAATGCAGGATGCTAAATTACCCCATACCCTTAATGAACACGACTGGGTAATGTCTCTTATCTGACCTTTCTTTTAGTTGGGTCACTCATATTTATAGTCATGCTTCATTTTCCCTTAAGTGTGCCCTGGTTACGGCATTTACTCATTTATGTTTCAGAGGAGAATAGGGATTTAATGGACCTAGAAATAGAATGGAGGAAAACCACAAAAATCTAAAGATCTGCTTGTTCTCCAGACAGCTTACACCAACAGGAACCTGCTGCGATTAATTTTAATCGATTCTTACCTCTTTACAAGCCTTTCTGTGGCAAGACAGAGCTGGGAGAGCATCTGGGAAGAGTAGAGTGCCTGAAGTTAAATGTTTTTGGGGTGTTTTACACTCTTGTAACCCAGGGTGCAAACAGCAGTGCCTCCTGAAACTCATGGTGTGACTTCACAGAAGCCAACAGCTCCTGGCACAGCTTTTTGAAAGCCAAGTTTTGCTCTCTCCAGCAACATCACCTGCCACCCCAAGTGGCAGCATCCACTCCCAAAGCTTTCAGCACTGCCCCTTCCCTGCTTTTTGAAGGTCCCTCTCACTGTGTAAACACAAAGCCCAAAGCTGAGCATTCCTGACCACTGACCATCATCCCTCCCTGGTATGTGCCCAGTCTCTCCTCCACCTAATCCAGGGCATGTGGTCTTAACTTTTCCCTGCTTTTCAAATTCTTCCCCTCTCAAGGTTAAAACTGATGAGCTGCCAAAGCAATGCGATGAGGTGGTGAAGGTTCAGGCTCTATTGCTCCTCTGAAGGATAACTGCTCTTCTGTGAGCCATTGAGCAAGAAGAGGTACATTAAAATCATAGATCCATAGAATCATTTAGGTTGGAAAAGACCCCTAAGATCATCGGGACCAACCATTAATCTAACACTGCCAAGCCCACCACTAAAGGGGGAAGGCAGGGGGTGTGCCAAGCACTCCTGTAAGGGGCAGTTAAACTTCTTTATGTGTCAAAACCAGCTGTGGAGGTGGGAGAGGTGCCCACAGCTCTGGAGGGCATGGCTGTTATCACACCACGACTGTCTCCTCCCCTGGCCACCAGCCCCTGTGCCACGCAGGGGCTGCCAGCAGGGCAGTCATGGGGCTGAATTTTGGTTCCCTATCAGCAGAACAGATCCAGCAAGGCCAACTGGGATCCAGCCAAATGTCTCTGCAGCCCACAGTCTATTCCTGCAGGGAGGATTCCTGGGGGATTTTATCATAAAGGAAGAGACTTCATGGTAGCCAAAACCACCAGTGCCTCAGGCCAGACTAGTCCCCAGGTCCTTCGCTGCAGAACATCCTGTGCATAGTCCCAGGGAAAACCACCTCTCTCCATCCCATCCCTGCTCCCCTCTCCAGCTCCCAGCCTGCAAAGAGGGGTGTGAGGGAAACCCAGACAGGAGCAACCTGTAATTTCCCAGCACAAGTCTGCTTAGCAGACCCACCACAAGTGCTTTGGAATCAGGGGATGTTCCAAAACTGCCCAGTCTCCAGCATTATGAATAAAACCTCCTCTCTGGCACTTTTCTTAAAGCCTCAGTCCTGCAAACCTTGCAATTACTTGCTAACCGAGTTTTCAGCTCTATTTTTCAAGTTTTCAGTCCCTTGCAACTGCAGAAAAAGCCCGAAGCATTACACAAGTGCTCCCTACTCACTTAAAAAAAGGCCTCTAGAAACAACCCCATATAGTGCTGTTTTTAAAACAAATAACTCACTTTGAAAGCACCTAAGTCATACACCCTGAATTCTCTGCAGCCTCAACAGATGACTGCACAGGAGTCTTGCTGCAAGCCCATGCACCCAGCCAGGCAGGAGAACATCCATGCAGAGCCAAGAAGCCCCTTCCTCAAGGGACAGATCTCGTGAGAAAATAAAGGATGTGACCACATACAGACAAAGAACCACCACAAACATCCCCGTTCCATACAGGGTTCAGGGTTTGACCTCCCCAGAATCCTCAGCCCCGCAATCCTCCTACAAGCCCTTCCCTGAGCTACCAGCTGAGCTGCTTCTCCGAGCCTTGCACCCACAGCCATCCCTGCCTGTCCCAGTTTACCCCTCCAAAAATTGCATCTGGCAGCTCATCAGGAAAAACAGCACTGAAAACACAGGCCAGCAGGACCCCAGCAAGCGAGTGTTAATCCCCTATCCTCCCTCAAATCCCTCACTGTCTTCCCTTTCCCATCTCCTGTTGGCATTTGGGATCTCCAGCCAATGGAATAACCATCATGTCCCAGTTTGCCCGGGACAGGAGGAGAAGTTGGGATCCAGGGATGGGCCGGCACTAATGGCGAGACGGCAGCCAGGGGGAAACTTCATCAGTGCACAAATGGAATTCGCCAAGAGGCATTTTAAGAGTCAATTCTTCACACTCCAGTAATTGGAACAATATTATGAAATAAAGAGGGGAGGGGGAGGGCGGGCGGCAGCGCTCACACTGAGACTTGGCTGAAGGAGGAAACGGGGCTGAGCAAACACCCAGAGTCAAGTGAGGCCCCAAGGCAAGAGTCCTTCACAGGGCTCCCTGCAGGCTGGACTTAAACCAAAAGTTTATCTGCTTCCCCACTCCACATTTTTCTATGCATGCATGTTTTTAAATAAAATTTAAAATTTAGATCGAATATGGGCTAATGACCCTGACCCAAATGCCTTCTGTACCTCAGACACACCATCAAGGTCAATGGTTTGGTTTTTTTTCTGCCACCAGGTCAATACATTCAATTCAAGGTCCTGCTACAGACTCACCTAGTGAGTAATAAATCCCTGTGCATGATCTAAGACATCATTAAAGTCTAATCCCATTGAGCACTCAGTCTCAAAAATTCAGATTCTCACACTGGAGCTGTCATCTAGGGCTAAAAAAAAAATAAAAAATCACAATACCTCAAATTGTTGCATCAGCTGAAAATGCTTAAAGCCATCTTTTCTAATATAATGGGATGAAATACCCCCATCTGGAAAAAAGAAATAGAACTCAACCTACATGCTGGTGGATCCATCTCTAACAGCCCCCTGGCCACTGGAGCAGGGAACTGGTGGACTGTTTGCTCTCCAGCATCCCACACTGGTGTGCCCAGTGCAGAGCCCCACACAGCCAGCTTGGCCACGGGATTTCGGATTTCCACGAGCAGAAAATTCATTTTTAAAGAAAATCTAATGTGCTGTGAAAATCTAGCTCCTGCAAAGGCAGCCTGGGAGCAGAACTGATGTGTGGGGTTCAAGACAGACCGACACTGTACAATGGTTACTCAGATCTGCTGAAAGTGGGACTCAGTCAGTTCAATTCACATCTGCAGCGAACTGTGATCTCAGCCCCGCTTCTGGAGCACAGAGGTCCCTTTGATAAATCTCTGTGTACAGGGACTAAAGCACTATTTCCGCATGAAAGAAATATATTCAATTTTTTCAATAATCTTTACAGTCCACTGGCTTGGAAGAGCGAGTTCCTCTCTCCCATCGGAGAGCTGTTGCACTCCATCAGGCTCAGGTGCTGGGACAGGGAGTGCGATGCTCCGAGCCCACTGTCTCACACCCTGGCTCTCCAAGCACTTATTTAAATCAATCTCCAGTTGTTTTGCCTTTTGTATGTGCCCAGAGAAGATGAGGATGTCACAGGAACACCCTTGAGATCACACATGGAGCTTACACCCAAAAATCCCCTCGGGACCCCCAGCAAACTGCTGGACCTGATTGATATGTTACTTCCAAGCCATTTGCACTTTGCTCCTTCCCCTGAAGTATTAACCACCTTTCCCGAAACTTCAGTCACAGGCTGTGAAATCCCCACCATCTGTCAGCCAGGGAGACATCTCCACCACCACTCCATCAGCCTCTCCCACACAACCCTTGCTCATCACGAGGAACGACTGCAAACATTTGCCAAGTCCACGCCGGCTCAAAAAAATTCCTAAAATCACAAACAAGAGGCCTGGAATAAGAATCCCTGACAAATGCCGTGTGTCCACATCATTAGCTTTACCCAGGGTGCATTAAGGCTGCTTTCTTGCTACCATGATTATACTTTAATAGCTAATTAGTAGGAAGGGAATGATGTCAAAGAGGGGAATGTCTCACTTACACACACACCATTAAGACAGAGGGTGTAAATGAAGTATCTGCAGCACCACCATCTGAGGCTCATTAACTGGGGCAGCCAAGCACTGAGGGCAAGTGAGGGATATGGAAGAGTCCACCCTGCTCCAGATCTGGAAGGCTGTGCAGCCACCCCACCTCCCCTCCTCTGCCAGGTTTGGAGCCAGGAAAGGAAAAACCTGCCAGAGCTGGAATACACAAAGGCATCAGTATGCCCCTTTTTCCAACAGGAAATTGATACCAAAGATACCCTTGCAGATGGTTTGCAGACGCGATGCTCATTCCAGCCTCACCTGGAATGTTTGGAGAGGAGCTTTTCAAAACCTGTTCACAGCAAATTGTCCCTGCCCAGCCCTGTGATCCCGTGTTATCACCTGGTTTGTTGTGTGCTGCACCCAGCACAGCCCCTTCGCACACACAGACCAACCTAACACCCTGCAGCTCCAGGGGATTTCTTGAATTTTCCATCCTTTCCATCCTGGCAAGGTTTTCCACCCTCCCTACCCCTTGTGTGTGCACACCCATTGCCCACACCCATCCTGCAGCGGGCAGGTGGGAAGAATCATGAAGGTTTAGGGATTTTTTAAAGAAGTATTTAATTTCTGAAGGAAAAGGAGGAAAAAAAAAAAAGTCCTATCTGGAAGCCCTCCAAGAACAAACAAGCAGCCCATTCTGAGAGCCAGTGGAACAAAATAGTCCGAGATGCTTTTTCCTTTCCCCTTTAACTTTCCCCCATGAAGAAGCGTGGGAGGGAGAGGAGGAGCCTCCCCATCACCCCTACACAAGGCAGACCTGGTTTCTAGAGCTGTCCCTGCTGTCACAGTCTCAACAACCTGGAGTGCCTCCAAATAAGGGAGACTTGAGTGAGAAATAGGGGTGCAAACAGCAAACCTCACCAAAACCACACTTCACTCTAACACAGAGGTTTCAACACATTTTTGTGTTGAAACACAACAGTCTGCACTGTTTATTTACTGTGAAACACAAATGTTTCTCTTCCAATAAGCAACTTTCTAGAAAGTACCTATCTGGAAGGAGCACAGAGGGACCCAGGGCTCACTGACCACAGTCCTTCTGCCTCTGAGCACCCCAATCCCAGGGATGGGGCATGGGACACCCAGGCTCCTCCTGGCATTGTGTTCAATGTGACAACTTATACCAACTCACCTCTGCTCCAAGAGAAAGCACCATTTCCTACAGAAGCATTTCCCCCCTCATTGTTCTTTACCCTGTTTCACAGGGAAGATGCTGTTCAGAAGGACTCTGAGCACTGGGGGTTGTGGAGTTCAGCCATCCCAGTACTTCCAGGCTGAATTTCACTTTCTGCCTGTTCTGCTACACCACTGTTAACACCCACATGTTAATCTGTTTCGAGAAATGTTAATTATTATTTATAACCAAAGCATTTGGCCTTGGGACAGTCTCACATCAGACGCTGCAGTTCCAGGAGGCTGAGAAATAACTGGAAGATTTTAATGAAGAAATACAAGAGCTCATTATAGAATAAAAAAAATTCCTTTTATTCCAAGGGTCCCTTAAGTGATATTAGCTGGGATGTATTTCCTTCCTTTCCCAAAGCACATGATGCTGAACAGTTAAGCTCAAGTGATGAGAGCTGCACTTAGAGCACCAAGACATACAAAGACTGGCTTTGCCTGCTGACATCTTGCACTCACAATAGTGCTCACTGTATCATTAAGTCTCAAATGCCCAATGACATAATAAAGGAAAAACATCTCAGGGGGTTCAAATGAAACCACAAGTTTTTTAAACAATGGCCAAACAATGCTGGATCACCCAAAAAAAGCCTGGCATCTCCCCTCTCCCCTTTTTGGAGACATGGAGTTGTAGGTGTTTTAACACTCACAGGTTTTTAAAAGTGAAAAAAAGATCCTTCTCTCCCTCATCTTGTCTAAAATTACTGCAAAGAGAGCAAGGAGGCAAATCAAGAAGGTACAAGAAAATCAATTTCATACACATTAAGGATATGCATTTATCCATGTCCTGATCAATACCTCTGATTCCTTGCATGTTAAAACACTTCCATCACTGCTCAAGGCCCAACAGCAGAATTCTCCCATCCCAACTACGGGAGTTATGAAAGATCCTGCCCATACTTGTTTGATCTGAAACATAATACCCCTTAATGTGACCCCTTGGAAAAATACTGGGGAAAGCAGCCAAGAAGAGAGGGGAAAAAAAAAAAAAAAAAAAAAAAAAAAAAAAGCAAAGCTTCCCAGAATGAACATTTCTGGCTCTTTCAGTTCCACTGAGAAGCTGCACATCTATAAACAGTCCGGATTTTTAAGTAGGGGAGAGAGGAAGGAGGAAAAGCAGAGAGAACTTGCCACAGCACAGCTAAAAGCTGCTCCTGCAGGGAATACCACCAGCACTGGTGTCCAGCTCCTGCTCCAGCCCAGAAGGCAGAGCTGGGATGTGGCACTTCCATCTGCTCCAGCATGCCCATGCTGATTTTGCCCAGTGGGAAAGGAGGTGACAGCAGGGCCAGAGGTGCTCCCAGCTGCCCACCTGGGTACAGCCCAGGAATTTCACAGAGGCTCTGCCCTTAGGATGGAGTAAAAGATTAACTGTGTTTCATCAGCAGCTTGTTGCCCATGCACAATTTAAGGCTGTTACTCACCCCCCCAACCACCACAAAATGGCCCTTTCAACATTAACTGCCACAGGAAATGGGGAAGATTCACAGTCCACCAGATATTCCAGGGTAATACTCAGAGCAGGGAAAAATTTCCAGGATTTGGAGCCTAAAAATGTACATTACAGAGGAGAGGCAGCACCACCACATCCCTCACGGCAAACATCACCCCGGGAATGGTCCTGTGCACGGTGCTACACAGCACAAAGCACTGTCTGGTGCACGCTTGACTGGCCCCAGAGATCTCTAACTCACGTGCTTGTGTTCTAGGGAAGTTCAGCATCAGGGTTTCCTGTCCACACTTGCAGTGTTCCAGCTGAAAACAGCTGCTGGAGACACTGCAGGTGCCAACACAGCCTCCCACGAGCCACAGCTGATGCAAAGAGGATGGGGGGACCTTCATCCCCAATTCCAAATGACAAGCAGCTCCCAAGCCCAAAGGAACCCTCAAGCTGGCAAAGGGATGGAAGAACAAACCCAGCCCATGCTGCTCCAGCCTCCTTTTGCCATTTGTAGCATTCATCCCAACATCCAGGTCCCCAGTACAATTCCAGCAAGGTCATTTAAAACACAGGTGGCCAAACACCTGCTGACCTCAGAGCACAAAAGGGAGCAAACATCACCCACAGCTCCTGGGAGCAACTGGGGAGTTAATCATCAACTGGCTGCAGTGATGACCCTGCACAGGCATGCAGGGCTGCCTTTCCCACAACTCTCCTACGCTTCCTGGAGCTGGGAAGGACTGCAGCACCCAAGGGCTCTGGGAAAAACCCTGTGGGCAGCATCTGGGTACTGATGTTTCATGTGAATTTTCAGCCGTGGCAAGGACGGGGAAGGCAAGGGGTTAAGCAGGTTTCTTCCACACAATAACACACATAAATCTCTTTGCAGGTCAGTTACTCTACTGTTCCCTCAGGAATTAAAATAAATAAATAAAATACACACACCCTTCTTTTGGAGAATTCCTCTCACCTCCCTCCCCACCCGCCCTGTGCCAGTGATATGGCAACTAGAGCCGTTCTCCACTGCCATGGGATCCCTCTCAGCACACATCCAGTGCCACAGAGCAGACAGCTGAGGAGCTGGCACAGCAGGCCACAACATAGGAAGCTCTGGCCAGCTGCCTGGGCCTCTGGAGACTGTAAAAAAAGGGACAGTCACTGGCCACAGCACGGCAGAGCCAGGATGGGACGTCAAGGTCAGTTGCCAAGTGCTCCTGTCAACTCCCAGGCACTGCTTCATGCACTCAGTGGTGGATAAAAACCCCACACTGCTTTTAATATGCCCTTGGCTCCAAGAGGTCAGAAAAAACCCTGAAAAGTCAAAATGGGAGAAGGGAGCTGCTCCCACCACCAGCAGGTTGGGCTGGCACCAGGTTCGCTGTGTTACACCAGCCATTCATCTAAAAGCTTTGCCATTTTCAACTACCTATATTAATTCATATAAATCTCCCCCTTTCTCTGCTCAAACTGGGTTAAAAAAGCACCTTTAAAAAGACTGCTGCAGGGATAGTGACTTGTACATGACATTAGAGATGATGGAGGGAGGGGAATTCTCGGCAGAGAAACAGAGAGAAACACAAACCACCAACTCTCGGTTATTAGTCCCCTAAATAATTCTGACAATGCTCCCCACCCTCCTGTCTGAAACCAAGCAGAAAACAGAGTTTTCTGATGCTCTGGCAAGAGGGTGGGGTGTGGGGGGGTGTGTCAGAGAGGGACAGGGGGATGGAGCAGTTGAGCCCCTTTGTGGCTCTACCACTCTGTCCCCATGGCTGGTGACAGGGGACATCTCACTTTTGAGATTCATCAGCCATGGTGCTGGTGATGAATCAGGGGACAAATCTGCAACAGAATCCAGTGAGGACAGCCTGGATCCCCCCAGGGCTTTCCAAGAGTGATCCACACCAGCTCACTGGCAGGAGGAAGGGGACACCTTTACACTAAAAAATACCCTGAATATATGGAGTAATAACTTGGAATTTATCAAGGGCACCATCACTTTAACTCTGATTTAACTCCCACCTCCAAGGCAGCTCTTGGCACAGCTGCTGGAGCGTGCCAGGCTCAAGGCCACCCTCCCCACCACCCACATCTCCTCCCAGGCACTTCAGACACACAAGGTAAGCCATGAACGAGCCCTGCACCAGCCACCCACGAGTCACATGCCAGTGAACCTCAGAGGGTTCAGCTGAGAGGGAGGATTGATCCAGATGCCCCTCCTGTGCCCTGCTCAAGCTCTGAGGTGGGAGCAGCTCTCCACAGGCTCTGGACCAGAACCAGAGTGGAAAACACTACTTTAACCTCAGCACCAGCATCTCCTCATCTTTCAGCTGACCAGTGAGCCACTTCCCTTTTTCATTTTTAGAACAGCATCACTTCATACCCAGAGTCAGGGGAGGGAGGACCTCTATCTTGCAAAAAAAAAAAAAAAAAAAAAAAGAAAAAAAAGCCTTTTTTAAACAGTGCAAGAACTTCAACAGGAATTCAGGACAATTAAATCCACGTCAGGAGAGCAGAGAGGAGCAGGAGGCTAATAAATGGCACGCTCCACAGGTTTATGAATATTTGAACTATATTTCTTAAAAAAAAAAATAGTACGTTACTGCAAGTTATTTAAAATGAGTAACTCCCTTTAATGAACCTTGGTACCATCGTGCTGACTAATAGAGTAATAAAGAGTTTAATCCATATTTATGTACATTTTATGTCATTACAGTTGGTGCCAATAAATTAGCAAGTCCAATAAGAGTTTGATTTTATACCATCACTGCTATTAAATGTGCAACAACACACCGTACATGAGCACTAGCTTTTCATTTTATTTAATTTCTTTTTTTCAGGAGATAGGCTGTGCTAGCAGAGAGTGGGTACAGCAGGGGAACTCAGTGCTTGTTCCTGCAAGATCAGATCCTATTTAGGGGTGAAGCAATAAAAACAGGGAGTTTATTCCTCAGAGCACTGCACACTGTGCTGCTTCTGCATCCTGCAGCAGGACACAGCCATGGAGAAACACTTCTGCAGGTGCCAGTGGTGATTATGGAGAACTCTGAGGCACTTTAAAGTGATCAAATTAAAAAAAAATAAACAAATTAAGAGTCAGCTGGTAGAAAACTATATAACTCTGTTCTTTTAAGGTGTCTTAAAAGGGCCCAGATAGAAACACAAGCATCAGCACCTCAGGTCGCTTTTGGAAACCTCCGTCATGAAACACAGCACGGCCCTTGTCACACCAGGATTGCTTAATTAACTGGATATTGAGGAAAAAAAGGGCTGTGAGCAATTTAAAGTGGCCTTTTGACCCCCCTGGGTAACTGGGAAATACTGCAGATGAGATTACACGGAACATGATGCTTGTTTTTGGAAAAAGCCTGCGCGCAGCAGTTACCCAACATCCCACCAAGGCAGAGATTGAGCTCCTCAGCTCCATGGGGATTTTGGCTGGACAAACCCACATGGTTCACAACCCCATTTCACCAGCTGTTATCCTGGTGACAGTTAAGGAATAACTTCCCAGGCTTAAAGCTCAAGGAAGTAGCAAAACCAGAGATAAAACCTCAGGCTCCTGGACTCGAGCAGCCCCCAGACACACTTGCTCTCCATCAATCCTACGGCAGCTCCTCCTTGCTGAAGCCCCGCCTCAGAAGCCAAATGGAGTGATGGAAAACTCACTCAGAATAACAGCTGGTCAAGGCAAGACTGAGGGATCTGATTTTTCTTCCGCTTCCAAAGCACCAGTGGTTTTCTTACACCAAGAAACCCCGAAGATTCCAAAGGACAAGCCCTTTATGTAAGAGGTTGGCACCACAGAAACGCAAGTCCCCGCCCTCCTGCTCAGTAATTACACTGCACCAAACCCAAAAACTGCTAGTAATTGCTGTCCCACTGCCCCTTGGGTTTGGAGGAGGGAAATAACTATTTCAGTGGCATCCAGAAAGGAAACACCCAACACCACTCCACCGAGGCTTCTCTGCAATTAAACGCTTGACTGTTACTGTGCTCTGCTCAGAAACGTCTCCTACACGGTGTAAGTGTCTTGTAACCCAAAAACACTGTTGATCTAAGGAATTCATAGCTCCAGGAAGAATTTTTTGTGCGTGAAGTCTGTGTTTGGCCAGTGGGAATGTGGATTAGAGACTCCCTCTGCTCTCGCTGTGACTCAAAATTGAAAGGAGCTTGGGTCAACAGCAGATTTTTCCCTGTTTATTTGCTTTGCCACTGTTGAACGCAGATCTGAGGATAATGTGGGAATGAAAGGTGGCAAAGACAATGGGAATGTTTTGACAGGCTTCCAGAGGGATTTAGGGTGGTGCAGACCCGAACAGCTGATACCTCCACCAAACTGATTAAAAAAAAAAAAGTTTTTTGTATGCAAAGTCTGTGCTTCCCACATTTTATATGGTTGATTAAGGATGATGCACATGAAAATAAGCAGGATACAGTAAATAAAGTACATTTGGATTTCTTGGAAGTTTATGACATGTTTCTTTCCCAAGTCTCATAAAAAAATCTAAATTGTCATGAGGTGAGAGGGAATGGCAAATCACCTCCCTTTCCCAAGTAACAAACCTGAACCTTCCCCCCAAAAAAGTGAACAGGAGGAGGGAGTAGCTGTTCCCTAACCACACCAGAAAGGAAACCAAAGTGTGCTCGTCAGCTGACATGTTCCAGCAGTGTTTAACACCAGGCTCTATTAACAGGCATCCCAGGCAATTTGAAACAGCACAAAGCAAGAGACAATGTGACAATAAAGCAGCATTTTAATTAGCAGCAGTCCTTTCCCTGGCCCAAAAGGTTCCTTCTGTGCATTCATATTCCCAGAACAACGAAAGCCTTCTTGTATTTCATAAATCAAAAAAACTCATAAAACAAGGCCCTGCAATTGCACATTCCAGATAATGGTCCAGAAATAAATTAGGCAATAAATATCAAATAATATATCCCCATCAGCAGTGAAAATCTACTCTTTGGATAATCAGAAGGGAAGATGCCTTCCAGCAGCTTATGCCTGGTAACTCGAAACAGGTAAAACAATAGAGAGCTTTAATAAATCTTTTAACACCTTTTCTGCTGAAGAATATAGCAATTGTCCTGTGTAATAGCTTCCCTGAGCCCAGTATCCATCAGCCCTGATGCAGTTGGTGTCAAAACCAGGGAATCAGAACAAGAGCCACTTGTCAAAATCAGGCAGAGCTTTCCTCCCTTGCAGCTGGGCCTTGTTCAGAATTTGGTGCCAGCCATCACTTACAGCAAAACACATTTTTGAGAAACTCAGGGCACTCATTTCACCCTGGCATGAAACTCCCTGACCCCCACAGACACTCACTGGCCACATGACAAAATTGATGGTGACTTCAGCAAAGCTATTTTGCTTTGCAGAGGTGGCAGCAGCTGGGGAAGGACTGTGAGAGGTCCGGACCCTGTGAAAGGTCTAATTCCTCCCCCCCCAAAAAAGTCATTTTTCAAGTACTTTATAGAGTCTGATCCCAGAGACATTGTAATCTAAAGCAGAAAGCTTGAAGGCTTGATCTCCCTTCACTGAGGACACAGCAGAATCCACCCCTAAATATACCACGAGCACAGGGGAACAGGTGCTCAATCCTTGGGTTAAAGGTGCAGAAGCTTCTCAGAAAACCACAAAACCTACATATTTTCATCCAAAAGCAGCAACACAAGCCCAGAGGACCAGCAGTGCCAGAAGCATCACCTCCCAGGAGCTCAGGAGTAACTCTTACCTTTCCGAAATCCCGGACATCGAAGAGGTCGAAGGGATCAAACAAATCGCTGTTCCTTAACCCAAATTTGTCGTGACACACCTTCAGGAAGGTTCGGATGTTCTTCAAACAGAGAAACTGGGGAAAACAAAAGAGAAAAGGAGGGAAAAACGTGAGTAGGACAGGCACAAATTGCAACTGATATTTACTGAGTTAAATTCACGTGCAAGACAACTTAACAGGGACTTAGAAACTTGCACTGGAAAGCCAGGCACGAGTTTATTTGTTGTTACTGAAGATTTCGGACTCCGGGTGCCCTGTGAGGGCTCCTGTGTTCTCAGCTGCACAGCAGAAACAAAACACCCTTTTGAAAAACAAATTTCTCACAAGGTAACATTGCAGAAGGGCTGGAGAACTCAAGCCAGGACACTTCCCTTTAAAGGCCAAAGAAAAATATAAATTACAGTTGATGTTCTACAGAAGGCCGGTGTTGAACTTTTAACCACTTCCAGCATGATTGCATCTGGTTCCCTACAGAAGGGGCACATGTTACAGCCTGGAGAAGAGAAGGCTCTGAGGAGACCTTAAGAGCCCCTTCCAGTTCCTAAAGGGGATGGAGAGGGACTTTGGACAAGGGCATGAAGTGACAGGACAAGGGGGAATAGCTTCACACTGCCAGGTGGCAGGGCTGGATAGGATATTGGGAAGAAAATCTTCCCTGTGAGGGTGGGGAGGCCAGGGCACAGGTTGCCCAGAGAAGCTGTGGCTGCCCCATCCCTGGAAGTGTCCAAAGACAGGTTGGACCTGGTCTAGTGGGGAAGGGTCCCTGCCCATGGCAGGGGCTGGAACTAGATGATCTATAAGGTCCCTTCCAACTCCAACCATTCCCTGATTCTATGACTCTGCTACAACACTCCTTGTGTGTGGTGCTCTACATCCACACACATGCAAACATACACCCCTAAAAAAGACTGGGACATTGAAAATCTGGTTTTTTGCTTTGGGGAATGAAACAACTGACAATTTATTCGAGTACCATTTGCTCCCTGACCCTCACACCTCCCAGATGCTGAAGGTACCATAAACACCAACAGACTGACAAAAACACAAACCAGCCACATCCAGCCCATGCCAGTCCTGAGGCTCAGCCTTGGGAGCTGCTCCTGACCCAACTCAGATCCTGTCCCCAAGACCAGAGACTGTTTCCACAAAGCTTTGCTCATCTTTAACCTTGGCCCATTTGAAGAAGCAGAAGCCTCAGCCCTCCAGGGACCACCCTTGATTATTCAGGGAGGTCAACTGGCAGAGCAACGTTATCCTTCTCTTTCAAGAAAATCCTGTCTTTGACTACAGCAATAATTGGTTGTTTATTTGGGAGCATCAGGGATTCTGAGGTCTGGGGACTCCAGTCTCGCTCCAATGGTGCTGCCTGGCAGCAGGGGCTAAGAGGAAAATAATAAAAATCTGCTTCATTTCTGCAGCTGCATCACCTCCATCCTTCATCAGGATGGGCTGACTCTGCTGAGCCAGCCAATTAACTTCCCTTTTTTCTGCAGCCTCGTTACAAAATACCTTCAATTCATTGCTCTATTTTGAAGCAACTCTTTTTTTTTTTCCCCTCAGCAAATTCCTCACAAATACCTAACAAACATGTAAGAATCCCAAGTAAACCAATCCATTAAAGGGGTGAATCACCCCCACGTGATAAGCTGCCTTTGGGTGGGTTTGCCCAGCCCGGTTTTGTCACATGGCACCATCTCTGCTCCCCAAGCTGTCATCAAATACACTCCACGTAAAGACACTGCTTGCAAACTTCACCCAGAGTTCAAAGCAAAATAAAAATAGCTTAATTTTCTTTTAATTAAACGAATCAAAGCAGAGTCTTCGGGGCCATGGTATCTCCGCAGACACCACCACAGTGCAGCTTGTTATCACCGCATTTGGGATTAGAGACGGGGTTTCCAGAGGTGGATTAGCAAGACCACCTCATTAACAACAGGCTGATTCACCTACACAAAGAAAGGAATAACCTTTTACCCTTCTCCCCCACGCCAGCCCCTCGACATGGGGCCGCTGAGTGACAGCAAAGCTCCCCCAGCACAGGGGGTGGCACAGGACAGTCCCATCACATCAGAGTTTTCTCATTAGACAAGCACGTGCCAGAGGCAGAAACTGAAAACAAATCTGGTTTTCTAGGGCATTCCTCTATCTCACATAAACACTGCAGTAAATATAAGTGTCTAGACAGAGGTTTTTTTCGGAATTGCTTTACAACCTCTCTTGCTGACGTGGGTTATTTCATAACTTTATCTTCTGGGTCTCTGCAAGAATTTACACCCCAGGCAAACCGGCTGCTTGCAGCAGGGCCGCGTGTGCTGCTGCACTGCAGTCTCATTGATTTCAAATTTCTAGGCATGTGTTTATTTTAAATCCTTTTAAGCCTCCAATTTTGAAAGTTAATGACACAGGTTATAGCCACAATTACACACAGCAAGACGCAAACTTCCTTCGCAGAACCGCCCTGCCCTTCTGCAGCATTCCCTCCTCGACTCCCGCTCATCCCAGGCTGGGCAGCATCAAACCACACACTCGTGGAATGACAGGATGGTTTGGCTTGGAAGGGACATTAAGAATTATCCAGTTCCACCCCCTGCCATGGGCAGGGACACCTTCCACTATCCCAGGTTGCTCCAAGCCACATCCAACCTGGCCTTGAACACTTCCAGGGATGGGGCAGCCACAGCTTCTCTGGGCAACCTGTGCTGGTGAAGGAACTGAAGGCCGAAGCTGATTTTGCTCATCCAATTCAGCTCTGGAAACCACCTCACCACCAGCTGCTAAATATGTGCAGCAGTGTGCCTGCTGCAGTGCCAGTGCCCTCCTGCAGCTCCAGGTGACATCAAAGAGCCACCACACACACAGCCAGCCAGGTGCTGAGTGTGGGCAGAGGACAAGCATCGAGGAAGGAACCATAATCTATTTAAAGAGTTGTTGAAAAAGGCCTGATGTAAAACACAATAAACCAAGGCAAGAAACCACAGTCCCCCTCCACCAGCAAGGAGCTGGCAACAGATTAGTGTGGCCACCACACTAATCACAACAAAAGCCTCCGCTCAGAATGACAACTGCAGGTGGGTTTCAACCCCACCTGAAGTTCAGGTGGGTACACTCAGCGTGGGTGTTGGTGGCACAATTTCTTGCACTGTTTCTCTCGTCAATCTACAAAGTGTTATATTGCACCTTTTTTTTTTTTTGGCATTTCGAGGTCAGTTTGCTGTTGATGGAGGATCATGAATTCTTGGCTCGATACAGTTACTCAACGGCCACATGTTAAAATTAGCTACAATTTAATATGGGCTGTGCCGAGGCCATTTTATTCACCAGTCAATCACACCTTTGGACAAGTAGACGTCTTGCAGGAGAAAAAGAGAGAGAGAGAAATCAATGTTCTCAATGGGGCTCATTCAACACCTGTCAGGCCCAAAAATCAATGGTGTCATTTATAGGCTTCGAGCAAGACTGTCACTGAGGCAGGATCCCTCGGTGCAAGGGACATCCCAGCCCTGCCACAACCCTCCTCCACATCCAAAACAGCCTTGGAACCCACCAGTTGTGGCTTCTGGGGACTGGCACCACCAGCAATCACAGAAATAGACCCGAGATCATGGCAACTTCCATGGATATCAGCATCTCCCACTGCACCGCCAGCCAGGCTCCAAAAGCAGCCATGGCACAAGTCCTTGGCACAGGCAGAACATCCTGGGCACTGCAAAGCCCAGAGAGGGAAGTTATCCAAGCCAGAGCAAGGAGGCAATGAGGGCAGGGATGGGACTACCACGCACAGCAAGAAACACATCTGGTTAAACAAAATACCTTGAAGGTTGACAAGAGATGAGAAAAGCGTGGTCAGTTCTGACCCAATCCTCGGAGGGTTTTAAAGAATCAGCATTAGAGAGAGGCAGAAGGGTCCCATCACCTGCACTCACTCAGTTTCAGAACAGATTCACTTATTTTTAACCACTCTGCAATGTCATGAAGTGAATAAACTGCTAAAAACTGCTCTCAGCCACTGCTCCCACTGGGAGCCCACAGTCACCCTCCTCCTGCACACGGGGAGGCCAACAACCCCAATGCCTGGGACACACTGGGAGCTTCTCAGCGGCTTCTGGGATGTCCTTTTGTAAAGAGGGTTTTTACAATCCTATTTCTTTTATTGGATTCAATAAGTTTACAGACACACAAAGGGTCTTGCTGCCGAGTTTTCATGTCACTCAAACTTGTCCTGCAAACTCAGAAATGCATTGGAGATGCCTTCAGTGGAGATCAAAAAAGGGGCAGTTTGGTATTTGAGATAACTCCAGATACTCCAGCACTTGGAATAAATCCACTTTGCACACCAGGAGCTTAGCAGGGACATGCCCAAAAGGCATCCCAGAGCTCTGCTGCTGCACCCCAGGGCAGGAAGGGCAGGTCAGATGTTTCTGTAGATGGAAACTCCAGCTCTGGGGGTGGGAGGGGAGCCCATGGGAGGGTGCAGGGCAGCTCAGCACCTCGCTCCTCCCCACACCCCCACGTTAGCCACCACCCCTCCCTGCGGTCCCTGTATGACTGGGCACCCCTGGCACCTGCACTGACTAGACAGCAGCCATTTCCAATGCAAATTTGCCAGAAGAGAGCCACCTACTCGAGCACCTCGGGGTTGGGTTGGAAACGGTTCAGCCTCAGCAGAGATGATGACAAGCTTGAAGGCCACATGTGCTCCCGACTCCCACCAAAGGGGCTTTGTTAAAGGAAAAATAGAATCATTTAGGTTGGGAAAGACCTCCAAGATCGAGTCACACCTTTATCTAAACCATGTCCCTTAAGTGCCACATCTACACCATGTTAAATCCCACCAGGGATGGTGACTCCACTTTCCTGAGCAGCCTGTTGATGGCAGAGAGACAGACTAAAAGCTGGAGAATGCAGCAGAATCTGCTCAGCAACCAAACTGGGATCCCAGGTGGGATCTGGAAGACATTCACGTGAGCAGAGCAGCCCCTGCTCCCTGCAGCTGGGATGGCACAAGGGAGGGAGGTGCAAGGCTTGGGAGTCTCCAAAGAGGCATTTAACAACGTGATAAAACACAGGAAAAGGAAAGAAACTAGAGGGGACGATTCTGTCTGGCAGGGCAGGATGGTGCAGCAGCTCACAGCTTTTTGGAAAGGGGCCTTTTGGAGAGGGAGCAGCTGCGGGGGGCCGGGGTTAGAGCTGGGGGGGGAAGCGGGGCCACACACAGTGACAAACGGGGCATCTGGGCACAGGGCCACGCACTGAGCTGTGGCCAGAGGAGCTGTGGGATTGAAACTGGTCCTGCAGCATGCAAGGAATGCTGCAGCTCTGCCTTTCGAGATAACCCGCTGACGAATGACGAAAGTAACTTTCTTTAGTGCTTCCTGACCGTGATGTCAGATTTCCTCTTATCTCGCTGCAAAGCACCAGGAGAAAAGTTGAGTCCTCAACAGGGGAGCTGTGAGCATCTGCTTAATCACAGGCTCTGCAAACGGGGAAGGGAGGGTCTCTCGTTGGGAAAACACCTCGTTTACAGCGATCAGTGGGGAAATGGGTATCCCATGGTGCAAACCTCTATAGAAAGCTGAAGGATGCACCTCCTCCAAGTCATGTCGAGTTCCCCCGAGCTACTCTGACATTGCAAAGAAGCACCAAAACTCCCTTGGCTTGCTCCAACAGCAAGAGTGGAGAGAAAATCCAAGAGCATCCAAGTACTCAGCAGGAACTGCAGCCAACAACTCTGCATGGCAGGGGGTTGGAACTAGATGGTCTTTAAGATCCCTTCCAACCCAAACCATTCTGTGACCTAAAACTGTGCAAATCACAAGTTTTATCTAATCTCTCCAAATGGCTCAGCCCCATCCAGCTCACCTCCACATCGAGGTGTTACCAGGACAGTTTCAGGAGCAGTAATTAGTCAAAAGCACAAGTGGAGCTTGTATTACTCCCACCAGCAGCACGAAATCTCCCGTGGCTTTGTTCCTCCTGGCTTTGTTCCTCCCCAGCTTCACCCCATTGTCTCTGGTGCAGATGAGCAGCCGCAGAGACAGCGCAAAACATCCCTGCAGAAAATTCCCCCTCTCGCTCACATTTGGATTCAAGTCACAGCTCATCAATTACTTCAGATGGACAGATTAAATTTCAGGTTGTTGGACAGCAGATTTATCTATTGAGAAGTGGAGAACGAAATTATTTCTCAAACAGTTTAGCACTATCATTTCCCCCCCCCTTTCAAAGACATTCCCATCACTGAGCGCTCCCGGGCTGGGCAAATTCCACTTAGCGAGGCTGATTAATGAGCCTGAAACACTGATGAGGGCTGACCTCTCCACAGCTTCTCCTTCCCCTCACATCCACCCATAAGCAAGATTTATCCCTAGGAGAGTACCTGAGGGAAAGCAACCATTTATTTTAGCAAACACCCATAGCTGGTCACTGGGAGGACTGGGTGAAGGCAAACCTACACAGCAAGCAAAGGTCCTTCCTGGTGAGAAGCATCAGCCTCAGAGGGACTACAAACCTTCCACACCTGGCCCCAGAGAAGCACACCACAGATCCAGGGAGGCTGTCCAGCAGCAGACCAGCACACTGGGACAGGCTGCCAAGCCCTACATCCTCACACCTTTGCTCATCATCACTCTTTAACTGGTCAAGCAGACAAAGATCTTCCAATTACCTTACAGGAACTTCCCATCATGGTTATGGGAGCTCAAAGGGAAGAGGTCTCTCAGATAACCACGTTAAAGCTCATGAATGGAAACCAGAATATACACAGAACTGTGAAAACAACTAAAAATAAAATTAAAAAAATAACAAAGAGGGGCTCTGGAGTAACCTATTAAATACCTAGAAGTCCCAAACCTCAGCCCTAGAGGCAGAGGAATGGCTCCCAGCACTGCTCAGAGTGGGCACAAACATTAACCAGAGCTCCCAGCCTGAATTTCACACAAGACATGAGCTACTGGAACAAGGTGAGGACCAGTGGCAAACACCTCCATGGTGGCAGACGCTGGGAAGAGGCGAGAGGAACAAGAGACAGAGCACAGGGTCAAATTATTTAACCCAGTCAGTGAGAGATGCCCAAGAACTGTTCAGTGACAGACTGAAGTATATATTGAGAATGTATAGATGTGCTGGCTCTGCTTGCAGAAGTCTGTGTGAGGGGAGCAGCATTGTCACCCCCTGGGCTGCAAGAGCTCATCCTATTTTATCTAAGGCAACTTTTGCTGACTCTTGAACTCTCCCTGAGGACTGCCAGGTTTGTTTCCTTCATTACATAGGTTTCTTCAGAACAAAAAAAAGGGAAAAAAAGAATTCCAGAAGCGTGGCTAAAACCCCCATCAGGCAGCTGATGAGTCCAAGATAACGCGGGGCTGGAGGAGGGGACAAGGATCGAGTGACATCCCCCAGTTTGGAGAAGGGAAAAGACGTCACAGGCGAGCCCAGATGTTTGTGTCCTCGGAGGCAAACTCCCGACAGCAGCGATGACCTTCCCAAAGCTCAAAACCACATCTGAGCCCTCCCTGGTGGCAGGAGAGGCTCGTGAGAGCCCGTGCAAGGAGCCCGCAGACTCCCCGGGGGAGCGCTGGGCTCCGTCCGTCTGTCCGTCCCGCCGTCGGGGGGTCACCCAGCGGCACACACGGGCTCTAAATGAGAGGAAGGAAGCTGCAACTTCCCAAAGAAAACGGCGGAGCTGCCGCCGATGACAGTACTTCCCTCCTTTGTGGAGCCCTCCGAGGGCTGCAAACGCGGGGCTCCGCTGAGAAAGCCGGAATTTGTTAAGGGAAGGGCATTAATTGCCTTGGGGCGTTTTATCAGAGATGCTCACGGGGTTTGAAATTCCCTGATCCCACACCCAAGGTCTGGACAGCCCAGCCACCCAAAATCCAGCGGGTCCAACAGGTTCAGCACGGGTCCAAACCCCAGCCATAAGTCTGAGGTTTGTGTCACCAAAACCCTTCCCGCTGAGGTTTTAGAAAACCCCAATCAAATCCCTGCATCGCGTCGGGCTGCTGATTGTACTTCGGAGATTTATCTTTCAGGATGTCCCTGTGAAAGAGATCTGCAGAGCCACTCCCAGGAATCACAACAGCTTCTCGAAAAATCAGGTGGGCACAGCCCTCTCTGATGGCCCTGATCTCCACCAACTCCTGGGGGATGGCAGGGCAGGGAGCAGAGGCTGTTTGCATCCTCAGTTATGGATGAGTGTGGGAAGACCACCAGGTATCAGCATCCTACTTCAGAGGAAAAACCCAGCTGGACCTTCTGAGGTTCATCAGTACCACAGCAAATACATCCAAAGTGGTTCTTTTGGACTTTCCCACAGTATCCAGGAAGCTCTGACTCCTGCATCCCACATCTGGGGTGTCTCCACATCCCTACAGCAGACTGCCAAATCCAGCCTGGGCTTCAGTGAGCAACTAGATCTCAGACTACAGAAAGTTTGGGAGCAGGAGAGCTTGGAGGGATTGCTCAATCTGCCCACATTTGGCACCCTGAGAGTCCCCTTCCACATTCATTAAATCCAGCCCTGTTCTATTCTTGCTGGAAGACATGCAGCTCCACCAGGAAAACTCAGTTAAGAAAGTGGAAAAAAAACTAAAACCAAGAACCCCCAAACAAACAAACCCAAACCCAAAACAAAACCAAACAAAAAAAACCAGACACAAAAAACCAACCTCCCCCTAAAAAAAAGGGAAAAAAAAAGAAAAGAAATTTTAAAAAAGAGATGCCTTGGCTCATACTATTGACATGAAGTCCTAAACTCATGTTTGCCTCACCATGGCTCAAACTTCATTGCTCAGAAAACATGACCACAGATAAAAGATGGAAAAGGAAAATTGTGATTAGAGCTGGTCAAGAAACAAGATACCTTCCCACGCACTGAGTTTTAGGCAAAGAAAATTCAAAACATTTTGGCCAACCCAAAGCTCTGAGATGGGACTTGACCTGAACCATGACAATCAAATTATAACAGACCATTCAGCTGCTGTTAAGGAAAATGAGTAATTGCATAACCCTATATAGAGTTACACTGCAATGACACGCTTCCAGAGAACTTTCCAAGCAGCCATTGTTCCCCTGCTCCTCAGGCTGGCGCAGGGAATCGGACCGTGATGAACTTTTCACAGGGCAGTGGTGAGAACAGCTACAGTGCATCTCTGAGATGAGTCAACAGCAGCCAAGTCAGCAAATCAGGCCCTGTCACGTCAAGTATTTGGTCCAGACCTGAGGGAGGACGCCCCAGGCAGCAGCCTGCAAGCCTGGGCTAATTCAAGGAATTCACACAGCTGATTTTTGTCTCTAAAACCAAGCAGCCCTATGTAAGTGCTGAAGAGACAAGCTCTGAGACTTTGGAGGCAGAAGAGAACCATGGGGTAGGTGCCTGCTATAGCTGACTCCAATGTCATTTATGCAAAATTGTCAAAGCAGGCTGTTATTAAATAATAACCAAACAAATATGTTGAATTGAAGGCCTTTATATTGATTTTATAGGAGTCCCATATGAGCCCAGTTTTGAAATACTCATTGATATCTGGAAGTGTTCAAGGCCAGATTGGACAGGGTTTAGAGCAACCTGGTCTAGTGGAAGGTGTCCCTGCCCATGGCAGGGGGGTGGAATGAGATGAGCTCTAAGGTCCTTTCCAAACTAAACCAGTCTGTGATCCCCAGGCCACCCCTGAGCTGATGGTGCCACAGCTGCCACCGTCAGACAGAGGCACATCCTCATCTCAGTGCACACACAACAGCCTCACTGCAGGCACCCCATGCTTTCCTCTCTTAAAACACCCCAAGAAATCTTATTTCACAAGTTCTTCCATCAGACCACCAGCATGCAATCTTCCAGCATCCAAAAGATTTTTCTGGGAAGAGCTTGTGTGGATGCCATTGGATTAATCATCCATCATGGGTAGATACAATTTTTCTACACACAGTCATGATGTTGGGTGACTCGCTTCCAATTAGACTCACTTCACTCTCAGAAAGCCTCTGCAATTACAACTAAATGTGTTTTCCTCACTGAGAGACGTGCCAAGTTACCTGCCAGGAGGCAGAAATGGAACACCCAACACATCCATCCCACTGAGCCCCAGCAGCACATGACACAGAGGGAAACCACCACTGAAAAGCAAACACTCAGCCACGAGAAATATTTCTAACGGTGCCTTTGGTGCAGCTTTTACCTTTTAAAATTGGTGATGGAGGAAAAGAACAGCTTGGAAAAACTGCAAACTTCTGCTGTTTTGAGATTTGCAGAGTCCTGTCTTGCAGACAAGTTCTGGAGATGATAGTTCAGCTTCCAGATCACCACAGGACCCAGAAGTGATGCTGGCAGAGAGCTCTGTACCCTAAAGGATGGAAACAACCCGCTCCTGGTGACGGCTGCTGACAGACACCTTGACACCCAGGCTGTGTTACACCCTCCTGGACTGCTGCCCAGGCTGCCATCTACTCCCTGAGCCTTGCCAGAAACCAGGCCAGTGGGTTTGGTGAAAAACAGCCCCTAAATGTCACACCAGGGGCCAGGATGGCATTTTTAGAAGTAGAAAACAAACACTCAGAACATTCTCTTAATGATGCCAGGTAATGAGGCTGAAAGACACCCTCCAGCTCCTTCCTAAAGAAGGAATTAAAGCCAGAACACTATTTCTCACATCCCGGGTAACTGGTGCAGACCTGCATATGAAATCGAGCTGCATTTTTACAAGATTAAGCCCACAATGTGCTTTTTAATAGGTCTCTGGATGCCTGTGGCAGCACATGGGGCTCTGCACTGCATCAGCTCCTCATGGCAGAGATGGGGCTGTCTTGGAGCAGCTCAGCAGCTTCTTCAACCCCAAAAGCAGCAGAAATGGGGTCGTGGGGTGTTCCTGGGCCAACCAACCTGTGGATTGCTCCTCCAGGCACCACCTCCCAGCATGGGGAGGTGGGAAGAGCAGGCAGGTGGAAAGACAAAGACAGACCTGCCCCACAAACCCTCTTATCCAAGAGGAATTTCTAAGGAAAAAACTCATGTGTTACAGGATCTACAAGGCAGACCTCGCTTGGGGAGGGAGCACCCACTGCGCAGCAGCTCTTCTGAGCCTCTTGGGTCATGAGGAATGGTTGAGCATCGTATCTCCTGCTATGGGCAGCAGCAGGAGCTGAACCAGAGGCTGGCAGAGCTGGGAGAAGGGGCCTGGGGCTCCTGTACCAGCATCTGGAGGCTGCCTGTGCCTGGGGACCGAGGAGGGACAGGCAGCCCTGAGGCCCTCGGAGCCGCTCGGAGCTTCTTCTCCTCGGCTTTAAATAATAAGTGTTTTGTTGCATTTCATTATTGGGAAGAACCCATGCTGTGAACAGACAGTGTGAGCTGGAGAACAGGAAGGGTTTTTGTTTTTCCCCAGTAGTTTAACTGAGGCTCATCAAGTTTTCCAGCCCCGAATTTCTCCTGCGCAAAAGGAACCTGAAACGGAGCAGCAGGAGTGGGGAGCACCTTTGCCTGCAGGGTGACAGCCTACACAAGGCACAGAAAATTGGTGTGGGTTATTAAAAAAAAGGTCTTAATGGAAGGAAAAATAAAAAGTTTTATAGCTTAACTGCTTTAGTCCTTGTGTTTCAGATCCAGGACCAAGGGCAGACAGACAGATGTTGCTATAGAGCAGCAAGGGGGTAGACAGATGAGGTTGGAGCCATGGATGGGACATACCATGTGTCTGGCAGAGCCCCTGCCATCCCACATCACCTATCCATCAGCCATGCCCAGGAGAAAACAGCCAACAAATCACCCATTTTAAAATGGAAAAGGAAAGGAGGGGGGGAGAGAAAGCCTAGCTGGGATGAATCCCCCCCTGCTTTGTACTTTCCCCCCACTAACAGAAAATGTTTCAAGTGATGAACCCACAGTTGGGTACTCAGCTGGGTACTCCCCTGAGTCTTCAGACCTCAGCAGGTTTCAGAGTACATCCCAAAATCCTACTTGGCATTCTCCTATCAACCCCAACTCCATTTCTTGTGTATGAGGAAAGGAAAACCCATCCACGAACACAGACATGAACCCACATTTTTCTTACTACCTCAACCCCTCATGCTGCCTTTGGCCATTTGCATTCAGGGTATCGGTTCCTCTCCCTTTCAACACTGCAAGGAAATTAATTAACTGAAGGGTAACTGTAAGTATCACAAAGCTTGGGAGGCCAGCACAGGAAATCTGAAGGTTAAGCATCATATTTAATGTATGCACAAGGTAAAAATCAGAATGAACTTCGATCAGGGGAAGGATGAGGAGGTTGCTGGCGTTACTGTGATGTTGGTTGTTTGGTTGGGGTTTTTTTTAAGATTAGAGCCTGTATTTTATCTTTAAGATTTCAATTAAGCATTTTTAGCCCTTGTGGAGAGAGGTGTAATTCCTTACTGCAGAGTATCAAGCATCATTCCATTCGCTCTAACATTGTAATGAAAGCCAGGTGGAAAGCAGAAGGAGAGCCATCACTCCTCAGCCCTGGCATTGAGTTTAAAGGAATCTCCAGTTGTGGAAAGGATGCTCTGAGCCACAGCAGAGGCAGAGCTGTCCTAACCAGCTCCACAAGCAGTTCTGCACAAGGTGTCTTGCCGTGCCTCACACGTGCCCAACGCAGCTTAATGATCCCAATTCACACCATAAGAAGAAAACATGCAACAAAAAAGGAAATTACTTCCCATTTCAAGTTATTTTTGCAAAGCAGAATTTAATGAGAGACTCCAGCCAAAATTAACTCTGGTCTGTAAAGTTTCCTAAAGCATTAAAAGATTTGTTACCACAATGAATTAAAGATCTTCCTGCAGTGCTTAAAGTTTCAACCATCGAATTTTGACCACAGACTCCAAACCTCTCTGGACTTGGGCACAACCTCATCCCTGACCTCCACTTCAGGGAGAGCCTTAAACTGAATTAAACCAAGGGGAGCTTCATTTCTGATCCATTTATTTAAATCTCTCTCTGAGAATGTGACTTTTACCTTATCTGGAACATTTTTTCCTTCCCTCCCAAGCTCCAAAGGCAAAATTTACTGCCACAGCAATGCAGTACAGTTCCTTTTCTGCATGATGAAAACAGGCTACAGAAAATTAATCTACTGGCTACTTAATTTGTAAAGCTGCTTAAAAAGGTCAGGCCCCCAGCTCATAAAAACCACCACTGAGAACAGATCCCAGTGATTACGGGAAATAAGGCTCTGGATATTTATATAAATTAATACTGGGGAGTATAATGAGATAACAGGACCCTCTAATCTAACACCCACATCCCACTCCTGGCAGCTCAGAACACTCATCTATTCCAGTAACACATCAGGGGTGCAGCCAAAGCTGGCACCTGAGGTTAAAGGGGGTTAGAAATCCTCCCAAAATCTCTGGAATGCTTTGACTGAATAGTTTCCAGATCTGGCTTCGGATTTTTTTTGAGGCAAGTCTTCTTTTCTGAGCCAGACTAATAGGGACTAAACACACACCAGCAGGGATATATCTTAGTCTACCAAAAATATAGAAGAACATTATTTTGGGGGGGGTTCATATTTTTTTAATGATGCTCTGTTAAATTCTTTAATGGGAAGTTTAGTGTGTGGATTAATAACAAACATCAACACTCCTGTGACTCTGCAGCTACCCCTGATTTACACCCACTTGAGCAAGAAAACTCAATTGGAACGTCTCCCTGTGAGACAACGGGAAAATCCAGTTATTTCTGGGAGCTGACTCTGCCTCTCTCCATCCCTGCACTGACTTGGGTCTAGTCAAACACAGGTATTTCCCCAGGACATGCATTTCCCCTGGAGCAACCTGGTCTAGTGGAAGGTGTCCCTGCCCATGGCAGGGGGTTGGAACAAGATCAGCTTTAGGGTCCCTTCCAACCCAGACCAGTCTGTGATTCTAAGAAACAGGACTTAATGATGTATTTACCAGTCAGACAGGAGCAGTTACACCAGACAGTACTTTCCTAATTGGAATATCTAAAATAAACTCTGTATAACAGTGTAATTGCATTCACAGAGCAGGGAGCATCAGGGAAGGCTGCATTGTTTTTGCTGTGCCAGTCTAATTAATTTGGTACAATGTGAGGGTGGAGAAAAGGCCCCAGGGACATGTTGGGCTGGACCATTAATGCTGCATTTCAGCCAGAGGGGCGAGGAGGGGAACTGGCAGAAGCATCCAGTTCCTTCCCCAGCTCAGCTGCTCAACTCCATCTCCTTCCAAAGCCACCCACTCTGCTTTAGGGGGCTGAAAACTGTCTGGACATGCAAGGACAGTACTCGGAGCTTAATGGGAGGGGATCAATAAGTCTAAACAGGCAGCAGCCCTAAAAGAAGCTCACTGACCCATGAATTAAAGTTATTTTATTGACACAGTTAAGACAGTGTCAACACACAGTTAAACACTCTCTTCATTTCCCCTTTTTTCTGTCAGTATCCCTGTTCTAATTTCCGAAATACCACCCAACTTAAGTCAATTTTTACTGCTACAGCTGCATATATAACTTCCTTCTGCTTTGAATTAGTCCTTTCTCTTAGCAACTGCCTCCACCAACACATACACAGTGTGGAACGTACAGAGAATTGTTAGGCACGAAATTAAGGTGCAAGGACAAGCACACAGATTTTTGTCAGCCTGATGTATACTCAGTTCTGTGCAGCCCCAAGCAGAAGTTATTAAAAACATTGGCTTAGGAGCCAGCATGATACATTTAAGAAGTCATACAGCAAACATTAAGGCAGGTCTGGCTCCTGTGAAAATGGCTGTGGCACGTATTAGGCTGAGCTGTTAGGAATAAATTGCTCCTCTGCATAATGCAATCAAGACTATGCAAAGAAAAAAAAATGAAGGCTCCACACTATTTTACAGGGCCATAAACACCAAGGGAAATAAAACATCTTGCCTAAGGTGTAGCTTTCAATGCAAAAAGCTCTTATTCAAAGCAGTGCTTCCTCCAGCTCCATGGGGAAAGGCTTTCCAGCTGCCGAGTGCCTCAGGGAGGGGAGCAAAAATAACATGTCATATAAAGTCATCATGACCCATCACTTCTGGTTGCACTCAAGAAGCAGACAGACTTTTCCTGGAGCACACTCCACCATGAACAGCATTCCCTCTCCAGGACTTGAGGAGTGACCAACATCTGTCTGACGGACATCCGGCAAAGGGGTCACATCCCGGGAGAGGGGAGGGAAGCCAAGGCATTGCACGGCCTCCCTTGCTGTTGGATGATTAATGGAGCCTTCCAGGGAGCAAAGCCTTTCCACGTTTGGGTTTGTAACTGAAATGCACAGGTAGATCACATCAAGCCAGCCTGTAGTGGCTCTCCCCAAATCACCAAGTGTGTGTGAGGGGGCACAGACCGAGACCCCACAGACAGCTGAGCCCCTCGGAGTGCCTGGCCCTGCACAGCCAGGGATGGGCACACACTGATGCCTCGTTCCCCAGCTTGGCAGAAGGGATCAGAGAGGTTTAATTTGAGGTTTTAGTCCTCCTCCACTCCCAAGCACAAACCCGTTCAATCCCAAAAAAATTTCTTCAGGTTGCCTTGAATAATGCAAGGAACATCAAATAAAAGCGACGCCGCGATCTGAAAAGCAACTGCAGCTCCAGTTTTTGTCTCCTGCCATCTCAGCTCTCCCCTGGTATTGAGCTTCTGGTCTAAGTCAGACACTCAACTTTTGTCTCTCCTCTACACTAGCTCTCAGCTGCTTCCTACCCAGACAGAGTCTGGTCAACCACACGTCTGTATCCACAGAGAAGGACTTCATGGTTACACAATCCCTGGGATTGCATCCTCCTTCCCCATCTCCCACAGTCCACATCGTGAAGCTACAGTGACACGAGAACTGAGAACAGGCACTGCTTGTGTTTAGCCATGGACAGCCCAAGCTCCCAGGAAAACAGCAGTGCTCCCTTTGGTCAGCATCCCCCAAACCTGAGCAGGAGGGACAGTCACACAGCACCTGTAAATTACTGGTTTGACCTTGTGCCACTTCATTCTTTAACATGACTTTTTTCCTCCATGAGAAGCTCTAAGGTCTCACACCAGGTCGGTGTTCCCCACAGACCAAACAAGCCCCAAATATGCTCATAAACCCTTTGGAGGGCTGAGAAATCCAGCTCAGCTCTCTTCTAGCAGCCAGAACCTCCTCCCCAGCTGCCCCGTGGTTCTTCTCAGGTAGAATGAGATCTCGGTGCTCTGTATTCCCAGATTATCTGGATAACCTTTGCCCAGGATTAGGGCCTCTGTTTGCAAAGGGCTTGGAACCAAGTGGAGTTTGGACCTGTGAATTCATGAGTAATGTAAAAATAATCCAAAAAGTAACACAAATAATCCAAAAGTAATGCAAACATAACCTAACTGTCTGAGGGGCTTTTTTGAGTATTCATGTCAACTGCTAAAGGAGATTCCTGCAGAATCAGGGTCTGGAAGCAGCCCACAGCACACACACCCCCCCCACAGCAGTAACCCTCTGTTGTCTCTTTTTTTAACAGTTGCCTTAAACCCGCAGAATTGTAAAAATCCAGCAGTTGTTTGGTTTTTTTAAGCCACCCACAGAAAAATTCTGCAACAGTTTTTCCCAAAGAACAGCGGGAATAACGATGCCAAAACACCCAGGGAGAGTGTCTGGAGCTGCAGCAGCGATACGAACCCCGGGCTGCACATCAGCTCCGTTATCCTGGGATCTCACAGAGCTCCATGTGAGGATTCCAAAACCAAGGAGAGAGGGGTGGGAGCTGGGAAACTGAGATGTGTCTTAAGCCTAACGAACACCGAAAATGTCAAACCTCAAAGAAATAAACGAGCCAGCAAGTGTTGCACGGCCCCGGGGCGGGATGGTCAGCCAGCGCCAAAAGGCTTTTTTTTTTTTTTCCCCCCAGAGTTTTCAAGTAAAACACTAAGTGGGTGGAGGGAGGAGAAGTTCTACGTTGATTCTTCAGCACTTAAATACATGACAAAGCCTGGCTGCTAATGTGACAAAGACAAAACCGAGCAGTTATTAAGCTACCTCGAGCACAGAGACAAGTTAAATACCCCCTTTTTGTCTGCAGGTTTCTCCCGAGCTCTGTCAGGGCGGCTCCTCCTGCCTCAGCTCCACCAGAGCCAGGTAATAACAGCCCTGCTCGGCTGAATAACGGGTTTCCATGGAGTGATAACACTACCTGATGCCTTGTCTGTATTATACAGGATCCTCACACCATGACACTGTTATTAGAAGAGACGTCTCTCAAAAAAACCTCCAAATCACAGGGAAAAAAAAAACCCTCAGAAAGGGGATTTGAAGTGCTTCCCAGCCTACACAAGAGCAGTGCTCAGAGAAACACACTTTATTCTCTTTATTCCCCAGGATCAGACCATGAGAAACCTGGTGGCTACAGGGGATTAGTCCTTCCCTCTGCCCTGGTTCAGGAGGTTGAACATCCATGCGAACACACGGCCCCATCTTTGGCAAGTTCCTCTCTGCTCCCGTGGAATCATGAGGCTGCTTTACACCTCTTGAAGTTTTACTCCCACTCCTTTCATTCACATCCAGATAAATCAGATGTTTAACCTTGCTTAAGATCATTTTTCTCCAAGCATACAACAGATAATACTATTCACTTCATTCTTGCTGGTGGAGCCCAAAGCTGAGCGTGGGTTGGTTTGGGTGTTATTTTTTTTTAATTATTTGACGAGGAGGGAAATCCAGAATATCACCTCCTCGCTAGTCACTAATCATTCTGCTTTATAAATTTTAAAACTTGGGTATTTTAAATTCGCTTTCAAGTCTATGAGGCTTCAGAGAACACTTCAATCACGTTCTTATGTATTTCCCCAATGTAATGAAAGCAACAGCTTCCATGCCTGTTCGTCTGTCTTCCCTTCAGGAAAAATTAAACTGTCACATCACAGGACTCCAGGAAAAACACCAGGGAAGGAGACTGATAGAAATACTTGACCTCACTGCTGATGACACAGAGCTGTGGGTCAGATGCCTGCCCAGGAGAGGCAGAGGCTGAGTGGGATCCTGATCCCTGGAGCTGAGGAGGGATGGAGAGGGATCATCACAGGTGAACACACCCTGGCAGTGCCAACCCTCAACTGGGTTCAGCATCTCCTGATGACCCCAGTGAGAGCCAAATTGCAAGAAAAAAAGACCTTTATGAACATCCCACAGATGCTCTTCAGGTTGGGATGAGGCATCATGGCCAGTCTGGGTACCACATACCCACTGGTCTCACCAGAGATCCTCTCCCCCTCTCAGCTCCACCCTGAGCATCCACTGCTCCTCTTTGCCTCCAGGAATGATGGAATCACAGAATGGCTTAAATTTAAGGTGCCTTCCATCCTATCACCTAGTTTCAATCCCTCCATGATGTACAGGGATGCCACCCACTAGGATCAGGTCGCCAGAAAAGCAGAGCTATTTCCAGAGTTATTAATATTCACACACACACACACACACATACAGCCATCCCAGCTCCACCCAGGAAGGACTTATCTGGCAGATTTAACCATGCCAGAGAAACACTCAAAAAGAACCCAAAGCCAGCAAAAGTACTCTTGGCTTTGGGTGAGCGCTGAAACAATAAAACAAAGGACACTCAAGTCCCAAATGCACATCAGAGCCCCACATCACAGCTCTGTCCTTTCCCATTGCAAAGGAACAGATTTTGCCCACACTGCCAAAATTACCAGGAACTATGAAAATGCAATGAGGCTTCATCTTCCATCAGTAAATTCATTTATTTTTCTATAGAGGCTCTCACCCACCCCAGCAGCTGTATGCTAATTCCCCCTCAGCACTGCTTTATTATCACTTGGAACAGATGTTACAGTCGCTCCAAAATCTGGAGGTTACAAAAACTATTAACCTAATCTGGGCACCCGGATAAGGTTTGGGGAAGGGGGGGGGATGTTCAGCACTGAGGGGAACAGCTCAGCCCCATCCTTCTGCCACTGTGGCCAGTGGTCCCTGACAGCAGCACAGCCAGCAAAGTGGCCAGGCTTTGCTGCTCCTGCACAGCATCCAGAGCAATGACGGGATCCAAAACTAATTGACAAAAATACCCCCAAACCTTGCAAAACAAAGATGGAGAGATCAAGGGAGATGATGTGATTTACAGGCTTGTTCCAAAAACTCGGGGAAATTAGCTACAAGATCCCCATGGGTTTTCAGTTGGGCACAAATGTGGATGCAATAAGTGTTTTTTTTAGGGGTGTCTTTGTTGGGGTGTGTGTGCAAACAAAGTCATTTCAACCACAGATAAATCCAACTGCGAAAGGTTTAGCATTCCCCATGGAGTAGCTTTCTCCAGAGCAGCCCAGTGTGACTCCTGGAGTAATTAATGCCAGAATCTATTTATGACCTTTGAATAAATTGTTCTTTTCTGAAGGGAAAGCTGTTAAACATGTTAGCAAATATAATTAAGAGGGAAGGGGGGGGATGACAAAAATCTGGAATTAAATCTCTCCTAATTAGAAATGCTTCGTGCAACAACCTGGCTGAAACCCCACACTCTCAGGCAGATACTGTAGCTTCATTAAAGCTCCCTCATTACACTTCCCGAGATAGCAGAGCTGTCAACATGAGGGAAATTCACTTCTAACCTTTGTCACCTCTAAGAAAAAAAAAAAGATGTTTAGGTGTTCTCCATGCGGGTAAAGCTTGGAGACGTGCACCTGAACATGCTGAGGCTGTAAAACCTTCCAGCAAAAGGTCTGTTGTGCTATCAGGGAAGCATCACTCCCCTCCTCCCCAGCCACAGCCTCCCATTGTGTCCCAAGGAACAGGTTTTGCTGCCCACAGCCCAGGACTTCTGACCAGGTTTGCTGTATCTCAGGTGAAGTTCTCACCAGGGAGACACTGGTTGCATCATGCAGAAAGTGGCCAAAGCTGGTGGGAGTGGCATCAGTTAAAGCTGGGAAGTCCCTTGGAAATGTCCTCACTCTCCATCAGCGTGAACATCCCAACCCCTGGAGAGCCCAAAACTCGACCGATGTATCAGAAAGGGCTGAAGTGAGACCCCAAATCTGTGATGCTATCCCAGCATCCTGCCCTCAGCACTGTAACCTGAAAACCCAGAGGGCAGAATGAGCCACATTTGGCAAGATCCCAGATTTATTTTTAATTATTTCAGAAAGCCCATCAAAAACTCCAGTTTTATGTAAAAATATCTGTGCTTAAGTAATACCATCTCTAGTTGGTTTCAAACAAAAGCTGACCTATGCAGTGAGATGCTCCATGAATCATGATCTGCCTCCCTGGGAACAGCAGCTCCCAACACAGACCAGTCCAGCACAGTCCAGGCAGGTCAGCAAACCACAGTGCAACACTCACATTTCCTGTCCTGCAACTTCACACTGAAAAATCCAGACTTTTGGAGGGAGCCTGGAGCTGGGCAGGCCCAGCCTTCCTCCTGGGATGTTTGCTGCTAAGTTGGCTGGTTCCATGCTTCTGGTCCCTTGGAAGTTCTTAGGTCTGTTTTGTTGCTTGAAAACTGATCATTTGGTTAAAAGACCCCCACATCCACCTGCAAGACTTGCACATCTCCCCACCCGAGAGCTGGGAGCTGCAGGCTGCCACCAGCACCATGATAACACCCAGTCCCCAAAAACCAAGAAGCTTTGCCATCACCACAGCCCTCCTGCTCAGGACCTCCTGGGTTCTGCCCAGCACCAGTTGGTCTGGGGCCAGATGACCATTACAGAGCCATTTGCACCATGCAGATCGAGCATCTGCTGGCAGAGGGGCACTGAGGGAAGCCCCAGGGCCAGTTCACCGAGGCCAGAGGCTGAGCCCAGAGACATGCTGTGCTGAACAGCTGCTGCTCCAGCAGCAATTCCCAGAAAACAGCCCCAAATCCTGCAGCAGCAGCAGAAAAAGATATAGAATTTATCTATAAAAAAAAGGCATAAACTCTACAGCATAACATACTGAGTTTACTAGGAAAGTTTCTGTTTTATTTTCTGTTTAAAGTCACAATTCTCCAACAGCCATGGGAGAAAAAGACTTGTCTCATTTTTTTTGTCTCCTCCCCTCTCCAAAGCGACTTTCTTGGAAGATCACTCACGTGACAAAGTGCTTCCCATAAACACAGAGGGTCTGGATGTGCACACAAGCCTGTCCCAATGCTGTACACATTTCCTGTCCTGGGGACATGCCACTCAGCCTGGGATTTCCAGGGTTTAACACACTCCAGCTCTTAAAGAAACATAATTTTATTTACATATAAATATATGTATATGTTTTACACATCTATCTGTATCCTATATTTTATATAAAACATTTATACCACCACATATCTATCTCCTATTCTTATTGCTTCTGCCAACCTCCCAGGAACAGGGCTCTGCTTTAGGGAAAATCTGTATCCTCCCATGAACTTGAACGCTCCCAGCCCAGCTGTGAGAATTCCAAGTACCTGATAAACCCAAAGGAGCCAAACAGTTCATCCTAGAAAGCAAAAACAGTGGATAGAGCACATCTTCCTTCAGAGCAGTGTGGGGGCAGGTGCTCAGCAAGGACACTGTGACCAGCCCAGTGCAAGGCACTGCCTTGGGGCTTTCCCACAGGGATGGAGGAGCGTGTCCCATCCGCAGGATTCGTGCAGCCACAGCTCTGCCACGCAGCACAGGGAATGTCACGCTCCCAGCTTGGGAGTACGTTTGTTTTCCATGCATTGGATACTCTTGTCGTGCCCACGAGTTCAGTGGATTTCACAGACAATTCTGTGTTTGCAGCAGTAAACACAAATCACTTCTCCCGCTCCTCCCCTTCCTCAGCCACAAGACTCCTCTGTTCCCTCCTCGGCCCCCTTCAAATACCAGATGTTCCATTTAGCTGTAAACCACTATAAAACACAACAAAAGATATGAATGCTATAAAAGGGCCAATTTACTCCCCCCTCTACCAGTATTGAAGTGTATGCTGGAAGAGAAAGAGCAAATTTCCTCTATGGGAACCTTTTAACCATCCCACTCTCCCCGTTTACCAAACCCTGGTGGTTTGGGGGCCAAATCAAGGTCCCAGTGGGGGCAGGCACAAGCAGCTGCTCCATGGTCCCCCAAAGGAGCCAGGGCATGGAATGAAGCTCCTGCCAAACAGGGGACTGGACATCCCAGGGAGGCACGAATCCCTCCCAACCTCACCACTTGCATCATATCCAAAGACAGCCAGGAGCATCTCCCTGTGCCAAACCAGGTTCATCACCTGGTCAGCTGTGGCATGGCCTGGGAGAGAACACAGAGTGATGCCACTCCCTGCAAGGGTGTGCAGGGCACTGCAAGGTGGGAGACATTCCCCACGTCCAGCAAGCCTGGGAAATCCAATCCTGAGAAGTCAAGCGGCAGCACAGCAAATAAAAGCTGATTTACCACAAGGTCTGTACCACAGGCAACGCTGCGGAGTCCCCTGACAGGGGAGTTCACTGGATCACAGCACTGAGGAGCCAAATGGGCAGAGAGAGTCAGGATATGACTCAGGCTGGTGGCCTTCCAAGGAGGCAAAGGAGGACCTTCAGCTGAATCCTCGCTGTCCAGACAGGGCAGGCCCAGGGGTTACGAAACAAGAACAGATTTCACGTTACCTCCTGCTGCCCAAGCAACCCCTGGTGGGAGGAAGAGGGAACACGGAGGCACATCCTTTCTCCTGTGACAGGAAGGGCTGGCAGCCCTCACATCAGGGTGAAACAACTGTTTGGGGACTCCAGAAAAGGGTTCAAAAACTTGTTCTGCAGGACTTGTTAGACAGGCTGGGGAATTTGATGGCCAAACTACTGCTCTTCAGTGACTTCTCCTGAGCATAACTGATTTTTTTTTCAGAGCAACCAGGCTCTGAGCCTACACACAAACAACCTGATCCATCTGCACCTGTATTTTTTCCAGTCCTTTCTATGGTGGAATCCTTCTGGCCTTGGCTAGAACACAAACACCCTGACTTAGGAGGAGGGGACTCATATGGTCCAATCACCCATTACAGATATAGCCCAGGAAAACCTTTCTGATTAGGGCATCCTAGCTAAAACTTACCATGAACATGGGCAGGACTCAACAGGGTTGAGCTGTTTCAGAACAGGATCCCAGTCAAAAACTCCCCCAAGCAGCACAAAACACCAATGTACTGAGAACAAGCCACAGGGCTCAGCAGCTGCAAGGTCACCGATAAACCCGAGGTATGGGACACCTGGACAGCAGCAGTTTTGTTATACATAAAACCCTGTACTTTGCTTTCTGGTTTGGCAACTTCCACCTGCACTAAACAACAGTCAGGAGAGCCCAGCCCTGCCTGTCCATCCCCTGGAAACACAGGAGGCTCAGAGCCATCCCAGAGGGTGGAGAGCAAGGAGCGGTTGCATCCGAGTTGTATCATCGGGTGAAGCACAGCCCTGAGCTGCAACCAAAGAAAACACAGGGGGGGGGAGGAAAAGCCATTTTTATTAGAAACAGACCTTTTTCCAGGCTTTTTCTTGAAGGGGAGATACAACTCTGAGAAAAGTAATTGCATTAACGCCGAGTTTGACGCTGTCAAATGCAGACTGTGATTAATAGCTGCCCTGAAAAAGAAGGTCCTTCCCCCTCCTATAAAAGGAGCATCAAGGGGCACACGGCTAAGAATAAGCAGGACACATGGCAGGGGTGGCAGGTGAACCTGGGCAGCTGCTGTAAAGGAACACAGGAGTCACCCTGTGCCCAAGCTCGTGCCCTGGGGCTAATTCTGACCGGAGAGCTGAGGGTGACTCACTGCAGGCTGGCAGCAGGGACAAGGCCAGGCTTTGCCTGGGGCCAGCACCAGTGAGCCCCAGGGGTGCTGGGATGATGCACAGACAGCTGGGCAGACAGATGGACCCGGCATTAACAGGAGAGCAGGTCACCCTGATGGGCACTGAGCAAGCCTTTGGGTGGGACCAGAGCTCTGGGAAGCTGTGCTGCTGCTGGGAGAGCAGCCACTGGACCATTTTAAGATCACTGAGAGTCCAAGGGATGTGACTCATGTCAAGAGAAGGGGAGGGGGGAAAAAAAAAGAAAAAAGAAAAGCTACTGTGGAGCTCAAAGGAGGTGGATCCATAGATCCATGCTTTAAAAATCAAAGCAGAGATAATCTTCACTTCCCAGAGGTGTTGCCAAGCTCACTGTACTTACCAGCCTCCACCATCCAATTCTCCCCACCTCAATATGCACACTTGGCATGTGCAGCAGCCCTCTACCCCCTCATTCACACTGCATCCTAAATCTGTGTGATCCTGATGCTCCCAGCCCAGCTCTGCCCTGAGAACCCCCAGCTCAGGCTGCTGGGATTTATGGGATGAGCGTATCTTTGATAGACTTCTAAACACAGGCTTGAGGGGAATCAAATGGAGAAGGGAGAAAGCTCAAATGCTGGAAAAAAGGTTTGTCTCTTTAAGAGGCGACAAAGAAACAGATCAAAAATTTGCCCTCAGGTCAGTCTGAAGCAACATTTCTGTCACTGCCAAAAATCAGGTCCCTTCTGGCTACAGATGAGCTGAAGAAAGTGAAGGGTTCAAGGCACAGGGAGTCTCACACCCACGACAGGGTGCTGGGTCACATCCTGCCAGGCACGGCTGAGGTGGTGATGCTCAGCCCTCCCACATAATCCAGCCTACTTTTCTGCAGCCCTAATCCCTCACCCAACAGCCCTGCTTCAAAGCCAGCCCCACCAGCTGAGCATCACAAGTGCCACTGCTGAAAATCCAGCTGTTTGTCCCTGGAAGGGCCCAGCAGGAAGGTACCCAGTGTTCCTGGCGGTACAGCCAGCACCAGGGATCCCCACCAAGGAGGATGGACAAGCCAAGCATTTTTTACAGCTCATCAACATGCTGTTGAGAGAGAAGGCAGCTTCCAAGACCCAGTCCCAACTTGAAAAACGACCAAACTGACTGTTTTTCTGGCTTTGTGTTTTTAAAGGCATCTATTCATTCAAGAGCCCGTTCCCGGTAGGTATTTAATGCAGGTATTTAACTCTCATCAATCATTCAAGGAGTAAGGGGGGGGGAAGAAAAGTTTTCAGTGCTTTTCATGCTGCTTGGCACAGCCCAAAGGATCCATCGAACACTTTCTGCTGCCTTCTGCCCCACCAGAATACATATGAGCCTTCAGCTGCAGGTTCAGATGGATCTTGCAACCTCAAACAGCCGAAAAGAGGGTGCTACCTCTGGCTAACACAAGGTTTTAGGGGTCTACTTGACATGCAGGAGGCACGAAGGGGGGCTGGGAAGGAAGATTAGAAGCGGTTCCCATTTGCAAGGAGCTCACGAGCTCGGCCTTACACACAGAGCACCTTTTTTTCCCCCCTTTTGTAAAAGCTCAGCACATCCAAACGGGAAGTCACTGAGACACAGTAAACAGGGATATGTAATGAGGCCATTTTTTTATAGCCTTTTTTTTTTGGAACAGAACTCAATTTCAAGAAGCAGAGAGTAAATAAAAAAGCCAGAGGACCTGAGCAGGGTAAATCAGAGTCGCTACACAGAGCTTGCTCAAACAACCCAAGTACCCAGTCAGCTCTGATAATACTGAATTATATTTAACTACTATCATGACATATGGAAGTAATTACAAGCACTGCAGCTATAAAGCCTTCAAAAAAAAAAAATCCCAAAGCCTTGTGAATAATTACCAGTACCAAATACACCAAGGTGCCTTCATCCCCCATATACCTGGGGGAGGCAGCGGCTACAGACCACCTGCTCCCTCTTGTCACGGCAAATGAGCGCCTACATCATCAATAAACGGGATTTTGATAGCAAATTAATGCCACCTTCGAGAAGAACCACCAGGCATGGAGCCATCTGACAGCTCAGTCAGGTGTAGGGCGTTACACCCATCAATCCTGGGAGTCGGTTGTCTGCGTTGGTTCCTTAATAAGAGCAAAACAGAGCAGTGGGCAGCCAAGTCATCGCGCCAATTACGTTTGCTGCGTCTCATCAGTCTCAAGAGCCCTAATAAAACCTCCAGGCGCTGCAGACTGAGATGGATTATCTCTAGAGAGATGTCAATATGCTTCAAAATAAGAATCCTTAATGAGCTGGCCATTACTGCTAACTTAAAGCCTGTGCATACACGAATACACACATTAAATCTGTTCCTGCTTCATCTCAAGAATCCAGGAGGTTCTGAAGCAGGAAAACAAAAAATATATTTAGCAGTGTGCAGACCAGGATTGGAGGAGGGGTGAATGCAACATGATATCAATGGGAGTCTTGATGTTAAATCACCCCATCAACAGTGGCTTTGATGTAGGTACCAATTCCCACCTCTCAACACCTGGAGGAATGTCAGTGTTACAGAAGGTAACACTGCAACAGCACCTTCAGACAGCCAGGATGGGGCAGGATTTGAGGGGTTATTGCTTTTTTTCTTACCTAGTCTCCCTTGAATAAACCCACATTATCCTTCAGCTCCAGAGATCAGAAGCAGAAAGGCCCTTCACAACATCACCCCAAGCTCCAAGAAGTTGAACCACATCTGCCAGACACCAGGGGAATTAACCACCAGAGAAAGGACAGTAACCTGGCACACTGCAAGAGCTCCAGCTCCCAGGCGTTCCAGCATCAGGGATAATTCCTGATCAACCCCCCACATGCAAAGATGTCCAGCACAGCTGATCCCATGAGGTCTCTGCCCAGAGACCTGCCTGAGAAGCAGCACAATGCAGCAGGGCTCACTTGAGCTTCCCTGCCCACCTCAGTACACATCCAAGTCTCTGTCAGGAAGGATTAATTTTATCTAAGGCAAAAAAAAAAAAAAGAAAAAGGAAAACCCCCACAAAACTCACACCACCAAATATCAACCTCACCCAAACGTGCAATCTTTTCATTGCACGTATTTTTTACACCTCACCACGCTGAAACACCAGTGAAGAGTCATTTAATTTGTATTTGACCAGATACTTAATGAAATTATGATTCGAACCCAATTACTGATGCAAAGCCAAAGCTCTGAGATCTCCATCTTACAAGAGTAGCTTGGGATGCAAGAGCAGCTGCACCACAGTGGCAGAGAACTGGAAATCTGTGCCAGGTAAGGAGAATGGGGAGAGGAGTGGGGTTCAGGGAAACACTGTGCTGAGAGTTGAGCACGAAGGGCAGGGAATACAAGCCTAAGGGGGTCCCACATCCACTCCCATTTACAAATACAAATGTCCTTTGCATCACACTCTTGCAGTTGGCTGGCAAACCACCTTGAATTACACCCCCCCAAAATCCAATCATGGTAACAGACATAATGATCAATAAGTACCAAGGGCAAGTATGTTCATCCCACTTCCCAACTCTCCAGAAACAGCCTCTACAGCAAAAACAATTAGCAGAAATCAAGTTTCACTCCAGCCTCATCAAAACTGGCCTCACGACCACTGACTCTCAGAAGAGAGCTGGGCTTTAAGACTGTTTTTCCTGTTTATTTTGTCAGCCACTGTGGAGGTTCAGTACCTTTGGGTCATCCCATCCTGCCAGGGACCCCAAAGCACTGGAACTGAGCACGAAAATAATGCAAATTTGATACTGCAACCTAATGGGGCGATTTGCCTTATTTATTTAATTAAGCACCATGTATTAAACTACTGCTGCATGGCCAGCCTGGCCATTTCACCAGCCTGGCTTCTCTGCTGAACAAGCACAGGGAGGTTTTAGGAGGACGGAGACACCAGTTTATCCCTCCACAAAAAGAGCACCAGTCCCTGCAGCCTCCCCCCCAGCCCTGCAGCACCACCAATGCTCCAACCTCCCCTCACAGCCCACCTTCAACAGCTGCAAGGAAAATAAAATCAGCATGGAAAGGGATTAAAAAAATAACACACAAGTGTCTGGATCTTAAAACGTTTCTCTGCAGAGAGATGTGATTTCACCTCTGGCTTTTGAAAGGCTGCTCACCTCGGGCAGAAATCTGCTTCTCATTACACACCTGCACAGCCCCACTTAATTCACCGAGAAAGGTGGATGACAGAATATTACTGGGTGTTTCAAGTCTAGCACAAGTGTCTTGTCCCCTGGCATTTTAACTGATTAATAAAAGAAATAACCTCTGCAGCAAGGCAGACAGTTGGTTAGCCAGCCCAGCCAGCCAGGTAAAATGTGCATTTATCATCAAAAACAACTTCTGAAGTTCCTCGGCGCGCTCTGTCTTGCACATCCCTACCCCGTGTCTGAACACATCACAGCTGTGTGACAAAGATGGGTTCCTACATTTTTTCCTCTGAAATTTGGCCTGGAGAGGCTGAGCTGAGCACCGATAGCCACAGTGGGGCTGGGGCACCACAGGGATGTTTGTCCCCACTGTGGTTTTGGGCTCAGATCCTTTCCTCCCTCTCTCACCTCCCCGGGCTGCCAGTGCAGCAGAAGATGCTTTTGGCCACCCTGGAGAAGAAGCCAGATTCCCAAATTCGGGAATTGCCAGAGAAGCACCAAACACATCAAGTATAAAGACTGATTTGAGTCTCATCCTGGCCAAGGACAAGCATCAGCTGAGCCTCACCAGAGCATCCAGTCCCACACCAGGCTCTGCACATCCTGTGGGCTCAGCTTTGTGCTGCTCCCCTCTGATGACCAGGTTCTTACAGAGGTGACCACCAAAGCCATCCCAACCAGCCAGTTCCCCTCACACTCCTCCTAAAGCTGGGAAAGCAGCCAGGGGGGGTAAGCAGAAAGCAATTTCATTAAAGACAGCAGGGCTGTAAACTCTTCCCTCAAACCAAGCCTCGGCAAGGGCAGCAAGAGCCTCCTCTCAAGACTACCCCCTGGGACTCTCCCTATGTCACAGCTCCCATAGAATCACAGTTTAGGTTGGAAAAACGCTTAGATCATCCAGTCCAACCATTAACCTAACACTGCCAAGTCCACCACTAAACCATGCCCCCAAGTGCCACATCTTTAAACCTGTTCTCAACTCCCCACAGGGCAAATATCACACCAAAATTAGGTTTGTAGGATTATAGTATTTCCTTAAAAGAAAAAAAAACAGCACAGCATGCTGTTCTCAGCACATTCTAGGAAAGCTCTAGTCCCCCACACCTACAGCTCCTTAGGAGAGTTTATATTTGGAAACATCGGTCTGTGCGGAAGAGAGTTTGATCAGTTCGTAGCCTGGAAAGCCAAGAGGAAATCTCACAGCATTGTTCCACCCTGGGAAGAGGCATCAGGACGTGTTATTATTTACTCTGAGACAGCACCAGGGCTGACACAGGCTGGTTTCACCACACAGCTGGGGATTCCCACTCCGGTTCTTTGCAGGATCAAGGTCTCTGATTCCACAAGCGAGCACGAGCACCGACATCCTCACAGCAAAACACCCTTTGCTCCCCAAAGAGGGGCTCCAAATTTCAGAGCTCCTCAGCCACAGCAGCTCCCCCAGCACACGGGGTTATGTCTTGCTGGGTGAGGGGGACAAACAAAAAACTCCAGCAGAGGAAGGGAAAGGCACTTGCCAGACGAGCAGCGTGCTTGCACAGCACATGAACAGAACTCGTGTTTGTATTTTACGCTATTTATCTTTGAAGGCTTCAGTAAAGTTAAACGGAGTCTCGCGTAACCTCACTACCGGGAAGTTTCCCTTCCATTTCACCCCTAAAACCTGTTTTTGTTCAAAAATAAAAGATAACAGTTTACCACGAACTTATCAACACAGGGGCTGCCGCCCGGGAGGGCAGAGAGCCCCATTTCATTTGTTTCCAATCGATTTCACTTCCCGATTCTCATGCAAATATCTACAGCTCAGCTTGCAAAAACATAAGCAGAACATTTAGACCCAAAACAACCTGAGCTGATTTTACCTTTTTTTTCCCCTTCGTTTAAAAGCCTCCGTCCACCGAACCGACCAGAAAATGGAAACACTTCCATGGAGGGAGCCCTTTTAAATTTCCCAAACCGGAGAGCCACTATGAGAGCGGGGCAGGGAGCGGGGCCAGGGGTTCGGGGCGCAGCTGGGATCGCTGACCCGAGCCCTCCATCACCCTCGGCCCGGACCAGCTGCGGCTCCACGGGGATGCGGCTCCGGGAGCCCCGACACCGGGAGAGGGAACACGGGGGGTCGGACACCATATGGCCGCGGTCCCTGCCCACCCAGGCTCGGGGCAGGCTTGCAGAGCACCAGGGTTTGCGTGTTTCTATAATTTATTCATTTATTTTCCTTATAATCTTCCCAGCCAAAGTTTTGTCCCGGCGCTCGCTCCTCCCGCACATCCCAGACGAACCAGCGCCTCCATAAAAACCCCGAATAATCCCATCTTCTCCTCTTGAGCCCTATTATTTGCTTTTGTTTCGCCATGACTGTAAACAGAAGGGCGATGTTTCCCTCCTTCCCGGGGTGTGCTCTCCCCGCCCCGGAGCCCTTCCCGTGCGGCCGCGGCTCCCACCGGCGCTGCTTCCCCCCGGCCCCGGGACGAGAAACCGGGGGAGGGGGGGCTGCTGGGCATCTGGGGAGCTGAAGCAGACGGTCTCCCACGCATTCCATCCCATTCACGCATCCCACCAAGTTTTGCGAGAGCAACGCCCGCATCCAGGGATCCAGGGAAGGGCGTGCTCGGGGGGGTCCCCCACCCACCCACCCCTCCATCCATCGATCCCCTCCTACCTGGGACATCTGGGGCCTGAAGTTGATGTCCTTGAGGTCGATGGAGCCGGGGGAGAGGTTGTGGAGCAGCTGGCAGAGCAGCACCCCGTCCCGCAGCGCCTGCGCCAGGTCGAAGACCACCGCCGAGGGCCAGACCACCCGGTGGTTCGGGGGCAAAACTTTGCAGTCGATGAGCCAGCGGCCGCACTGCCGCCACTCCTCCATGGCCGCGGTCTGCTCACTCACCCGGCCTTCCTCCTCCTCCTCCTCCTCCTCCTCCTCCCGGCGCTCAGGGGCCGCGGGCGGCTGCCCCAGGGGCCGCTCTGCACCGCGGCTCCGCGCTACCGCCCCGCTCCATCGCCGCCCGCCGCCCCGGAGAGCATCGCTCCGCGCCGGGGCTCGGAGGAGGAGGAGGAGGAAGAGGAGGAGGAGGAAGGAGGGCGGCGCGGAGTTTTCCGGCGGAGGGCTGCCCCTGCCCCCGCTGCGGCCCCACCGCCTCGGCCCGGGTTAGGCGCGCCGCATCCTCCGGGAACAAAGCCGGGGATGGACGGACAGACGGACGGACACCGCGCACGGCGGGGCCGCCCCCGCACAACTCCTTCCCCGTTGCCCTGAGGAAACTTGCGCCGCCGAGGGACCCCACCTGCGCGGCCGAGCCGGGGACCCGCCGTGGGTGCGAGTTTTCTCCCCGCCCCGAGCAGCGGGAGGAGCCCCCGGCCCGCCCCCGCGGCCCGCCCCCGGTCCGCCCCACCGCCCCTTTGTCTGCGGGAGCCCGGGCTGGGAGTGGGGGTGTTTTGCGACGTCTTGGCTCCGATCCCGTGTTTTTTTCCCCCCTTTTTTCCTCTCTTTTCCTCCCCTATTATTTTTTTCTCTCCCCTTCCTTTTTTTTTTCCTCCCTATTTCCTCCCCCCCCCTTTTTTTTCCCCTCCCTGTTGGTATCCCTCGCTCCTTCCCGCCGCTGCCGCTCCTCTCCCTGTTCCGGGAAAGGCGCCCAGAGCCCCGGTGCTGCTTCGCTCTCCCCGCCGGCACCCGCACTTAGCGGGGTCCCCCCTCCCCAGAGACCCTGTCCCTGCTCTCCCTGGCCCCAACCCTCCGGGGCAGAGGCAGGAGCGGTCCCGGGGCTCCTCCGCCTCCCCGGGGCCGCACACACAGACCCCGCTTTGTCTGACCGCTCACTCCCACTCGTCATCCCGTGTTTGGGTTGCAAATACTGCAGGGGAGATGTTTAACCCAAACAAGCTATCGTGTTCCTTGACTTTCAAACACGAGGACAACTCCTATAATTAATTACCAGTGTATTTATTAAAAACTTCAACTCTCAGCCATTAACTCCTTGGCAGCAATCTCTTGAAAAATCTCTAATTTTCACCGGTGGCTTCCATCCAAATCAGCACAGCTTAGAACAGCCTCTTTTCAAATCTGTTCTGAGTTTTCTTCCGAGATCCTCTCCCCAGAGTTTGCCGATTAATTTCCAGCCTGGCTTTCCCGATAGCCAAAACCGGAAGCCGAGGCTGGGACGAAGGGAAGCTATTAACCTGGATGTCAAACAAATGCAACACTAATCTCTTCCAAATGGAGCCAAGCGGAGATAAAGAAGAAAGAGCAACTCTACTGCCACGATCCTTCATTTTCGACGCAGGAAGGAGGATCCTTCCAAAGAACAGAAAACAATTGTTTGATATTCCAAGGAAAGTTTGGTAGACTCTTTGTTTTTTTTTAAGAAGGCACTTCCTTCAGCCTGAGTGGCAGTCCAGCCGTGCCACTACCCCTTGGTCAGGGCAGGATAAGCGCAGTGTGATCCAAGAGGGAGCAGCATCCGTACTCTCCAGTCTCACCATCAGAGCTACGCCCTGCCCCGGGGTGTGTTCAGGCTGTGATTTCAGCCCACACTCCCCATACCCCGCGGAGGTGCTTTCTCAGAATAATTTTCTCATTATTTTAGTTCTTCATGAAGCGTTTCTGCCCTCCAACAGCACCCATGGGCAGGAATCACAAGGCTGCTGAAAGCAGTGGAGTCATGCCAGGGATAATTTTGGTTGACTTGGTACCAGCCTGCCGTTTGAGGTCAGGTCTGTAGGTAGACAACAACAGAGGAGTTTATTATATGTGCATAATTAAAGCTGCCAGCTACAGCCTGGCTTTTCTACTGTGTAATAAAAAGCGTTCTTGGCCCCTGGACACTTGGGAACAATCCCTGCAGCTGCAAAGCCAGCTTCTGCGTGGGAGGTGTTGAAGCAAGTATGCTTCTTGCCTACCTCTGCAACAACCGAAACAGCTGATGGCAGAGGTATTTCTGAGAGCAGAAAAAATTAAACCAATCAAAACCTGTACAGCAAGGCTCAGGAAGAGCATGAATCCAGCACACACTGGTGAGCTGTGAGCTCCAAATTGTTAAACTGTCCTGCAACAGGACGGGGTGTGTGGAGAGGACCCAGACGCTGCTTCTAGGGTGGAGCTAAAGCTAAAAGGGAGCTTGAATAAATTAGAGAGGTTGGGTTTTGTGCTAGAGCTGGTGCTCCTCTCTCCTGCCTCTTGGCACTGCTGGGAATGACAGCCAGGGAATGACAGACAGCCGGGGAATGCCAGCCTTCCAGGGAATGACTGGCAGCCAGAGGACAGCCAGGCAGGGCAGAGAGTGACACTACCCTCTGCTGGGGACCGAGCGTGGAGCTGCTTCCCTCGGCTAACAGACTTCACTTCATGAGCTTTTATTTTAGTTTCTTGCATGAGAGAAGCCCAAGAGGTGACTGGATGCACTGGAAAGATCTTGCCAGAAGGAACACTGGGCTTTTTCATCCCCAAATGTCTCAATACACAGAGACAAGGAGCCTGGCAGGCAGCCCCTGCAGAGTGGGTGTGAGGGGGTAAATGGCTGGTGAAGTGGTGGCAGTTTGGGAATGTAATAGAGCTGCTTGGGAACATCCCAGTCCAGCATGGAAGAGGCAAAACTAGTGAGGAAAGGGAAGGAAGAGAAAGAAGGGAAGGAGGGAAGGAAGGAAGGAATGGAAGGAGGGAAGGAAGGAAAGAAGGAAGGAAGAAAGTCAGTTTAAATGCACTAACATGCAGGGAGATTGTACCTTACAAATCAACCCAAACATACCTGGGAAATGGCCCTGTTTCCCAGTAATGTGCATTTTCATAATGTTTGGTGTTACTCCTGGGAGAAGAGCTGCCTCCCTGGGGGGTCAGTGCATGCAGAGAAGCAGCTGCTGCGCTGCCCCTTTGGAGCAGCCCTCTGGAAGGATCCCTAAAACACCAGGGCCATACCGCCAGGAGATCCCCATTTCCCAGCCAGCCAGTGTCTGTGGATTGCCATTGCCACCTTCTGGATTAGTCCAAGCGTGCATCAAGCCTATCCCAAAGCCCTGCTGGCTTCCAGCAGCCTGGACGATGTGTCTCCAGCTGGAGCCAGAGTCCCCAGAGCAGGAGCCGTCCTGGCTGCTGGCACAGCAGCTGTCACATGTCCCCCTGCAGCCTACGTGCCATTTACATCCCGCCCTTAGATTTTGTGATCTCCTTTCACCAACTATTTTAGGAAACCTGTGCAAGCCACAACCAGGCAAACCCGCTGCTCAGCAGCAGCTCTGGCTGGATGATCAGTGAGGGGGGAATCACACGGTTACCAAAGTGCTGCCATGTCAAATAACTGAGTACAGACAATAATGCTCTGTCTGGCTCCTCTGCTGCTGTAAACACCTGATCTACCTGCCCAGACAAGGTGCACACTGGAATAGTCACTGCAATTATCCTCCTGCTAACGGCCCTGCACGGCTGCCAGCAGAGCTCATCTCTCCCCTCCCCGCAGGCACCCACCTCCCAGAGCCAGCAACAGGGGTGACTGCCTGCTACTGTGGAAAGGAGCAGGAAAATTAACCTGGCACAGCTCAATGAAGGCAGAAGGGATGAACTGGATTCTCTTCTTGTGCTGGTACAACAGGAGCACTCAGCCACAGGTACTCTTTGTTTAGCCTGGATAAAGGTAGTGCCTGAGAGTGCAACTCCACTGGAAAAGGGCTCTGACCCCAGGCACCAAGCAGGTGGAGGTGGCACTTCCCTGGGCATTTCTCGGTGGAAAGAGTCTTATTTCTGGGGATTGGGATGACCCAGCTGTGCTGAATACCAGTAACAACCAGTTAACCATTTCCTGACACCAACATCATGCTGCTGGGACATCCTCACTAACCGCCCATCCTTCACTGGGCTTCACCCCAGCAGCCTCCCCATCCAAATCAAACAGACCTGGAGTGTATCCCAGTCCCAGGGAGCTGGGCAAGGGCAAAATAGCCTGGCACAGCCCTGCACTGCAGCCATGGCACAGCAGAGGTACAGCCTGAGGCAGCTCAGGGAAAGCAAAGCAGATACAGTGATTCCTTGGAAGAAGGAGAGCAACGATCTGTTGGCCGGGCAGTACCTGGGTTTCACCTCATCCATTCCACTGCTGCTGCTTCCAAGGTTTATTTGGGAAGGCTCCTGTTGGCAGATGACCCTGGGACTCACAGCAAAGGGTGGATGGTCAGAACAGTTGGTGGCTTTTGGAGCTCGGTAGTTTCCAATCCTTCTTCTTGCCTCATCTCATACACGCTCCACTGAACAGCTTCTCCTGTTATGCCCAGAGTTTGGTGGTAACAGAACTGGTAATTTTTCAGAGAAGAGCAAGACACCTCAAAACCCCTAAATCTTGTTCCACTAAAGGATTTTGCCCTTTGTTCTGCAGCTTCCACGAGGTGGGTCAGGGCCGGCTTCTCTGCGCTAGCAGGAGGAGGATTAAGCAGCAGAGTCAGGCTATTCCTGATAATAAACGTTTTAATAGTGTGGCCATTCCTCTTTTTGTTTTGTTTTCTTCCCTCTTCTTTGTGTTTGGTCTGCATCTGCTGGGAACGGGGAGTTGCAGCATGCCTTCTCTCTGACGGAAGCAAACCACAGCCTCTTGTTTGTGTCCGTGAAGGCCAAAAGGAACGGGAGCAGCGCCGGGAGCAGCTCTGCATGGGTAAGTGTATTGGGTCCTTCGCAGGAGATTAGATGGCGCTGCGTTCACAGGAGATAAGAAGATTGCGAGCTTAAATTTAGCATCATCAGGAAAAGAATAAGCCCCACGGCTCTCTTCAAAACATATTTTGTACTGTGCTTCCCAGGGGACGGACGGGATAAGGAAATGCAGAGCAGACAGCGATGACGAGAGGAGGTCAAGGAGGTGCTGCTCCGTCACGCTCCTTTTCCATGCAGTTCGCAGGGAGGGTGGCATGAGGCTGCCAGCACACAGGGGTGTCCCCTGCCTGCCTTCACCCCGTGGACAGGCGGGCACTGCGGTGCCTGAGGCAAGTGAAGGGCTACAAAGGGCACCCGCACCCTCCCAGCACAAGCAGCTGCTCCACCAGTCGCCCACCAGAAAGGAGACTTGGCTGAAAACCCCAGGGCTGGGACCCCCCGGCACCTCCGGCAGGCGGGAGAGCCCCTCTCCCAAGGGCAGCGCCGGACGGGGGGGCAACAGCGGGCTCGTCCAGTTGCTCCCAGCACGGGCTCAGCACACGCCGGGCTGGGTGTCCCTTTAAAACGCACCGGGCACCCGGTGCTGGCTGGCACCCGTGCGACCCACCGCGAGGACCCCCATCGTCAGCCCCAGACCCACGCACCCCACTCGGGGTGCCCCACTGCCACACCCGGGACCCCACCGTGGGACTCCCCCACCGCAGCGCCCACCGCTCCTGCCGCCCCCCCGGTGCCCCCGCCCTCGCCCGCCCCGTCCCGGCTCTGGCTCCTCCCGAGCGCATCACGGCGGGGAGGAGCCTCGGCGGCTGCTCGGCCGAGCCCAGCGGCGCCGGGGCCGAGCCGGGCCGGGCAGCGCAGCACGGTGGGGCCGGGGGGGCGCGGGCGGGGGGCGCGGGGACCCCGCGGGGGGATGCGCGGGGGGGTGTGCGGGGGAGCCCCGGGTGGGGCGCGCAGGGACGGGGCGTGCGGGACACCGGCGGGGGCCGTGGGCGGTGCGCGGAGCCGGTGGAAGGGGTCGCGGGGGCGGGCGGGAGCGGGGGGGGGCACGGAAAGGGACACTTGCGGGGCAGGGACCCTCGCTGGCAGCCCTTGGGGTGACCCTCGCTGTGCCCCGCAGGTGCCGTCGGGAGGTGACGGCCCTCCAGGTCGGGTACCATAACCAGGGCCGAGGTAGCATCTTCTCCTGCATCCCTGAGCACGTGACTTGCCGAGCGCCCGTCCATCACTCCTGTCACCGGTGGGGAGGCCACGCACGGGCCTGGGCACTGGTGACCTCGCGGGTCTGACCTCCTAGGTCTGCCCTATGGCTTCGGGACCCATTCTTCAGGGAAGCAGAGCTCCTCCGGGACCGTTCATCCCCTCCTGCCTGGCTGCACACCGAGCCCAGGGCCACAGAGCCACCGCTCACACCTACTGAGATACTCCACGGACTGTGAACAAGCAGCTCACGTGCGTGTGGTCCCTTCACAGCATGAAACATGCAGCAGCATCACCCTTGGATGAGCTTTCAGAAGTTCTGATTTGTTTATTAAGTGAGGGCAGGCTGCCCATTGCGATTTTGGGGCGTGTGTATCCCTTCTCCTTCCCCTGAGCGGCGCTCAGAGCGCCCAACAGCTCCTGGATCCCGAGATCCGTCCCCTGGGATGTTCTCCCTCGGGCTCAAAGCAGCAGCAGCAGCAGCAATCGACCCGGACCGACCCAGCGGGGTGTATTTTGGAGCCGTTGGGAAGGAGCTCCCGTTGTTGGGGCTCTCCTGGAGCAGATGAGTGACACACTAATGAACGGGAGGGTGCCCCTGCCCGAGAAGGCTTTGTCCGAGGGCTACGCGCGGCTGCGCTACAGGGACACCTCCCTGCTCATCTGGCAGCAGCAGCAGCAGAAACTGGAATCGGCTCCTCCCAACACGTACCTGAGCCGGAGCCGGAGCATGTGGTACTCGCAGTACGGCAACGAGGCCATCCTGGTGCGGGACAAAAACAAGCTGGATGTCTCCAGGGACACGGGGCAGTCCAAGTTTTGTGCCATTATGTGATTTCCGCGGGTTTAAATTAGGGAGCCACGTGTGGAGAGAAACCAGACTCGTGTCGAGCTGGGGGAGGTGGGTTTGCACCATCCTCTCTCAGAGGTGCAGCTGAAGCAGCGTGTACAGGATAGGCCAGACAGGCTGGCTGGAGTTTCTGTTTGTTTTTGCTGTTGATAGACTCCCATTTTGCATGTCATTGCGTGTGCACAACAAAACCAGCCTCGCTCGGGAGCTCACGAGCCTGTTGCTGCCCAGCATCTTGGCAGGGTCCGTGCTGGACCATGTGTCGCTTGTAAGTGGCTCGTGTACCCTGAGAAACACCCGCTGTCATTTGGGCCTGTCCCCAGCCAGCATTTTACTGGCAACTCCTTATTTCCAGGGCTCTGGGAATGCTGGGGGGGCAGAGGTGGGCGCAGATCCGTTTCCATCAGGGCTATGGTTTTAGGAACTTGATCTCCAAAACCACCTGGCCACTACTTGTTCTGCTTGCCCTGTCCCCCTTTAATTCCTGCCCTGGAAGTGGTCTCTTACAACCAGGTAATGGAGTCATTTCTTGTGGGGAGGAAGAGGGAAAGAACGTGCTGAGAATTTAATCCGAGCCTTCACAACACCTGGCAGGAAAGGTGCTCTGCAGTTTTATCCCATGCAAAGCCCAGGGCTCTCCCTGATCTCACAGTGTGGGATCATGGAAATAACAGGACTTCTGGAGTCAGGGCAGCTGACTCCTTTCATGCAGGTAGATCCCTGGCCCAGCTCTGGGAGCAGATCACCCAGTGAACCACCTGAAAGAGAGGGACAGGCCCAGGAAAGCAAAGGAAGAAAGCTACTGTAAATACACACATCTCCTAAGGGACACAAGGAAAGTCCTACACAGCAGTACCTACCCCTGAGTCCAGTTGGAGAAGGGAAGAGTCCACTGAAATTTGCTTTCCATTCAAGTTTTAATGCATGCAGTAGCTTGGAAGGGTTTAACTTCTAATTCAGGTTGGATTGTAGATTAGGTGCATGTATTTTAAAAGTAGTGTCTGGGATTGTTTCAACTAACTGAAGGATTTTAGGAGGGAAAAGCACTTCCACTGCAGCTCTTGGGCACAGAGGCTGCTTTCAGGTTGTTTCTGTTAGCACTGAATCCTGACTTGCTCATGGCAAGATCAAGCTGAGGAACTCAGCCAAGCAAGCACCTGAATCTCTGTTAAAAACAAAACTACCACTTCCAGGGGTGTAAATTACTTACCCAGGGCTCATCATTAAAATGTAACATCGGGGTGAAGTCACAGAGTCCATTTCTGTCCTGCCTAGGACAGCACTTGGGCACGGGCTGAACTCCAAGCAAATCAGTATTTGATGTTGACTTCAGTATGGATTATTTACCTGCCTAAAATCAGGCAGTCATTTCTTCTATTATATTTATCTAAAACCTCCTTGGCATTTTTGAAGCACTTTTATTTATTTTAATCCAGTGAAGAATCTCTTCCACCTCTCCCACGTGGGTTAAATGCTGCAACACACACGTACACTCAACCTTGCTGAACTCAAGGTGCTGAGCAGAACACACCTGTTTTAACGTGAGATCGTAGAGGTTTGGTGTTCTCAGCCCTGATCCATAGCACTGCAAACAATAGGCAGCTCAGTATGTTTTAAAAGTAACTATTTCTGCATGTGTTGGTGTTTGGTATCTTACGTGTGTGCTCATAGATTTAAACCTGCTGATGGACCTCGCTGCTTTCCTTCCCCGTGCATTGCTCTGAACACAAACAGCCCTCTTGGTCTTGTCAGGACTAGCTCTGGAAGAGAAATCTGTCAGTGAATAAATGTTTTTCAACTGGGTATTCAATGAGATTCACAAAACCAGCGAGGCTTGGCAAGCTGCTCTGGTGAGGTAGAGCATTGCCAGGGATGTGTGACCCACCTGGGCCTCCAGTTCCTGGCTGAGTGAACAGGTGATTATTTACACAAACAGGCAGGAGGCTGGTCCAAGATCTCCCCTGGGAACTGCAGGTGGAAGCGACCTGGAGAGGCAGGAGAGGTGGGTTCTGGCCCTGCCCAGCAGCCCTGAGGAGCACGTGAACTCTGGGAGTTTAAGGAACAGCACATCCCCCAAACCAGCTGTTCATTTTCTTTTCTTATAGAAAAAGAAACCCAACACTTATTTTCTTTTTTAATTTCAGTAAGAAAGATGGTTATTTTGGGTATAATCAGTCTCTTTTTGTTAATGTGGCTGGTAAACCAAAATTCAGTTATTTGCAGAGTGTTAATTTGGACTATACAAGACTCAAAACATAAGTGTGTGCATAAATTCTTCCAGGATTGAGGCTGGATGTGACAGTAGAGGAAGAAGAGGATGAGTTGTCCTTCCATCTCTGTGAATGTGACTGTAGTTTTCCATATCTGTGTGTCACTGGTCACAGCAGGTTTATGGTGTGGCTGCTGTGACCGAGCGTTTCTTTGAGCCAGTTGTGTGATGTTGATGCACTTGTTTAAAACACCGTTGTAGCATCTTTGATAAAGTGCATTAAAATGATTTGAATGCAGCACTGTGAGCAGCTGTTTTTTCTCCTGCACCTCAACTGCTCTGGCACACACAAGGATTACACTGTTGGCCCTCCCCATCCCCACACAGGTAGTTCCCACCTGGGAGGAATTACCTTACTTACTGGTGAGGCTCCAAAGCCCCACCACTGTACCTGTGAACACCAACTCCCCAAGCCCAACAGCCCTGAAGTCTCAGCAGTGCATTCAGGGATGAGGATCAGCCTCTGGCTGTCACACTGAATCAGAAAGTTTGGAAAAGACCTCTGAGATTATTGCACTCAACCTGTGACCCATCACCACCTTGTCAACCAGACCAGAGCACTGAGTGCCACATCCAGTTGTTCCTTGGACACCTCCAGGGATGGTGACTCCACCACCTCCCTGGGCAGCACCTTCCATGTCTTTTTTCTTCCTTGCAGTGAAGGGCCCAGAATTTGGGGTGTGAGCTCCCCAGTGCACCCATCAGTGCAGGAGCTGAACTTTAACTATCAAATCTGCAAGAAACAGCACTGCTTGATTGACCTAGAAATAACTAAACAGTAAATGCTACAAAAGACATCCTCATCTGCCTCGCAGGAGAGTGTTTAGAGGACAGGCTGAACAAACACTTCCTTTGGGAGTATCACTGATACAACACAGTGACACTGATACAACAACAGGGAAGCAAAACAGGTTTGCTGAAACCTTGGAGATCCTGGCTCTGAAACCCAGTGAGCAGGAACAGGGTTAGAGAAAGATTAACCCTGGGGAAGCCTGGCTGTGTAACCCTCACCTCACACATAAAACATCAGGCACACAGTTGAGAAACCCAACAGCAAAACCAGCCTGAACCCTCTGCAGTGACTAAAATAGATCCTGGCCACCACACAGTAATGTCAAGACTCTGCTGGGACTGTGACCAGCTGCTCCAGGCCCCCCTTTTCCAAGCTGTGCCTTCCAGGTCACCCTGAGCTCACAGACCTGCAGGGTCTGGCTGGTGGAGCAGGTGAGAAAGTCCCTCTGGTTCCTTCGTGTTCTGGTGGCTTGAAAGAAGCCAGCACAAAACCTGGGTGAAACATCCATCTCCTTTCTGCTGGACTTACCTCAATCAGGTGCAATTCTCACACAATCTAAGACTCCTGCAGGCTTCTAGGAAGAGTCAAAGTCCTTCCTGGGCAGGCTGGGTACAGGGAAGTAGCTGAATGTTTCCCTCACCAGCAGAAAGGTGCATTTAAAGAACCTCTACACCAGGTACTGAGCTGTGATTTGGAGACCCCAGACTTGCTCCATACTCTGGAGCCCCCTCAGTGTGACACTCCACTGACAGCTGAACTTGCAAAATGACTTTCAAATTATTCCAAAACTCATTAGGATTCAGTAAATCTACATTTGTGTATGGCACTGCTCGATCAAGGCTTGCAACTGCAGCAAGTGCCACACCTGAAAAAGGAGATGAGGAAAGGGAGAAGGAGAGGGTTGGAAAATATGGGATCAAACTGCACACACAAAACAATTTTTCTTTTTATTATGAAAACAAAACAAATGCCCCAGGACCAGGGTCCGTGATTACCAGTAACATCAAAGATTACTTTCTAACTCTTTTTTTTTTTTTTAATTCTGTTGTGTTTGAGGCCAGCAATTTGCAATAAACAAGCTAAACTACTTACATTGACTCGTTTCTTTTCAGTAACTGACATTTACAGGAATATACTAGAAATGGCACTAAAAAGTTTTAAGAAAAAGAGTTACGGTAAATTTGCATGCACATCATACAGAAAAGTAACAATTCTTTTATTTTAAATATTAAAAAAAAAAAACAAAATAACAAAACAAAAATACAACAAATCTTTCTGGATTAGGTTATGCCAGTATCAGGGCTGTGTTCTAAGTGGCCTGTGTCAAATCCTAGCCGGTGGTTTAATTTATTTTTAAAAATGACACTTTAAAAAGATATGCAAATACCATTTTCTTTAAAAAATGCAGCTCAAGCAAGATAATGCTGCTAGTGTAATGAATCCTAAATTTATCTTCAATGATGCAGAGCCTGCCCACAGTTAGCCCTAGTGGTAACTGCTCATGGTTGAGAATGGAATGAGATTTTAAAATCCAGCACTAATAAAAAGGTTGTGTTTTTACTTTGTCATGCCCCGATCCCTTCCCCCCAGCTCCAACCCCAACTTTAAAAAACATCATTCCTTTCAAAACAAGGAAAATAAAAATTAAAAACTGGTCTAAAAGTCCCCAAAACAGAGAAAGAACTAGATTAGGTAACTGCAGTCTGCTTCTACCACATAGAGAACATGGAAAGAGACCTCACGGGGTGACTAAGTCGGATATTTGCACACACACGTGGTTATGTGTGTGTGTGAGGGGGGGTGTCACACACAGTCCTGAAACATCAGTTCTACAGTTACAAACCCTGTCGGTAGGAAAGGTTAAAACCACATCAATACAAAATTGAAATGATTCTGTATAGACAACATTTGGTTAGCAGAGAACTGTTGTAGCCAACAGGTTCCTCCGGTCGATGGATCAGGGCCTGAGCCCACGGGATGCAGATCTCCCTCTGGTCCCACTGAGCCACGAGACAGGCTGAGTTTACAATCAGAGAAAAGTTTAACAAAGTTTTTAAAGGTGCAGTAATGCTGGTCGATTGGATAAAGGTCTGGTCAGAAATTTTGTCAAAACAGGAATTCGTCAGAAAAAGCAGTTTCAATAAAACTCTTTGTGTGTATGCATACATATGAAATCATACTGATTTCAGTGAAGTTTCCCCTGGAAAACAAAGTTAAACTTTGTTCATTCAAGAAAAATTGTACCATAAAAATTTATTTTTTTTCTTTTTTTTTTTTATTCTTAAGTTTAAAAATGTTATTTCAAACGTTCTATGCTTGATCATTTTAAAGTTATTTCGTGACATCCGTACTGACATGTCATGCAATACAAACTGAGTTAAATAAATGCTCTATTGTTTCAGTTCCCAACTCATTAAGGGCTGCTGCTACTTACTATGGACTGGAAACATCTCTTCTTTCCTGGAGACACTCGGGAGATACAAGAGGCACCACTACGGACATGGTGGGGGATAATGAGCACTATGAACAATATGAGAATGGAGAAGTGTAAGAACACCATTTGGGAATGAGGAGTCCCCGATTCCTTTCCTGAAACAAAGGTCATGCCAAAATGGATTCCTCCTGTGAGCTGCCATTCCATAGGGAACACCTCACTTTCCACGAAAACAGTTTCCCTCTAAGTGGTAGCCCAAGTTGCAGCCGGTAGATCAAAGATATGCAGGTAGTTCTTCACGCTCCGGGGTGGTTTTGGCAGGTTGTTTTCCTTGAAAACCCCCAAAAGCTGGGGTGGTTTGCCAGCTAAAAGAGGGATCCTCCTCCAGCCCTGCTGCCAGCCTCAGGCCAGGCCCCTTCCCATCGCTCCACACGTGGTCCCCAACCCTCTGGCCTCCAGCTTTCCACTGATTTTGGTGGAACAGACCCGCGGATCCCAGAGGAATGTCTGTGCCCTTGCTGTGCTCCTGTCCTTGATGTCAGAGGATGGGGGGCTGTCCTTGATGTCAGAGGATGATGAGATGCTGCAGAGCCACGTCCCTGGGTGGGCAGTGATGCTGCTGAGATGCTCTTGCCTCCAGCACCGGCTCCGGTTTGTTCTCCGCAAGGGAGCGACCACCACATCCCATCAACAGCACAGCTCAGGTTAATGCACACAGGAAAAGGTTCCAAGCAGGGAAAACCAGGAGCTTGTTTATCCAAGTTGTCATGGTAGTGAATTGGTTGCAATTAGCTCAACTAAAACACTAGCTGGTTTTGATAATGCAAGTTGCACACAGAAGGAGAAGCACAGATGAAACCCAACCCCGTTAAAAGGAAACCCAAGCTCTTAATGAGGTGAATATTACATTTCCTCGTGGTAAATTCTGAAAATATATTACTAAGGATCTGTCTGGGGGGGGGGAATTTTTTAAGGGTAGGATTTAAAAAAATATAGGAACTAAAATAACTCCATTGTCAATGGAAAAGAAAAATAATTAATTTCAGTGAGAATCAGAACATTTTCCTTTCAAATGCTGTGGGAAACAATCTGAAAGGCTTGAGAGCCTCCTGCCCACTGTGGTCACCACCAGATTTTGAAAGGCAGATGGCCAAGGTCCAGCTAATCAAACCTTGGTCGATGGGGCAGTAAGTGACTGGTGGATGCAGCTGGAAATGCAAACCATGGAATGCTAAGAACAGGCTGGCCCTGTGCTTCCCAACTTCCCAGCACAGGGACATCACCCAGATCCGACATTTGCACCACGGGGCCTCTGGCAAACCACTGAGAGACCACAGGAAGGTGAATTTTAGGGCTACCCCACATCAGAGAGGCAGCTGGTGCTGGAGAAGGAAAGGCATAACTTTCTGTTAGAACTGTGTATTTTTTCTTTACAACAAAAAGAATTTACAATAAACTTCTGCCCCTCAGATTACAAATTTTATATAATTATAGAACCGGTGTTTTCCTAAAAGTTGGATTAGAAAAGGATAAAACCCCCCACTGTTCTACCAAAAAAAAAAAAAAGAGAGGGGAGGAAAAAGACCATTGGAAATATTACTGAGAAAAATCAAGAAATTGTATCTGACTGTATGTCTCCAAAATCTGTACAAAACAGGAAAAAAGGGGGCTGGGGTGAAAAGAAAGAAAAAAAAATGTAAAGATGAACACACCAAATATGACAGAGCACCAGACACATGACAGACTGGACTGTAGCACCTGTAGGTATGAAGCCCAAGGTATATAAATAAAGTTGCAGATTTTTATTTGCTTTGTTGGTGTTAATTTGTTTGTTTTTGAAATCTGGTTGGAACCTCGTTAAAAGTCTGCACGTCTGCTGGCCTGCAGAGATGCAGCTTTGCTTTTGTTAGGTTTAATTACATTTTAAATGACCAATGGTATTTAATAAATAAAGTCACGGTATATACACGAAATTGGGGACACTGAAAACAGAGTGTATTGCAGCAGTGCAGGTCAAAACATTAGGCTGGACTCAAAAAAATAGCAAGTCTTAAAAAACTGGCTCTTTTCTTCCTTTTCTCCCTCCCCTCTTTTTTCTTTTCAGCAAGGTAAAGCATTTCAGTGCCCGGAAACCTGCACCCTGCACAAGAGAGAAGTAGCATTCCCTTTGTGGGAGCTCACTACTGAAACAATAAGGAGAAGGGGGGGGAAAAAAAGCAAACTCAAGCAGAAAACCCAAACCCACACAAAATCCCTCTCCACTTCCCCTGCCAGCTCAGCCTCAGCTGGAGCTCAAGTGGTGCTTTATTTTAAGCCCAGACTGAGGTGCTTGTCATGGAGAAAATCCCTAAGCTTGTGTCCAGTAACGAGCACATGACTTGTCTTGGTCACTGCAGGATCACTCCAAGGTCCAGCTGACAACTTCCAGCCAAAACCTGCTCTCAGTTCAATGAAAACTTTCATAGAGAGCATCCATTTCCTGGAAATTATCTATTTCATGTTAAAAATAACATTCCCAAGAAACTTGAGTGTCCCTCACTCCCTTCTTCCCAATGAATCCCCAGGAAAAAAATGAAACTTCTGAGTGGAAAACCAAGAAATGCAACCACTTATATTGCTCATGTGCTTAAAAGTTAAATTCATGCTTAAATACCTTCCTGAATAGGTGCCAATGCCTCTACCAAGATTTAAAAAAAAAAAAAAAGCATGTTAGCAATCCACAGTACATGAGAATTTTTTTGGATTTTTTTTGTTTGTTTTTATGTAAAAAGATGATAGCATCTGACATTTTCATCACACCGTAGACTTCGAGATTAAGAATACTAGTGCTAATAACAAATACACCAACTAGTTCAAAAGCTAACATCTTTCAGATACAGTACCATTTTACAGAGATTCCTTTAAAAAAAGATGTTTTTTTTTACCTTGTGTGAGCCAGGCAGGCTTATTAAAAGAGAACATTCTGAGGAGAGGGAAGGGATGGGAGGGAAATGTACTACAAACCTTGCAGAATTTTCTATTTATCTCCTGCTAAGAGCTCAAAGTTCTTCCATTTTCAACAAATTTTCTTCGGATAAATGTATTTTAGAGACTTTATGCAAAGGGAACTATTTGTCATAAAGTTAATTCACACACACACGCAAAGATCTTTGACCTATTAAAAGAGAGCACCCCCCCAAAAAAAGAAAAAAAAAAAAAAGGAAGATACCTTTTATAACACTGAATTAAAAAATAAAATAAAAAAAGTCAGAGAAAGAGAGAGAGGGGATAAAACCTGACCACCGTGGGAGGAGAGCAGTACGTTAAGGAGGGGAAGGAACACTGCAGAGCATCGGGGAGGGGGATGTCCGTTTGTTTTGTGTCCCAGTGTCCGTAACTCATTCCGAATCGCTGCTGTCCGAGCTGGAGCCGCTGGAGCTGCTGCTCCCAGACTCGGAGGAGCTGCTGCTGCTGAGCCGGGAGGGGCCTCCAGAGGGAGTGGAGCCGGATTTCTCTGCGGGGAAGAAGGGGGCGATGTGGTTACTCGCAAGGAACTGAAATAGAGAAGGTTTGCCCACAGCCTTCATCCTCCACGGCTTTGTTCCCAATTTCCCCCGGGCAGCTGACTTAACAGCAGCCTTTGCTTCCTGCCACAAGCCTGTCCTGTCAGTGGATGACGGGGTTCCTCAGGCTGCAGGTGACCGTGGAAGTTTGGGATCCACACAGGAGCTCTACAGGAGGGGAATGTCCCCCCACAGCCCTACAGGTTCAGGTGAGACAGCGCAGAGCACCCGGAGCTGCTTCAGTGCAACTCTGAGCACAGCAAAAACCCCCTCCTGACCTGTGCAAAGCTGGAAACAGCTTTGTTTGCACTGGAGGAACTCTTTGTAGCATCTTCCACAATTGAATTACGTGGGGCTTGGGCTTCTTTTTAATCCCACAATGGAGAAAAGTCACATGTTAGATGCTCTGTGGTACTGGTCTGTATGCACAGGCTAATACAGAGGAGATCCTCCTCCCTCTGAAGGAGAAATTGCCTCCAAGACACCTCTCATTTACCACCCAACAGAGTTTCCACCTGGACAGGGACCAAAGCAGACCCCACACAGGAGCTCAGTGCCCAGCAGTAACAACTGGGGTACCTGTCACAGAGACAAACCCAAGGCTACAAGAAGGCAGAGGTTTTGTCTCCGTGAGTCTATCTACACAAACAACTTTTGGGGCTCTGTTTTTACAGTAAAACCAAAGCCATTACCTTTCTTTGCAGGTTTCTTGTTGTTGTTTAGCTGCCCACTGACGTCCTGTAACCGTTTTTCTAGTTCTTTCTTCTTTTCCTGAGCTAACTCTTCTTTTGACTTCGCTGCTTGCTTTTTTCCACCTGCAGCTGGGGAGGAGGAACACACAGTTTCTGAAGCTGCACGGATGCAGGGGAAAAAAGAGTGGACATCACTATTTTACAGGGCATGTAAATCTGTGTGAACACTCTACAGTGACACTGCTAAGATCAAGTGATCACACAGCAACTACACATCCCAGATAGAAGACAACATGTGAAGTTGTCCGACTCATCCAATCACCACCATCCTCTAACATGCTTTTTTTTTTTTAAGAGAGATCTTCTGGAAAGTATTTTAGAAGATAGAAATATCCATGTAATGACCTTGTCATTACAGGTTACTTACCAGCCAGTTATATGGTCAATAATTACACATTTGTAATTACAGAATTGTTACATGGGTTTTCTGCCCTGTAAAATAAAGTGTCCCATTAAAGGTTGTCTGGAGTAAAGCATCTGCCATTCAAACTTCCGGTACCTCACGCAAGAATCTACTGTGGTTTTATGTTGCTCTAAATATAAAACAAAACAAACAAGGACAAATTAAAAACCAACTGAGGCAAAGGTTGGCAGACAACAGGAATGTAGCTGCACCAGGGTGGAAATGGTGAGAAGTACCAGCAATACTGCAGAGGAAATATTCCTCCAAAGAAGGAGTAATTGAACACAGGTGTTGGCCAGGATCAGAAGCACCGGGGCCAGATATTTTGCCTGATCCAGCAAGGAAATACCTACGTTTCTGTGCACTACTTTTAAGCAATGATCTATAAAGAAAGAAATCTGGAAAACACAGCCCTAAGAGGCTGCACCCCTGAACACTCATCTCAATAGTCCAGCTGGGGTCAAGCATGTCAGGCTCACAGGGTGGACCTCTGAGGTTATCTGTGTTACTTTATGTTTTGGCTCCAAAACTAAAGGATGCTTTTTGTTCCTAACCACTCTGGAAAATCCTTTCCTGAGCTCTTCCAGTAGTGAAGGATTCGGGGGAAAAAATAAATTAAAGCAGCACATTAAAAAAAAGCAAAAAGAAGGGTCAAAGTCTGCAGTTTGCTTAGGCCCATGTGAAAATCCTGTGGGGAAGAAATGGAGCTGCTCTGCAAGAGTGGGGACTGGCTTCTGTGTCATGGCCTTAACATCACAATTCCCTCTTAACCAACAGAGCCAGGACCACTTCAGGTAAGTGATCCTATTGCTGTTTAGCTGGAGCTTAACTCTCAAGGGGCTGTGACAATTCACTTTGTGGAAAAGACACAGAGACAAGTCTGTCCCTCACTGAACCACACACTCAGCAGCACATGAGCACTAACCCTCTGAGCTGAGACACTGAGGGCAATCTGGTGATCAGGCCACGTAGGAAGAACAGTTTTGGGGTGAATACACAACTCAGACACACCCAGAATCCAAATGTTGCCCAGGTAACTTTGTACAAGTTATTTATTCCCTTGGTGGTTTGGATCCCAACCATGCTTTTTATTTCCTTTCTAATTAGATGCTGAACTATTCAGGATAAGAAACTGATCCTTCCAGATGTGTACACATAACACCTAACACAATGAGACTGAAACCTTTACAGTGCCTTCCAGAGTCTGGATAAGTAATAAAGGCATCAAACACATCTTGCAGAGGAACATTATAGCTCTCCAGGTCTCTGCAGCACGACATCATGGGAAGAAAGAACAGAAAAAAACCAGAAAGTTTCTGTACATTTTCTTGGGAGAAAAGGATCTCTAAAAATCCCTGTCATCACATACCCAACAGCTGGACAAGAGAATCTCAACACACATGCCCTGACTCCAAAGCTGAGCCCAAGAGCTGGTGGGGGGAACACGTGCCCCGGGAGGTAACTTACAAAACGGTTTCCTTTGTTTTTTCTGTAAACAAGATTTCACGTATCTCTCCAGTTCTCGTAAAGTTGTGGGCTTCAACGTTTCAAAATCTATTTCTATCTCATCGGGATTGGAGTCTCTGAGGGAAGGTTCCCGTGACTGGATGATGTGCACCACCCTGCCGAGCTTCTCCCCAGGCAGGCGGTTGATGTCCAGGCTGAGCTGTCGTTTCTCATCATAGGTCATGGGCAGACCTTCCTCCTCCTCATCTGAGTCGTAGGTTGCAGATGCCTGTTTGCCTCCTTTCTTGGGCTGCCTGGGGAGGTTGTCAAGCATGAAAATATCCATGGGTACATAGAAGCAATGAAGCCTTTTTTTTTTTTTTCTAACTCCCTCGCAACAAACATCCCAATGCCCTTGGCTTTGAACCTCTTGTCAGATGGCTTGAACAGCACCACAACTGCTGAAAAAGTTCAGCCATCTGAGATCAGCTGTTTTATTCCTATTATATTTTAGCCCTGTGAAGCGTGACAACAAGCCCCAGTGGCAGCAGGGGGGCAGCAATGAAGTGGCACGTTCTTGGTGGCTGCACAAAAGGCAAAACCCAAAACCTTCTCTGAGAGCGATCAGGCAGGGATACTAAGGGTTGGACAGTGAAAACATAATAGTTCCACTGCCAGCTCTAACTTAAAGACTCCCTGGAGTTGTCTGGGAATGGGGACACTATTCAACAGCAAATTAACTGCTCTGACAACTGAGCTTCCCCAGGAATTAATTAAGAACAGGGCTGGAAGCTCTTGGCTCTCCCCTCGAGGCACCTTGTGGAAGGCAGGCTCTCACCTGTTTGCTGTGGTTGTGCTGTTCGCTTTCTTAGCTGGGGCTTTCTTCTGTTGGGTTTGTTTTGGTGGTTGAGCCACCTTGGGTTTCTTCTCCTCCTCGGTTTTTACTTTGTGCTTTTCTTTTTCCTTCTCTTTATCTTTCTTTTTCTTCTCCTTTTCCTTCTTCTCTTTTTTTTTCTTTGGTTTGTTCACTGGCGCTTGCGACAGTGCAGCCAACTGCTCGTGGACGGCCTTCAGCTGGGGGAGAACGGGGAAAAACTGATCAGCCTTCAAGGCAGGACAGTTGATGCCTCCACTACCCTTCTTCTACATCCCAAGGTGTAAGTATATCCCAAAGTCAGCGATATACTCTGGGATCCCAGAAGGAAGCGCAGAGCATCAGCACTGAGAGAAAATTACCATTACATCAAACACTCACTTACTGCGCAGCTGAGTGTTCTCCCCCTTTAGCTGGGAGAAGGGGAGAGTGTTTTCCTGCATCCCAGCCTAGATGGGATTTTTAAGAACAAAATCAACCCCTTCCTCCTGCTGTGCCCTTTCTGCTGCACTGACACACAGCTCAGCTGTTGCAGTACCTGCTCCTGGAGCTCCGCCAGCCGAGTCGCTCGCTCTTCCTCCGAGTCGGAGCTGTCCGAGTCAGAGGAGCTCTCCTCACTGCTGTGACTGCTCTCTGTGCTTTTGCTCACCACTGGTGCTGTTGGTGGAGGTGGAGGGGGGGCCTCTGCAGGCTCATCGGGCATTTTTGCGAACCTCATCTCAAAGACATCCTACAAAAAGGAGGAAAACTGGTGATTAAAGGAGCCTCAGCCACAAACAGCTCACTCTGGCCTTTTAAACACATCAGGGTCAGGGTCTTATTGTACTACACAAGGTTCTGTACAAGTAAATAATAACATACAGAAGGTGTATGGCCATCTGTAAGGCCAAGAAAATTCTCCCATTACTTTGACAGCAAGGATTATAATTTTTTAGGAGAGGAATGTGGCATTAGGCCACGCCATGGGAAGAGCACAATTCTGCAGCAGAGCACAAGGCTCTTTCCAAGGGCTGGAGAAATCACCGGCTCTCCCTGGCTGGTGCCAAGGGCAGATCCACACCTGGATCTCTGAACTGATACCCTGTAGCTGAACTAAAGGTAACTCTGGGAGACACATTTGCCAACACCTTTACCTGGAGCTTCCTGGCCATCGCCACCACTTCGTGGTCTGGAGGATTGTACTTGTAACAATTAGAGAACATTAACCGAATATCTGCTGCGAAACCTTGTGCATCCTGGTATTCCCGACTGTCCATTTTCTTCTGCAAACAAACAAGCCAAAGGGAAAAAGGGGAGAAAAAGCCATGAGCAAAAGGCATTTGTAGCAACTGCGTGGAGGACAACGTGCATCTCGGAGACAGAGCACCCTGAAAAGTCCCATTTGTCTAAGAGAAGGGTAGTTTGATTTGGGTTTTTGGTTCCTAAATAACATTCAGAGTTTCTGCTTTATAAAACAAGCAAACAAACACCAGGCAACCAAAGAAGTTGATAATGCTCCGTAACAGTTTAAACACTAAGATTCTAAATTTGGGTTGTTTTCCAAGTAGTAAAATATAAATCTGTCAGGGTCCACATTCTAATAGGAAACATTTAGAAAAAGGGTTTGCTGGATCAGAAACTAATACAAACAAGGATAATGGATATAAAGGGCAAGAGTCAACGAGCAAGTTACAATTACAGTGTGCACTTCTGTGTGCTGCTTGGGTATATGTGCCCTGTAAATCTGAAAGGGCAGAAAAGATGACGAAAATCTGACTCTGACTTCCTGCTAACACAGGCAGGAAGATTGCTTGGCAATTCCTACAGCAAAATAGGCATTTACAGTTAAACTACACCACCTATTTCTGATTTAAAAGCCCAACTGATACAGAATTCCCCCTTTACGAACCTGTTCATAATGTTACTTCCTAGTGTAGTGAGAATAAGTATCAGGAGCTAAATATTTGCACCTTGTTCCTTTATCTTATTTCTCAGCTCTCATTTCTGTCCATTTCTCTTGCTGTTTGGGACTGAATGACATGGGTTTAGAGAACAGTTTATAGCATTCCTAGCACTTAATTGATTTTATGCATATATTACTACTATGTATAAAACCTTAGCTCCAATTACTCCTGCTGAAAGAGAAACTAACACTAGATTTCATTTGCATTTAAAAGACCTGGGTTTAAAGAAATTCGCTATTTGCCAAGTGCATACAGGCCTCCCTTTTGTATATCCTGTGCACCTGTATCCCCAGAGAAGGGAAGGGGCTGACTGGCAGACAGGCTGCAGACAGACATTCCCCATCCCAGCAGAAATCTGGGATGTTCAGGGTCTGTCATCCACCCCAAACACAAGCAAAATTCCCATTTTTTCAATGGAAGCTACAGAAATTTCACATCTACATGAGAGACCTTGTAACTATCTGGAAACACTGCAATGGCTCCCAGAACTGTTTCTGCTGGGAATAGGACAGAATTTCACCTCCAGGGATGCAGATTCAGAGGGACCTGCTCCAGGGTGGTGACACTCCTGCAGCCTTGCTCCCTGCTGTGCTGCCCCTGCCAGACATCTGTCAAACTTTTGTCAGGAGAACTCATTCTCTTGGTGAATAAACCAGGAGACAGCCTGGGAGCCACAGCACAAAGGCAGAAAGGGAAATAGGTTTGTGGCGCTCCCGCCTGAAAAGCGTCTCGGGCCAATTCCAAAGCAAAACATATGCTCAAGCAAAAGGGCTTGTTTATTTTAAAATACATCTTACTGCAAGAAAGGCCTTTTTTATATTTGTTTGGCATATTCAGTGCCTGATTACTGCCTATGAAATACATTCCAGTGTCTGAGGCTCTGCTTTTCATCCAAACTCAACACTTTTCTAGCCCAACACTTTTAATCTGTGGATTCTTGTTTTGTTTTCTTGTAAAGAATAATTATCTTAACAAAAGTACTAAAGGCACTTTAAATTGGTGGGCTGGAATATCTTTGGTTACAAATACACTTTGAGATATCCAGCTGCTTAAAAAAAAAAAAGTGATTACATTTACAATTGCAAATCAGGAGCCACAGACAAGCAGGACTGGCAGAGGTACAGGCAGGCCAGCTCAGCCATTCTCTGTCCCACACAGTATCTACCCACAGCAATCTCATTTTTCCCCTCAACAATCAATTGTTCAATACTTTTTAATGTTCATAAACTTTTTTTAATGTTTATTTACTTCCTAATGTCTAATGTGTCTCTTGCTCTAAGGTAAGCCTTGTCCTGCCCAGAATGTGCAAAGAATGTCTCCTCACTTTCAAGACCCTGAACTTGTCTGTTCTGAAACTACAGCAACTCACTGCAGGAAAATTAACCCATAAGCACAGTTAGATCCCTGGAGGTAGTGCTTTACTACAAGTATAAATCCCCTTGCACAGCAAGGACTGTTGCTTGTTCACCACTGAGTAAACCAAAGGCAGAGACATCCCCATCGCTGCTGCTGTGACCCGGCAGCAGGTCACTACTTCAAGCAGTTCTGCTCTTTCCCTCTCTGTGATGGCCATCAAAAAACTGAGGTGGAGATGAGCTCATGGATCCTGTCCCTTCAGCTGTTCTCACTCTGCCCTAGCTCCAGCACAGCATTCCAGCACATCCCTCTGCTCCTGGCTGCAACAAGCTCAGTTACAGCCTCTCCATCTCACCTGCCACCGGCACAGTCACAACAGCCAAGCTGCCTCCTCCACCACATACAGAGAAAACAGCCTCCAAATCCTCCTGAATTCACCTCTGCTGCGTGCACAGCCTGGGAAAAAAGTGCTCCTGGACATGAAGGATGTTCCCTGAGGAAAATCAAGCCTCACATGACCAGAGAACCGAAGTGACAAGACATATTATAGCTGCAGCAATGCTTGTGTTTTAGTTTCTCACATAATTCCTTCCAGATTAGTTTGAAGGCCGTTAGTTGTGCTGCTTTATCACAGCCATTGTCACTTGTGCAGAATTAAATCTAAAACCTTTCAGAGCCACAGAGAAAGTCCCTGACACTGGAAAATTACACTGCCTGTAAATGGCAGCTTTCTGTTCCACACAGTTAACGTATTATGGACTGCATCTCAGAGAAGTCACACTGTGATCTACAGGCCAAGAGCAATGATAATAAAACACTCCATAAAAAAACAATACCAGACAGCACTTCAAACGAGTTTATTAAGAGAAATACTACCATGTGAAAAGACAAACCCAGAGTCTTTACGCATAAAAGACTCCACTGGGTCTGTCATTAACCTGTCTCCAGTTTTCTGCCCTACACTAGTCAGGCACAGAGGGAGACTACCACCTGCACTTACAGATAAAGGACAGAGTTGTACTATTTTAAAAGAATGAAGTCAGGACTATGAAGAGATTTAAGTGTGAAGAAGTCACCAAGAAATCACAGCTCTGCACCTACATTTTGCAGAATACAGCACAAAAAGTCACCTAGGCACACACGGAAGTAGCAGCCTTGAGAGAGTCAGGATTTCACTCTCTTTGTCTCTAATCTTACTGCATTCACCTGGGACTTGATCTACCAGGCTGCAGGTATCTCTGGAGACCCACAGCACCCCTAGGAAGTCAAGCTGTAGTAAGAACCCCTGCAGCATCATGGCTAAATGGCAGGGCACATCTGAGCATGACACCCTGGTTCCAGATACTACCTAGGATTTACCAAGGAACACAAAAGGAATCATGAACACAGCTGCTCTCCTGTCACCTGGGCACTTAGACAATCCCAGGTATTGTCTCACTGGCAGCAAAAACCTTCTGGCACATTAGTGAAAGCCAGCAGAAACACTTTAACCTCCTGCACATGGAAGTCTCACCTCCACCAACACAGATTCCAATGGCTGGCTCACAAGCAGAAGATGGGAACTAGAAAGATATGGCTTTGCTACATGAATATGTAGGAGGGATTCAGAAAATCTCCCAGTCTACTGGGAAGAATACTTTGAATATAGAACCATACTAAGCTAAACTGTTAAATAGCCAAGCATGAACCCTGCAACCATCATGTTATTCCTCCCCTCCCCGAGTACCAGATCATCACACCCTGGCTGGAATTGCTCAGTGTAAGCCTATCTGGACCACACATCATGCCAACAAGTAGGCAGGCAGCAGTTTCTGGAAATGGGATACTATCAATTGAATCCTATGAAATATTGCACCTCTTCTTCTCCTCAGAGTGCAACACAATCCCAAGGACACCAGTTAAATGGCTGGACTATCCACAAAGAGGAGAAGATGCCATCTTACTTTGTTTTGCATACATCATCTGCTTTACAAGGCAGAAACAAAAGGTGCCCCAGGTTATGGGGGAAAAAAAAAAAAGGAGAAGGGAAGGAAACAAAATATAAAAATATCCAGCTGATATCCAAACAAGTTCAGCTTCCACCCTCATCCCTTCCCCCTCCCCCAGAAGGAGCCAGTCCTCTGCAACCAGAGGGCTGTGACACCCTGCAAAAGAGGTGGTAAATGGGGACGTACTTTCACAGTACTGAGATCCATGGGGTGTTTGATAATATCATGATAGTCATGTAATTCCAAGGCCTCTGCATCAACAGGCTTGTAAAAGGGCCATGCATAGGCTGCGTGTTTCTTGGAGAGCATCTCCTTGAGGATGCTGTCACAGTACTTGAGGTGCTCAGAGAGTTTGCCCTTCTTCCCTGCGTGCTGGGGGACCTCTCCGTCTTCCAGGTCTTTCTTTGGTGGTTTGATGGGGCGGCCGCCGCTCTCCCGCCGCGCGATGATTTTGGCCTGTTTGGGGTCCGAGAGGGGTGTGGGGGACTCGCTCCGGCTGGCAGTGATGGCAGAGGTGGTGGGGGTGGTCGTGTCCGCTTTCCGCTTCACTCCCTTTTTCTGAAACAGCAGATGGACAGGCTCCGTGAGTCCTCAGGCCAGCGGGAAACCCCAGCACAGCCCTGCCTTATTTTTGCCTGTCCTCTCACAGAAAACACACTTATTTCACTGGGGTAAACGGGGCTTGTGAGCAGAGGCTTCAACACGCAATCCATGACCACAACACGAGGTATTGCTGCACATCACCTGAGCCACGGTAACCAACCATCTGCACGTCTCCAACCCAACCCCAGCCACGGTGCAAAACGTGTTAGCCATAAGTATTTCACTGAGATTTAAGCCAAGGACTCTTACCTCGTGTTTGCCAAGGGAAAGGAGTGCGCCCGGTCGATTACTGCAGCTCAGCTGATGCATCGGGACTTAGCAAGTGTCAGTAACTTAACCACATGTCTGAGTCCCCAGTGGCAGGATCAGGCTATAAGTTCTGAACCAAAGCATATTAATCACCAAAGACCCACAAGCCCTCACTCCCCTGTATTTAGTGGGTGTGCTAAGGTAGGTTTTGCCTTAAGCAAATAAACCCTCGCACATAATTTCAAGCTGTGACTGTCCAGTCAGCTCTCTTGTGCTCCTGTGAAGGATTTATTTCTCTGGAGAGGGAGAAAGGGAGGAAAAAGTTCCTTAGAGAAATCTAAGGGAAATCTTAAGTAAATCCCAAGCAGAATTAATTTTGCAGCGTGTATTTGGCAAACTCACTTCTGGTTTCATCCTGGAGTTTTAAAATTAAATTGATTCTCAGAAGCAAGTTCTTTGGACAGAAACTGAAGTATGAGACAGGTTTCTGAAGAGGACAGCTCAGCTGCAAGATCTGACTTACAATTTCTCTAGTAATTCCTAAAATATAGGTTAAATAAGCAAAAAAAAAAATCAACCAAAAAAAAGTGGTTTTGCTGGTCCAAGCAACCTCACCAGTACTGTTGCAGTTCCTTCCCCAGTTTAGAAAAAACCCCACCAGCTTTCTCTGAGCTATGCTTTCATCATTTTTAAAGCAATACACAGTTTGCTAAGAAAATTCCAATTATCTAGAGCAACGTTTTCATTTCCCCATAAATTAACATAATAAATAGCAAAACACCAATGACAACTCCCAAAAGATTACTCAGTAGGGAAGACAGAACTAATGCACCCAAAAACCTGCAGGCAACATCAGTCTCCTCCAGCTGGAGTGACAGGCTTGTCTTGAACGGGTTTAAAGCAGAGAGGAACATTCCTAGTGCTGGAGCCCAAAAACCTTAAAGGAACAGTCCCAGTAAAACCAGGGGCTCAGTTACAGTGGGAAGGGATGCTTTGGTGCAAAATAGGAGGAACCTCCAACAGCCTTCTGGTTCCTGGAGCACCAGCACTGGGGAAGGCCACGGTCAAAGGAGAGCCTGGAACTGGGTTAGAGCAATCACAGTTGACATCACCTCGACTGGGGTGTGGTAAAACTGCCAAAACTCTTCTGAACCCCCGAAAACTCAACAGCGACCACTTGTCTGAGCTCCCCCCAAAGGGACAACACCATCCAGAGAGGCAGAGGCACACGGGAAGAGAAGGAACGCGCACAAGCGGCAGCGAGGGGACGAAACCCAAGCGCCGCTCAGCGACGTCGCCTTCTGAAGAAGAGGAAGAGTTCCACATTTACCTTGACGACAGGTGGCGTGGGAGGCACCACGGGCATGATTGGAGCGGCAGGAGGAGGGGGGGCGGCGGCAGGGGGGGCAGTGACGGGTGGGACATTCGCAGTGATGGTTGGCACGGGGGTGGCAGCAATGACGGGCGTCTGAGACACGGCCGGAGGGACGTTCTGGAACGGCGCCGGCGGGGACACGGAAGACACGGCCACGGCTTGCTGAGCTCCTTCAGGGGATAAAGAGAAATCTCACTGCAGAGGACTGGTGGTTGCAGGTGCTGACGGGACACTGGGTACACAGTGAAACAGGGTGGGACTCTTGGGGATGTCCTGTGCAGGGCTGAGAGCTGGACTCAATGATCCTTGTGGATCCCTTCCAACTCAGCATATTCCGTGTGGTGCCACTGGACTGTGCACTCATGGGCTTGGCAAAGGGCTCCCAGTTCAGGGCACAAAGGACACGGTGATTTGCATAGTGCTGTTACCCGGGGCACAACAAAAATGAGAAATCTCTGACCTAAGTCCTTGTACCACGAGCCACATGCAAGCAAAATACTTCCGGCTTTGCACATGGGGTGGGTGCTGCTCTGGGACAGTCCTCACCCCTCTCAGGCCCTCAGAGCTACAGTGAATTCATCAAAACAGCAGGAGCTCAAGGAGGTGGAGCAGAGGGAGGTGGTTCATACTATGCAAATGGTAACAACCACTCCCCTAAGCCACCTAAACACCCAAGAGTCCAAAGCACTTCAGATTTGCCACAAGTACACATGGTGTGATTCTTGGGATTGCCCTGTGCAGGGACAGGAGCTGGACTCAATGATCCTTGTGAGTCCCTTAAAACTCAGGATATTCCATGATTCTGTGATTCTAAGAAGAGCTTAAGTCTTCTGATATCCTGAATATCTCTGATGCTACACCTGCACTATTAAAGAACTGCCTACTACTGTAATGTCAAAGGGGACAAACCTAGTAACTAATAACCAAAGTAGCAAACCCTTTCTATGTTTTAGAGCAGCTTTTATCAAGGGATGTTGAAAAGACACATCATCACAAATTTCTCTGAGCTGGGATAAAGTTATAGCTCCATTTAGCACCTGAGATGTGGGAAAACAGAGGAACAGTTGACTTTCCCAGAGAGACAATTAGACACTGTTTAGAGAAAGAAAATATTGCAACACAAGCTCCTTTATGAACTGTTTTACCATGTTTAGACATTTTAGTCCTAAATCCATTTAAAATCAACTCTAGGTAAGCTGAACTAAACTCAGTTTCCACTGATATGTAATGGTCTGCACAGCCCTCTGCAATGGCTTAATAAATCTTTTCTGATGATCAAACTTTAATTCTACGATATTGCAACTGTGTGTGCAAAAAAAAAACATTATACAGGGTTTAGGGGAGTGGCAAGATTTGAGTCCAAGTCTTTGCTGGGTCAGATTTCTGCCAAGAACCAGGGTGAGCTGTATAAACCCAAATCTGAACAGGCCTTCTATGCCATGGTCTGGCACTGGCAGCAGACTGGCACGTCTGACTACCTTGTCTTTTCTTGCCTTGGTTTCTTCTTTGCACACAGGAAGCAACAGCAGTGCCCTCCCTCACTGAAGTGTGTGGATGGGCAAGTCACAGATGGCAAGATCTGTGTGACAAGTGCAGAGCGGCCTCAAGACAGACAAGTCCTGAAACACTGAGTGAACATTACCCAGACATCTCACACTTTCCTCCCCACTGCTTTAACTACATGTTCCCTTCTGAGCCTTTTCACCAGTTGCAAAGTCAAGCAGCTTGGAAGGTGGGCCAGGTCTCAGCAACAGCTCCTGACACCTCCTGTGCCTGGGTGGGTCCATACCTGCACTCTGGGTGCCCGCTGACGGCTTGCGACCTTTGCCTTTAGGAACTGGGGGTAGTAACTCCACTTCCTCCTGAGGCATCTGGGCAACCTTCTGCAGAAATATCTTCTCCAGGGCTTGGGCCATGAGGACAATGTCGTCTGTGGGCTGCAGAAAGAAGAATATGAGCCCATGCTGTATCATATTTGAAGCAGGGAAGTTCAAGATCAGGCTTTGAAAACCCTGATGACACTGCTCTTCAAATAAATTATGGTATACAGACTCCAAGAACAAACAGATTAGCTCTTTCCCCTCCTTGCATGCCTTTTTTTATCCCTCCTGCTCTTCTATTCTGCTCTAGCATGCAATAATTACAGCCCCTAAGTACACTGCATCCAGAGAGTTATCAGGACTTCCAGTAGGAGCCTGATAACCAGCATCCTGTGCAACAGCATGGAAGCAGCAAACTGGAACAGATGAGCTGTCCTCCCCTGCTTGCCAGCAGGTCCAAAGGAAGAGTCTAAACACATATTCTGTGGCTCAAACTAATTAATTTGTTTATTTCAGCTGTTCTCCAGTGTGGGTCAATGATGACAAACGACTGTAGAAAACATAATACAAAGAATAGAGGCCTTTAACAACCTAACAAAACAGCAAACAAGCCAAACCCAAAATAATAAGCATTCTAAATGTGTGTAAGCACGAACATATTTATGGAGACAGAGTCAAAGAACAGAGTTATGCTTCCTGAACTGCTCTCTGCTGCAGACACTATTTACTACCAGTCAGTGTAGCACAGCACCAAAGCATCACAAAACACCTGCAGAGCACTGCATGAACTGCAGCTCACCTCAAAGAATTCCTAACTGAAAATAAAAGGAGCAAAAACTCGCTACATAACCCCAGAACAGAGATCTACCTATAATTAAAAGGCATATTTGCCATTTTAACTAGTCTGGGGGAAGAATGGCGCAGCACAAAGGCAGCTTTGTGCATTTCAAGTAATGTGGTTGCAATTAGTGGCACTTCAAACCCTCGCAAGGAGGGCCCGGAGCCGGCCCTGTTCAAAACCTGCAGAGTAACAGTGGTAGCTGGGTCTGTCTGGGCTCTTTACCTTGTTATAAATGTAACAGTTTGTAAACATGGTGTTGAAATCCTGCATACATTCACTGGCACTCCAGTAGTAGTTGTGTTCCAGGCGCTTCTTGATCGTCCCCATGTCCATGGGGTTTTTTATTATTTTGTGATAATCCTGTTGGAGAAACAGGAAAGATGTTACATCTCCTGATACAGAGCGTTGATCCCATCTTCCTCCAATACCTGCTTTCTCCTCGTTCCCCCTCTCAAAAAACACCCCCCAATTTTTGTGGAAATTGTAAATGTAAATATATATAGTAATTTATTTTTTAATTTGTATTGTTTTAGTCTATCATTATTATGAACTTGACTACAAAGCACATGAGCTCCTTCCACAACCACCAGTCTGGGAATCAGCACTTTAAACTTTCTAAAAGGCTGCCTCTGGCACTTACAGAAGTTTATCAGTGCCAGCCCTGGCTAAAACTGTGCTAAAAGTTTCAGTCTCTCTTTTAAGAGCATTTTGACCTTTAAAAGGCTTCCACCAGTTTAAAAGGCTTAACCCAGTTTCTCCCTGGGCTGGTCCCAAGCATCTGCAGAGGCTGTGATTATCTGGAGGGGCACAGGGCTATGCACTGTCATTTCCTCATCATGGCACCAAGGCCACACTCTGAGCCCAACCCTCCAGTGTGATGTCAGGCACCAATATTTCCATGCCAGGGCAATCAGAAAACTGATCTCACCACCACAAAGCTTTCCAGGAACACAACACCGAGCAGAAGACGACGGAAACCTACCGGCAAATTCAATTTAATTGCATCAACAGGCTGGTAGAAAGGCCAAGCAAACTGATGCTTCCACAAGGTCTTCACCACAACATTTTGCATATATTGCAGTTGGTTGGTCTTCCGGCCAGGCTTATTAGGATTAGTCACCTCCGGAGGCGGCGGATTCACGGGGCCCTGAGGAGCCTGGATTGCTGATGTGACTGTCGACATTTTCCCGCTCGGGCTCTCACTCGCTGTTACAGCAGCAGCAACGGGGAGATTTTCTTTCTTCCTTTATGCTCCCTGAATGGGACTGACATCCCATTTCCAGGGCCCAACCATACAACCTAGAGCAAACTAGAGGAAGAGGGCAATGTGTAAATACAGACATTTGAAGTAGGCACCTTAGAGACAATTCTGCTGTTAAGAGTGTTTGAACTCAGGCTGTTCACCCCAGAGGATTCGTTCCCTCTGACACAGTTTATCTTGATGATGGGCACAGGTCAAGACCTGAGAGACAGCAGAATAGTAATTCCCAAATTCAAAGCCTGCAGAGAGACAGTAAGCTTCATGGGACTAGTCCTTGCTTTATCTGGCTCAGAGAGCATTTTCATGTCAAGAAAACACTTGGGGCAACCTAAGGATACAGTTAGGGAATACAGTTAGGATGTAATGCAGACTCCCATGAATGCACTGATCCAAGATACTAAATCCATAGCTTCCAGCTCTGTGTAAACTGAACTGCATTGTCTCTAGACCCACGCTGCCTGGCACTGAGTCAGCTTATAAGTCTCTACTCTGGTGCAATGCTCAGTCTAAAGTCCCATAATCAAGAGCAGACAACAGTTGCCAGAGGACCTCGATCCAGGGAAATGAAAAGAAGGGAGAGAGGGAAATGCTGTGAATGAAAGGTGTGACCAGAAACAGCTTAACTTGAAGTGATCTGAACTTTGAATCTCATAAATGTCTTACTACGCCCCTTACTGCACGTACCTGGCTGGTTTTGTACCAAAGTTTCAAGATACAGGCTCAATATAAATTATAATTGATGTTATATCCCTGGCTAAGAGAACACTGTCATGTTCGCTCTTAAAAGCACATATGAAATACAGTAGAATACATAAATTGCATTATTGTTTTCTGGTTTTCCCCCAGCAAACTGCAGGGGTAAAAATAGCCCAGTATCACCGTGCCTTCTGTACCATATGGTAAACAGCTTTTCCATGTCATCTTCCATAAACATTGGATATTTCAACTCACATCAGGACTGCAGCTACTCTTCTCATGGCAAACAGACCACAAGCACTTTCTAGAGGCAAATTATTTCAAATGAGTTCAGAAAGCCATACAAATACTCTCACTGACATATGCTTCTTGGTTGCATTGAGAAACACGAGCAGAGACAGAACCTGCAGTAACACAGGAAGGAGAGACATCCCAAGAAAAAACCAGAAACCTCTGCTTTGATACAGCCTTTATCATCTCTGCTGAACATCTGGACTAAATATAGAACATCAACTTACCCTTTGAGTTGCTGATTAGATGAAGGCAAAAAGTAAACACATACCTAACTGGGAGGGAGAGCTTTACAAAAATAGATGTGTACAAACACAAACAGATCTGCAGCAGAGAGGGAGGAAGTCGTTAAAAACCTAAAATAAACCCCTGTGTGAGTACACGTGCTGGTATGTGCAGGGAACAGACAAGTCCAGTTATGATACTGCCAACATTTGTCCATGAGACCCACCATATTCCAAAGATGTAGAAAAAGCAGGGACTTTCTTGTGCCATGTAATCAAGCCCCTGGTCCCTGTTCTTGAATAACTCAAGAGCCCAGCTTAGCTCAAAAAGGACTAGTTCCTCATCTGATCATGGTGCTGGTGAGAGTCATGGTGACCACCAAGCAGCCAAGAGGGATGCTGGCATCCCCTGGATAAGGAATTTCAAAACTAGGCTGTTCCTTGGGATTTTGCATTTGGAATAAAACTCAGGAAGCATTTTCTCCTGGTGTTCCATCAAGTCAAAGCAGCAGCAAAATTATTGCAAAATTCAATCTTCAGATCGAGGGGGGGGAGGGGGAATAGACAAAGAATTAAGAACAAAAAAGATAATTAGGAAATTGCCCTCAGCCTCCTTCTGGGGAGCTCCCTGCATGGATTTCAGACCCCAAGGTCTGTGAGCAACATCCATCATCCAAGAATAAGCAACACTGGCTGCAGGCCCCTGGTGACCACCAGTGAAGCATTCTGTTTGCTGTCTTCTTGATTAACAAACTGAATCCAATGCAAGGATTGAGGAGAAATAAAACACCCACAGAGAGCAATTCCTACTGCTAGAGAGCATTTCAGTCACAAGTTTGAAACTACTCAGTGTAACTTAAGTCTTCCCTTTAAATAACCTAAGGCTAAATATGATTCTCTTTTCATCTGAAGTTCCTGATGCCCTCCTACCTCTCATATTCTGTTTGATAAGGGTATTTAATTAATTTTTATTAAATCCCAGAACTGTAATTCAAAAAACCACAGATCTAGCTGCTGCTTCTCTCAGACTTTCTCTCTGACCTTAACCGAGGTGTTCAGTATCTTCACACCACAGCTCCTCATCTGTGTCATGGAGATTGTGGGAGTTCCTTTGCTCCTTTCTGCCTCCACCCAGCAGCCTGTAAACTCTGGGACAGGCTCTGCCTCTCCACATGCCCATTATGATCCTCAAGCTTAAACAAGGCTTGTACAGTCCACATAAAAGAAGGATGTAACAGTCATCAGTGACACAACTCAGAAAGGATTTTAATTAAGAACATTACCAAAAGAAGGAGGGGCAGAACCATGACAGCCAAGTCAGGCAGTCCCTGGACAGCTGATCCTCTTTAACTTGCACGTTCCAACTCACTGGTTATTACACCCAAAAGCAGCTACAAACCTCTTAGCAGCACTGGCACTGAAATGCTGGATTCTGCAGCTCAAAGAGAGGAAAAGCTACCTGGGCTATCTTGGCAGCACTGGAAGTTTCTGTCCTGCCATAAATACAGCTTTAATGTGCCCATGTGCCTCACTGACCCTTTAACCCTTGGTCCATCAGCTTTCCCCATCATTTGCTGGGGAAGCTGCTTTGATACTGGATCACTCTGTAATTTTTACAATTAAAAGTTTGTTTCTACAGCCATTCTTTCACCTTTAAAGTTTCAAAGTGGTATTAATTTAAAAAGCAAAAGGCAGGACTATGAGGATTCTGCAAGCTGAGGGTTAAAATGCTTTGAAAATGTCCAAAAGTCAGTGATACTGAATTCGAGAGGTCATGGCCCTGCCTGAGAAATCTGCTGGTTGTGAGACATCATTTATTAAACGAGGAAAGTGAGAGTCACAATCATCTGACATCCCAACTTACCACACAAATCATCCAAGAGGACACTTAAGTAGACTCACACACACAAACCAAGCAATTTACCCAATTGTCCTGTAACTACAAGTAGAATTGAAATACACAGCTCCAGTCTAAGCACTTCAGCACCTACTGAAACTGCACTAGTACCAATAAATATTTAAACTATTAGGGAGCCCTGCTGTGATCCAGGACATCACTGTACAAGGTACTGTACAAGCCTGGAGCAAAGACTGCCAAAACCAGCCTTGGCACAGGCATCATGTGCACTTTCCAATGAGGGGCTAAGGTTGGACTTTTTTTAGCCCTGGAGTAATAGCTTCTTAAATTTTAATTTTTAAGTCACTACTTATCCTGTTCCTCAGACCTGTAATGTTCAAGTAGCAGAAGCTGTTCTCGATTTTTCTGGCTGCACAAGTACAGTTTTGATATTATAAATGTAAAGTACACCCTAAAGTGCTGTCACACACGAAGAGTGAACACTGCTTCCCACACTGAGCATTTCTCCTCCTTCTTATTCAGTCTGAGACGATAATTAAAAGCAAAACCCAAACCCTCAAATAAATCTTGCTTCTCTGAAGTTTCAGTCTGTCCTTTTGTGCTAAGTTGCAACCTCAGCGTGGCATCCAGCAAGGCCGTGGGCTTTGGCACAACCCTCAGCCAAACCAGTCATCAAAAAAAACCCAGCTGGGTTGGGAGGATTTTATTATTTTTTTTTTTAAAGTTTTCTTTCATTGAGTTGCTTGCATGGGTCAGTCAGTGGAGAGACAGTTGGCGTGGAGAAAACATGTTAATAATTCCTTGTGCTAGCGGGAGAACATTTCCCTCGGCTGATGCAGCCCACAGGCTGTCTGCAGTGGTGGGGACTATTTTAAAAGCAGCTATAAAGCCCTGTGAAGTGTGCAGTGTGCCAGCACTCCTGCTGCTCCAGCCAACGGCCCTGCACTTCCTCTGGCAGTGCCCAGCGTTCAACGGGTGGCTCCTCCCGAGCTGCCGTTCGCGCAGGACCGGATGGCATTTGTTGTGATTGCAAAATTAGGAGGCAGCAATCTTTATGTTAGCAGGAGAGCCCAACAACTCCTTTTTTTTTTTTCCCCCCTCCTCCCTTGGTATAGTATTTCTGTGCGGTTACTTGGACACCGATCAAAATCTGGCGCAATTCCAGCCCCTGACAGAAGCAGCGACGTAAATCTTCCCATCGGGGAAAATTATCGAGTTTAAGAGATGTTCCTTGACCTCCCTGTTATCTCCACAATATTATTTACATTACAGTAGCACATGGAAGCTGGGCAGAGACCAAGGTCCCTTGGTACTTTGCACTCTGCAGACACAAGACCCTGTTCCAACCTCAAAGAGTTGGTGCTCACAACTCACACATTACACCACGGTGAGGTGACTTGTCCACAGCCACCCAGCGAGTGGCAGAGCTGAGAGCAGAGCCCTGAGCCCGGCTGGTGCCTGGCCCTGTGTTCATTCCCTGTGTCAGGGAAACAGCACTGCTCCCCCACAGACATGAAAGGCAGCAACTGAGCCTTTCTAAGGTAGGATGGAGCCAGCAGCCAGACCTGCAGGGACTCAGCAGGGCAACTGGAGCAGGCATCATCATGCTGCTGCTCCAAGCACTGCTCCCCCACACTGGCTCCTTGCAGCCACCAAAGGAGATGCTTGGTCCCTTTTTCCCTGACAGCAGCAATAGTTGGAAGTTTGGTCAGATTTGCCACCATATGCAAAAAGCAGCCCAACCACAATCATCTTTCTCTGCAGGAGAGGTTTAGCAATACTACTAAACCTCAACATGACCTTTATGTCAGATAACATTATTATTTAAAGGTTGCACCTATTTCATTCTATGGCTGTAGAAAGTAAGGGCTACATCATTCCTCCAGGGTCCTCCATAAGGAAACAAAGCTGGCGGATATCCTTTTCCTCCTCTCCTCTACTTTCCCTTCCCTTCACAGTCCCATATAGGAACTGAGCTTCAGCCAGCTTTCACTGCCTACTAACCCCATGTTAACAGGGATGTCCCCTTCAAACTGAAGGGATCTGCAATTTGAGACCAAGACTTGAGGACAGAAAAGTTGCTTAATCAGCTAACACTGCCCTGACAGACACACACACGACACACACAACATGCCACCCCTTCAAGACTTGGGGATGAAGCATTTACACTTGGCTTCACTGCAGGATCTGGGAGTTTGGCTTGTGAGTGCCCCCGTGGCACACTGCAGCTCTGCACTCTGAAAGCTGCCCTTGTTGTCTCCCAAATCATTAATTCCACACATCAGAGATTTGCTTTTCATGCATATTATTTTGAGCACCGCCCTAATAACATCCTGAGACTGGGAGATGCAGTGTCCTGAACTTACCTCTGCATGAGGGAAGGAAAAAGATCAACAGCAGATTAAGTCAATTCCTTGGCTTTTGACTTGGTTAGTTTAATGCTCATCAGATTATGCAGATGGATTTCCCACCCTTGGTCTCTCCTTGGCTATTATAAGAGCAGGTGTTTCCTCAGTAAGCAACCTGTGGGTTCCTAACCAGTAGGCAGGAATCAGCCAGAACTGGTAATTTCAAGGGCCTCCAGTTCTGATACACACTCAATGCTCCCTGAAAATCACACTACTTTAAGATGTCTCACATTGTGCCTTCAAACTCAATGGTACCCAAAAGTCACTTTAATAAAAGCACTGGAGACTTTTATAAACACTATTAGGTATCTCAAATAAAGGGATGGTCTTTCTGATAATCACAGGCCAGGGTATTTCTCTCCCTCAAGTTGCCAATTCCATGGGAAGCACTTCTGATCAAGTCAGAGCAAGAATTTAAATGCAGGTCACATACTTCCTGCAACACACAAATCATATGGGGCTCAACTGCTTTCTAAAGGCTGCAGGTTCAAGTGCAGGGAGTGATGTTTCACACTAAAACAAGTTCATTTTCATAGCTTTGAACTGGCTTTTGAGAACAGTTCTAAGTGACCAGCCTCAGTAATGGATTAGGTATGGTTGACCTTGCTTTGCATTAGGGAGGACAGGATGACCTCTGGACATCTCTTCCAGCCCTGCTTTTTGTGGTCCTCTGAAAACACTGGAGACAAATTTTAACTCCAACATATGTTGGTTTTGTGCAAGCTCCTGAGTTACACAGTTAACCAGGCTACAGGAGGAAGGAAAAGTGTGAGTGGTTACAGAGCTTACTTTGTGTTGGATTCCTGATTGAAAGAGTGCAGCCAGATTTGAGACCTGACTCTGCAGTAAGGACTGGACTGAGATGTGTGAGATAAACTGAATTGCACTTGCAAAAAATCTGCCAGGAGACACTTCAGCAAATTAACTGGGTGACATATAATGAAAAAGTTAACAAGTGCTTAGCTGTAATAAATAAGCCTCTATGAACAGGTTTCAAAGTCCTTGGAGCAGCTGGTGGCTTGCACATCCACACTCTGGGAAGGCAGAGTCAAATCAACAGGATGGGAATGGGTGGGTTCTTTACAGGAAAATGCTGGTGGTTGTGCCTCTCACAAGATACACCAATTATCTTTATGGCAGTGGGAAAAAAAAAAAAACGTTGGGCTGTTTCATAAGAGAGATTTGGCATAAAAAGGGAAGTGTTTGGGATAACCACATGTCTGGGCAGAGTCTGCTCGTGCCACTTCTTCCCAGAGGGGAAAGGTGGAGATGCAATGAAATTACCTTGTGTGACCCACAGGGCTGAACCCACAACACCTAACTGGGGGCAGAGCCAGATGAAAAACCAGACAGCAGGGAGTCATGATTTACAGGGAAAGAGGAGAACCTGCTTCAGAGCGTATTTTCTCTCTTTTCCAGTGCAGTGTAACCCACTGCACTCTTATTTGACAACTTCTAGCACTTGCAGGGGTTACTGCAGCTTCCCAAAAGCCCACGTGCAGCAGAAGCCCTGCAGCCCTGGACATCAGGCAAAAAGGAAGTGTTGGGAAGGTGCTGGCACATGGCCACATACCATACAAGCTCTCAACATGTCAGGAGCAGGATGGGGGGGGGCAGAGGACCTCATGGAGGCAGGAACGTGGCTGAGAGCACATTGGAAGTACAGTACAAACCACAACACAGGCAGCAGCTCAGTCCTCTGTGATTCAGGAACCACTTCAAGCCTGATCCTGCAAAGTGCTAAGCAACTCTGCCCCTCAATAAGCTGCACGGTCCCTGTGGCTCAGCACCTCACCACAGTGGGTTTTACAGATTTATCACCTACAAGATACAACTAATTGGTCAATCAAGATAAATCTCTTTCTAAGGAAGACTTACTCAAGCTCTCTGCACTTTCTGGCTTCTCTACCTGGGTCAACCCCTTCTCTAGCTGCCTGTTACAGAGAGGTAAAATAACAAAGAGGGTTCAGTGCTGGGTATCTGGGGTTGGAGAGTCTCATCAGACTGATCAGATGTGTGGATGCTCCCACTGTCTCAGTTACAATAGCAATGAGAGCTGATCTAATCAATGCCCTGAAGATGCCTCCTCTCCCTGCAGGAGATCCCTGCTAGAGAAGTCCCACCACACAGGCATAAGGTGTGCAGAAGCATGGAGATGCTATTCTCTTCCATCACATTTGCTAAAAGACCACAAAGAGAAGTGCAGCCTAGTCAAGAAAAGGAATCACCATGTTTACATCAGAGTCAGCCAAGGAGGGGAAAAAAGGTTTGGCAATCCCAAACTCAAGCCTTGCTGATGGGCACAGCAAAAGCCTCCACTGAATCAGTCACAACTTCTTCAATAGGCCCACTGTGCAAATTCAGAACTGGCTCAAATGCTGTCTGATAGATGCCTTCTCTGTATTCCACCTCTCCATGTTTCTTGCATTATCACTTTAAACTTCACACATGGACATAATCTACTGTTCCACCTCTGCTTACCCTCGCTTATGCATTCAAATCCATACTTCAGGACCAACCAGAACCACAAATCCATTTGTTATCTGGGCTTGAACCACAGTCACCCTTCCTGAGCATCCTTCATGTCAGCATCACCAACTGCTCTGAAAGTAGGAGACTGAAACTGTGTGTCAGGTTGATGTTCCTTCACTGTGAACTTGCTTGCAACAGATCCCAGTGGCAGGGAATCTCTGAATTCCTGCTTGCCCACCATTCATCAGGCAATACTGCCACAGAACACAGAGCAACAGAGGAAAAGAAGAAACCACAGAGCTAAAAGTCCAGGAGCAACAGGTCCATCCTGGACACACCACTTAAGTGAAGCAGCAGGTTGAGGCTGTGAATCATTTCAGTGCTGGATGATAATGCTGAATAGTCTCAACCTGATACTCAGTGGCTTCAGCAGAAGTCAGCCCAGGGCTCCTGCTGCTCACATTCCTTCAGGAAACGAAATTGAAACAGATACAAACACAGATACTGGAAAGACACAGATACAAATACACTGAGCAGATAAACTGCAGGAGGAAACAGGGAGCTAATCTACACCCTCCGGGAGAAACCAAAACACAGAGGAAGCTAGAAGTGAGGAGGAATGAACTAAGTGAGGAGATAGAAGCTAAAGCTTCCCATTTCATGCAGTTTGAAAATGTGATTGACCACAGGCTGCTGTTAAATGCTGGATCATACACAACCAGCCTACTCTTCTAACTGCAGACTAGAGCACCATAACCCTCCTCCTTCAACGAGTGTTACTGCTGACGATTCATCCTGCGACTCCTGAGAACGGTTCTGCCAACTTCAGGTCAGCAAACCATATTTCAGCGAAATGATTAAAAACACAAACAAAATAAAACAGTAGAGAAACCCCCACGCTCTGGCACTGACCCAAGTTTAAGCTGATCCGTGCACAACAGAAGCATTTAGGTACACCCAGCAAAGCCAAACGTGGCAACACCCGCACAGCCTTCAGAACTAACGGGATTGTTGGATGTCTGCACTTTCCCAGGGCCCTCTTTTCTGCTTTTTAAAGGATGTGATCTGCACAGGTAAACATTTGTGTTCTGAAAAAGTCACCCTTTGTAATCAGCATATGGTGCTCTGTGTACTTTCACAGTATAAGGAAAAACCTCAAGCTCCCTCTGTTTGATTCAGCATACAGTGAATAAATTACACATAGTCTTTCCACAACAGGTTTTGCTCTGATTGTTTCTTTTTCTGCACTTTGATTTTCAAAAGGAGAAATTATTGGACACAAAGCTTTTTGAAGAAAAGGCTAAAAAAGAAAAGAAAAAGCCACAAGAGCTTGACTGCTTCCCTGCTGGGCAGAGCATCTCCAAGCATCTGCTGTACCTGCACAGAATTACAAAAAAAAAAAACCAGCTACAAACCAGCCTGCTGACACCTCAGCTCAGTTCTGACACCCCACGCTGCAGTTGTCAGTTCCCCACTTGTAAAATGGGGATATGAATATTTCCACTGCCATCTACAATTAAAGTCATTAGCCTTTTCCCATGCATTTACAGATTAATCCTTTCTCAGCGTTATGGTTGTACTAAATATTAAGGGAAAATAAAAAGCAAACACGCAGAGGAACCTGTATTTACAAGGTGTTCAAACAGCATCACTTGGGATTCTGGAAACAACTTCTTTACTAAGTACAACGCTAATCATCACCAAAAGAAAGTGCAAAGCTCAAACTGCCATCTGCTTTATCCCTTTCCCCACACTGCAGCGCTCTTCAAACACGTTTCTTAAAGATAAAGCACAACACCCAAGAGGTCCTTCGTGACACCTGTTAGGGAGGGGGGTTTAGATACAGCCAAATTCCACTTCCAGCTGAGTTTAAAAGGCTACATGGAACAGGAAGATTGCCTCCTCTTAATGAAACTAAGTACAAAAAGCACTCTGAGCAAAGTATAAAATACAGAGCCCTTGCAAATAGCACTTAATTCCTCTGTATTACCTACTTAAAGGGTTGTTTTCTGCTCTGTGTGCCTAATAACCTACACTGCAATTCTCCCTTACACACCAGTACTGCAAGGCCATATATCAGCATTATTAATATCATTTACAAGTGCTACAGATGTTATCCTTAGGGGCAGCTCCCTGCAAACATCAACAGACTTCCAATAAACAGACACACATCCGTCTGCTAACTTGTTAGAAGCATTTCACTACACACAGCAGAACCAAAGTGATTCATTACAGAAAACACCTTCATCAACAGACCTCCTTTACCCTCTTCTTGTGCTCCAGCACTTTCTCCTACTTCGCTTTTAAATTTCTTTTTACGTATTTAAATGATTAAAGCTACTATTCTGAAGAAGAACAGATCCATCTCAGGAGGAGAAGCATCACAAGTGTGGTAAGAATGGATGAGCTGCCACTGGTTAAGATCATGCTCTGGGTTTACAACTACAGCACTGCATCTTTCCCGTAAAAATCAATATATGACAATCAAGTCAGTTTATGGGGATGAAGAATGAAATGAAAGTGATTGAATTACCATGACATAAATATACTGCTTGTTAGCTGAGCCACAGTAACATTATATTTGGTAATGGGGCAGAGCAAGTGCACCCACCCACCAAGGTAGTTATTGCAGCTTTGCTGACAGAGCAGCAGTCACTTGCCACGAAAATTTAAGACCCCCCACTTGTCCCCTGGGCATGCTCCCACCAACTCGGCTTAATCTGCTTCCAAACCAACTGAAGTGCCTTGTGTTTGAACAAGCATGTTGTCCCAGAATAACTCAATGTGTTAACTCAAAGCAAACATAGTCACACAAGTGCAAAAGGCTCTATGGGGTCTACTATTTCCGATGAAAAGTGATTTTGCTAAGCTTGGGTAGATCCACAAACTTGCTCAGCTGTGCAAGGAAGTTCCAGGTCAGCTGAGGTGTGAACAAACTGTGATAGCTAAGCTGCTGTCATTCCCTGAGAGAGTACCAAAGCAACTTTTGCTGTCTCGAGTTTATGCATCTGATTTAAACCCCCAAACAGTCTGCGGGAAAGGGGAAAAATCTGGATCTTAAAGTTTATTACCCCTCCCTACACAGGGAATAGAGGGTGCTGTTTCAGGGAGAGAGGGGAAGGTGCTCCCTGCTGCCTCAGACACCCAGGGAACACTGCTCTGGGCAGAAGGACAGACTCCTCATAGGAGGAGCTCAGCTTTCCCAGCACAGTCCTGCTGAGAGCACCCACAGCTTAGGACAGATAAGCCTTAAGCCTCTCAAAGCTCCTGCATATGGATGAAGTTCAAGTCAAAGCAAGTATGACCATTACAGTGTGGACACAAGTATCCCAGTTTATTCCCACATGGCTTATTCCTGCCTAGGAGAGGAACACACTTTGGGCACACAGGCTGATCCATAAAGCTCTTACTCCAGGGGAAACTTAGGGCAGCATTCCCCCTTTCATATGGTATCCTGAAGAGCTGCACTTCATCACTATTTCAGACTCTAACTAACAGAAAAGTTGCAAAAAAGCAATGCTTTCCAACAAGGAACAGCATTCTCCACTAAACTCAGACACAATTCTTGCACACACAGTTCAGAACACACACACACGTGTGCTCAGCTTATCACTTTCACTACAGCTCACAGCACAACACAGTTCCTAAACCAGCCTTGGTAAGCAAAAAGGCAGCTACATCCTACATCCCCTCCCAGCAAAAAGCTCTGGACTGCAAACTCTGCACTTGCCTACGGCCAAACCGATTGACCAGGGCAGTTTTAGAAAACAGATTTATCTTGGCATGGCCATAGCAGTGGGTCCCCAACCAGGCACCCTCTGTGGTGTTACACGAGGATAAGTGGAGCAGTTGAGAAGATAAAGTTACAGAAGGAAAAATGTGCTTTTTCTTCAATACATGTTGCATTTGGCCTCTGCACAGATATCAGTGCAACTGTGTCAGTGAAGCGCTCCAAGTGTAAACTTCAAGAGTGGAACAGCTCTCAAGGAAAACTGCAACCCTTTCCTGTCCCTGCCTCTCTCTTTTTAAAGGAAAGACAGGAGCAGACAAGGATAATTCCCAAAGCAAACCAGTGTCAATCGCGTCTCAGTCTAAACCTCAAAGTTTGAAGCTAAATGGAGTCAGTTCAGCCAGGGCATTTTGTTCCAGATTGGTCCTCCAAGCACAAAAATTTCACTTCAGATTGTCTTTGCTACACCTGTTGCATTGCTGGTGGAGAGGAGAAAGTCAAGCCCTGGTCCCAAGAGAGGGGAAAAAACTCCTCTGGCCTAGGTTATCCATGTTGCTGAAGTATTTCCAAACGTGACAGCATCTGCTGAAAAGAGGCTGAGGCCTGGAAAGGCACAAAAGGAATCCAAAATAGAAGCCAGTGTTTTTTCAGTCACTATCTTATCAAGAAGAATTGGAAAAAAACTACTAGAAGAAGCAGCACATTGCAGTGAATTTCCACACTGCTCTCCAGAATAATTTACCTCCTCCCAATACCAGCTTTAGCAACAAGTGGGTTAAAGAGTTACTGTGCCCCAAAGAAAGTTGTTCGCGTCCAACAAGCACTAATGACTGACAAAAAACACACGAATGTTGCAGGAAGATCCTGTGGAATGAAAAGCTCGAGATGCACCACAGATCCTTCCAAAATGTCCTGACAGCTCACTGAGCAGCACAGCACACAATGGCTCCCTCCTAATTCCCAGAACTCCATCGCTTACAACGGTGCTCTGGGTTATTGCTGAAGAATAACGTGGCAATTTAAAAAGAAACAAAACAAAACCAAAAAAAAACCACTGACACCACACACAACAAAACAAAACATATGGTTCATGGTAATGATTGGGAAACCCACTGAGGATTAATGAATTTTGCAAATTAGCAAAGAAGGAGCAACCAGGATTAAAGAGAAACAATCAACAACGCTCAGATGCAAAACACTCTTTGTTCATTTATTTGGCAAAGTGTAGTTCTGTCTGTGCTGAGCGCACCTGATAGCTTACCAAAGCAGACAGAGTAATATATTTTGTAAAAGTAATTAAGCCTTTGAAACATGAGACCTCACTACATCACTCAGCTGCTGCTGAGGAGAGGGATTTGACTCCCGAGTTGTTTGTGCTGTCAACAAGAGCGATCAGGCTCCCAGATTACTCCAGGGAGGAGTGAGATTCTAGGAGTGCAGCAGGGCTTGCTGCACCCACACCCCACTGCACAAGTGCCCCCCCTCAAAGTGAAGAGGTAAATATTAAACAGCATCTTTCAGAACTTGTACCAAGTAAAAAAAGTGTCTGTAAAAACTGTGGGAAGCCCCAGCCTTCACCAGAGCAAACTGGTTTATCCGTGTGTATTGCCCTCAGCCTCATGGGGAAGAGACCCTCGGGTCAGGCAGGCTGGATCCCAGGCCTGCAGGAAAGGTTTGAGGATACCAAGAACCTCTGTTAGACTCCCTCCATCTTAGGGGAGAGCTGAAGGACAGAATTTTAAACACATGATTCTTAACTCAGGAAAGAAGCATTTTGCCAGATTATTAAAAACTGTGATTTAAGTCATTGTGCCCAGTGCAAAGAAGCAACCAGTTATGAAATCTGCTAAAATACTTGCATTTGCAGACATTAAAAAAACAAACAAACAAACAAAACCACAAAAAAACCCCCACCAGCTTTCTTTGCAGATAGACACTGAAACAGCATTGCTGCCCCAGCATGCTTACTGAGCTGGAACATCAGATTTCAATACGCTTTCCCTCTAAATATTTTTTTAATGACAAGAACTAAAGTTTCTGTAAGCACTTCGGTGCTTAAATGGCACGAGTTTTATTTCCAGAAGCCTGGTTTTTATTTGAAGATAACAGAACCAACACTCCAAAGTCGGTTTTGAAAACAAACCTCAGACACTTCACATTGCACGTGCATTCTTTCCTAATTTAAACTCTGCGTGCATAGGTCGCTACAACTGAAAAGCCTTTCACTGGAATAGCTACTGTCTCAGCACTGAAGACAATATTGCAATCAAGCTTATGCTGAGCATTGTATAAGACTGTTACCCCCTGCTCAACCCTTTTATTAAACATTGTCTCAAAACACCAAATACATTCATGAGTGAATATTTTTATCCAGTGTGGGCTGACGAGAAAGAAATACACAATCTTAGCATTTATTCTTTCCAGAAAGGAAGGCTTTGAGGTCAGGAGTTATTTTGTTTCAGCAGGAGCCTCCCAGTGTATTATTAAAAACTCCCCAAACTTCTGCACTAACAAAATGAGACACCCGGCAGCCTGAAAGTGCTGTGATCTGCAGATCAGGAAGGCAGGACTTGGATTCACAGTTCACTCAAGCAGTTGGGTAGTTGTAAGCAATACAGATCGTGGCTTTTTTTGCTTGTTAAAGCAACCAAACTGCTTTGGGGATTTCTTGTTTGTTTTGATCGATGCATATTTATTCTGCACTTCTCACCCAAATACTGCAGCACATATGGCAGTCACCAAGCCCTCTCTAATACCTTGACTTAGCACTGTGTGAATTAAAGACAACAGTTTCAGCTTTAAAACTAAACTTCCAGTTTCGTGTAGACACACCCCCTCAGCCCACTCACATACACTGAACACATTAAAAATACTAACAAGCATGTTAAAAAAAAATGCTTCTCCATTCCCAGCAAGGAACAGCAGGTGTGCTTTTCTAATTATGTCAACCTACTATTATTTACCAGTGTCAGAGACTTAAGATATTAAAAAAAACCCCAAACAAACAAAAAACCCCAACAAACCAAACCAAAACCCACAAACAAACAAAAAAACCCCATACACATAAAAGTTTGAAATATTAGTGAAGCCATCGTATTTGCTCATCCAAACAAGTTTATTTTAGTAACTTTTAGCTCCTGAAGACATGAACAGGAAGGAATATCCACACTATGGGATTGTCACAGAACATTTATCACGAAGCTTACAGAATGCATTCTCCACGTTGTCAAAAGTCAATTCCGTAGGAAATACGTTCTGAATTAACACCCTGCAAGACCCAACCACGCAGCTTAAGGACGCTCACAGACCCTGCGACCTGAACACTACAGCTTTGTTTGAAAGTGAAACCAAGCAGCCTACAAATAATGCTCTATCCCCAGCGCCCAGGGAGGTGCCAAACCCAAACAAGAAGCATAAACGGAGGAGAAGGACGGCTGAGTTTTGAAGTTTTACATTTTATTATCGGCAGCATTATTTATAGCACGACACTTCTATATATATAAATCCGCGATCTGCGTTTCTTTTTACACCTAGAAAGCGTATCGAGTTTAGGCAACGAACCCTCGGGTTTCCATTTATTTGCAGAAGTTTGGTAAACACCGGATATTTACGCGAGCGAAGCAGCTGGATACACACACACACACACACACACAAATAAATGCATGCGGACGGCGGACAACACGCGAAACGCGCACTTTCCAGCCCATCCTACGCTGCCTGCTCAGACCTTTTTCCAGCTCCCAAGCCAGCGGCGGGGCCGGGGAAATGGCCGGGGCGGGCGGGCGCTGGCCCGGGGCGCGGGGCGGCCGCCGAGCCCCGCACCCGAGCCGGGCACCGCACACCGCCGGCACCGGGGGCTGCAGCCTGCCTGGTCCCCCCCTACACTCCACGCTTCCCCCCCCCTTTTTTCCCCCTCTCTTCCCTCCTTTTTTTTTTTTTTTCCTCCCTTTTCCCCCCCTCTTTCTTTTTAAGAGCGCGCCCGCAGCCCTCCTTTTCCTCGCCCCTAATTTTCCCCTTCAAAAGATGGCGGGCAGAGAGAGCGAGAGAGGGAAACCGAGCGAGAGAGGGGGAAGAAGAAGAAAAACAAAACAAAAAAACCCCAAAACGAAAAGCAGAAAAAATAAAAGGGGGGGGCGGGGGGAAAGAAAGAAAGCCCGTCCTGCGTTGGGGGCGCGGGGCTCGGCGGGGCCGCGGCTGCGCCCGGCCGGGGCGTCTTCGGGCGCTCGGCGAGAAGGGGAGGGGGGGAGCAGAAGATGGAGAAGAAGCGGCAGAAGAAGAAGAAGAAGAAGAAGAAGAAAAGGGTGGGCAGGAGCGGCGGGGCCGGGAGGAAATCAATGGCCAGGCTGCAGCCAGCCCCGCCGCGCTTTGTTGCATTGTGGCGGCGCACAAAGGCTTGCGGGGCCGCGGGGAAGCGACGCGGGGCTCTCGCAAGAAGAAGGAGCAGAAGAAGAGAGGAGGGAGCAAAAAAAAAAAAAATTAAAAAAAAATAAAAATCGGCATTGGCCTTTCCCAAGTGGGTTTTGCTTTTCCTCCCCCTTCTTCCCCGGCCCCCCCTCCCTCCAGAAACCATGGCCCAGTGCTAGCAACGCACACCCAAGCATCCAACAAATAAAGGGAAAGATTAAATAGATTACTTTGCCCCGGCAGCTCCAGCAACGTTTGCCTTATAGTCCCTCCAGTTGCTCTTCTTTTTATCCTCGGCAAGGCAGTATAATAGATGCGCTACAGCGCCCGAGCGCTCATGCGCCGGGGGCGCAAGGCCATGTGGGGACCGTAGTCCCGGGCAAGGACGGGGGAGAAGCGGTGGCCGCAGCCGGGACTACAAGTCCCAGCAGCCGGCGGGTCCCCCCCTCGGCCCCCTCCCGCCCTCCCCGGGCCGGCGGGCAGGGGAGAGGGACGGCAGGGGTGATGCCCCGGTCAGCGGGCGGCGGGGCCGCCGAACGCGGTGCCCCCGGCGGGGAGAACGCCCCGCTCGGTGCGGGGCGGGGGGACCGCGGGGAGGACCCGCGGGGAGGCGGCGGCTGGAGGGTGTCCCCCCGGGCAGACATGGCCGGGGAAAATCCCTCTTCCCCCTCCTTCCCTCCCTCCCTCCCTCCCCGCCCGCCGTCGCGCCTCCGCCGCTCCGAAGGGACGGCGAGACCCTTGAAAAGTGCGGCTGGAAACGCGGGACCCGCGCGGGGAACCGAGTTTTAAATCGCAACTGCGGGAAGCTTGGCTTGCTCTCGCTCCCCCCTTTTTTTCGTGTTTTTTTTTAAATCGCGGCTTGCATTGGGTAATGCGCTCTCACATTTATTACGCAACAACTAATACGAGCTGCAATAAAAATAGCCCGCCGCCAATGCACGCTGGAGTAGTAGCTGGCCAAAAAAAAAATCCATCAAGAAAACCCACAACCCGGCGTAGTTCGCACTGGTTGATGCATTTCATAATATTGTCAACTGCTGAAAACAACAGAAATTAATCTAATGTATGCAATAAAAACAATGTGAATTTTACCAACACAACACCATAAAAGCATCAACAAACACGAGCACTGTTACAGACGCTTCCAAGCAACAGAGCAACACAGCCCATGTCCTGAAGCAAATCCACAAATGCAAACAGAAGTTAAAAAAAAAATTAGTTATAACCCAAACTATGATTGAATTGCTGCAGGAAAAAAAAAGAAAGAAAAAAGAAAAAAGAGTAGAACCATTGGAAAATAAATGAGGGGAAACATTTGAGTGCCAACATGAAATAAGACAGAGTTAGGGGTTTCTCTGTGGACACATGTGCCAACAGAGGCTGCCATGCTGCTGGTACAGACAGCCACACACTGATGCCAATTAATAAGTCAGTTTATTTTAACCATAAGGTAAAGGCAGTTTTACTAAAAGGTCTTATTTCCAGAAGATCAGCTTTTGAAAAACACGAGCAACGGAACTGAAATTTCTCCAGAGGTATGATATCACCAGAAAGACTGGGGTTTGTGCAGGCAAGAGGACAGATGTTTAAGAAAATTCCACTTAGCCGTGCTTGTGGCTGCCTGAGGATGGAACCAAAGTTGTGCATATGCCTTAACCAAACCCAAGAAAAAGTGCTTTTTTCCACTCAACTTCAAGGCTTGTGCAAACTCAGGAACCAGAAACTCGCTCACAGCCATGCTGCTCTTGGGTGTATTTCCTTTGTAAGGCAGTGTGTGAAGTTGCATCTACATCAACAGCCAAACCCCACTCTAGGTTAGTTTGTGATTTGGACTTTCCTCCTGCCAGCTGCTCTTTTTAACTTCAGGTACCCAAAAATCACTTCACTGCCCTGCACACCCAGAGCACGTGGCCTCTGTGGGAACACACAGCATGCAAACAGGGAGGAAAAGGTAAAACCTGGGTCTTCTCAAGGGGCACCATCACACTGGTGTTCACAAACCTGCCCTGCATCTGGCTGAATGTTCCACACTGCCAGGCTGAGCAAGGAAACCCCTTTGAAACACCACCTGAACTCTGCCCTGCCCACAAGTGTCCTGAATACCAGATACCAGGGATACAGGGAAGGACTGGATTTTGAGCACAAGGCACTTTTTACCACTGTTCTGCTCTACGCCCATTGTCAAGGCAATTCTAAGAGAGCAGACGTACATCAAAGCATTTGAGAGCCAAAGAGAAGCAGGTCAGATCTTTTGAATGCACTGTCCTGCTCCAGTACATGCCTGATCCACATGGATAACCAGAGTATGAATTCATGAATGCCATAACATACACAGACACCAAATCATGAGCATGACCAAAGAGTCCCTAAATGAAAACTGCTGCCGCTCTGGGCTTGGGGGCTGGGAAAAATTGGCAGGCTGAAGCTTTCCAAGGGAGGGGACAGGGAACAATCGGCTGAGTGTTCATTATGAACACTCGGAAAAACGTCGTCCGTGCACTCTAAAGGCTCGTTTTCAGCTGAGCCATAAGCTGAAAGCTTGGTTTTTAAATGCACTTATATTTTAGTTTGGGGCAAACTCCTGCAACAAAAACGTGTTGGCTGCGACATAAGACTTGGCAGAGCCATAAGGAGCTGAACAGGGGGCTCCTAATGCAAAGTGTTCAGCAAGCCCAGCAACGTGCAAAGAGTGCAACAGGAGAGCAGAGTGAAATTGGGGAGTGCAGGCAGAAAGGCAGAGACAAGAAAAGCCAGAGAGCATAAACATGTGAGAGCACAAAGCCCTCCAAACTGGCAGGGCACTCACCTCACAGAGGAACATGCACAAGTTAAATATTGGAGTTTGATCCTCACTGCAAATCCACATGCATGACCATGTCAATGAAGGGTGTATCCAAACTGCAACCCAAAAGCAGTCTCCAATTACACCTTATCCTTCCTTAGCTTACCCAGGGTGGGTGTAAGACAAGTTTCATACCAAATTGTAATGTTCATTATGCATCAGGCTGAACAGGCAAAACAGTTCACATGGGAAACTGTCCCCAGAGGTTTCACCACTATCAGCTTTCAACCTGGAACACACGAGTCACTCACACACCTACCTGCAGATCTGCAAACTTGTGCTTGAAGAACCCCACTGCATCCTCCAAGGGATTAGGAAAGCAAACATATTTTGGGATCCCTAAAGCCTTCTTTATGCAAGGCAGTGAGTTCAGATAATGGTTTAGCCAAACAGGCATAGGCTGACTCAGTCTGAATAAACCCCATAGGAGGTACAGTGAAATCAAATCAGAACAATTCAAGCTCAAATTACCTAGCCCAAAGTAAAAGCACTTCAGCCAAGGAAAAGATAGTTGCAATCTCTAAATTAAATTCTGAACTGATTTTGTCACACAGTTTCATGCACAAGATGTACCAGTCTGCTTCTTCTAAAACACCTTAACATCAGCTTTTCCATAAAATGCAAGACTACAGCAGCAGCTTTTTACCTCCTCCTGCTCCCCGAGCTCAGAGGAGCATCCAAGATTCACCCAGAGCCTTTTGATTGGCCTCTGTGGTCTCTTATGTTGCACCTCCAGTTACCCAATTAGTACCTTGTTAACGAACACCTGCCATGTATTTATTCCTCCTGTTGCAGTACTTTTAACCCATAATGAACAGTGGTACCAACATGCTTCTCAAAAGCTTTGTGCACAGGCTTCAACAAGAAAAATTTTCAAGGCTGTTAAACACTGGCAGTTTTTGCTTCTCTGCCCTCCGAGTCTTGATTCTTTTCAAAACAAGAGGGGATGGAAGGAGAAAAAGGGAGATATTTGTTTCTGAGATGAGTTTTGTGAGGACTGACCACACACAGTGCCTGGTGTGACTGCACCCAACAGTATTTAAGAGGAATCAGGGGCTGCTGGGAACACTAACCTAGAGCACCAATTTTCTGACCTTTGCTGTAGGTACTAACTGCAAACTTCTGATTTTTACCTCACCATTCAGCGCCTGTTTCACCACCAAAACCACAGTTCCCCGCTGCAAGGGAGCTTTTTGTTAGTATTTGCACTTGGGATTTCCAAGTGGAGAAGGCTGCTGAAGGGGTATGAATATCAAACTGGCATTGCATTCTGGCCCTCCATCTCTGGGCACGTCCCTAGGCACGCTGTACATGCACATGAAAGGCTGATTTGAGCTCCACACGCCTCCAGGCAGCCAAATTTGGCCATTCTGACTATTTTGTCAGCCATCAGCCACCATGGGCTCCAAGAGACCTCACACAGCAGCAGACTCACAGCAGCTGCTATCTCTAGAGTGGATGTTAAACATTATAAAAAGGGAATTTATTCAATAACAGCCATGTTTGGGATAAAGACATAAAAGTGCCCAAATAGGAGATCGCTTAAAAACGTGTAGTAAATATCTGGGATTATGTGATTCCAGTCATCCCAGTGGCAGGGAGAAGGGTGTTGAACACAAGGGGATAAATGCTCTTATTGCAACAAGAGAGTCATCGTTTCCAATGATCTTCTTCACTGTAGTGGCAGGATTTCCTCGATTGAGTAAGTGCTATTCAGTAAGTTAAGGATGACAGGACTAGGGCAGAGGTTTGAAACAATAATTGCAGTTTGTTCTTCTGTAGTACCTTTCATCTGTGGAATTCACAACAATGCAATAATCCTCCTAACAGCTTTTGCAGGTAAGGAAATATTATGACTCCTGTTTTTCAGCTGAGGAAGCTGAGAGGGAATATGATGATGCAGAGAATCATGGGCAGAGTCAGAACTGGGACTCAGCTCTTCTGACTCATTCTTTGTAATTCTGAGAGCCTGGACACACCAGTTGGTGAGGCCACCCTGGTTACTTACTCCTGGGAATGTGACAGTGCCTGTAAGAACCTTTGTCTCTTTGGTGTTCACTCTTCATCTGGAAAAGGGTGAGCAGAGCCCCCAAACTGGGAACCCAGGAGCCAGGATGTCTACAATCCCCCAAAGGCACAGCACTGTGCTATTTGAAGGGAAGACAGGAAAGAATTGAGTGATCCAAGACCCAAAGGATCTTGTAAGTGTTCATCTGCAAAGAGCAGTTTTGATTATGATCTGAACAGTGGCCTGGAGACAGCCAATATCCAATGAAGGGTCCAGAGTGGATTTAAATAATGTTCTTCCAGACTGGAAGTTCTCAAACCAGAGAAACAGAGGCGAATGGCTTCCACTGCAAAGGACAGGAAGGGCATGAAGAGCCCACAGAATATTCTGTCTGACCTTGGTGAGTCTTATCAGGATGTAGCTTTACTTGGAGGAGCTGGAGATTGGGCTACTGTGGGCTAAGGTGTGTATGTATGGAAAGAAGCAGAGCAAAGGCCTAAACTATTGTGGGAGAGAAGAAAGGGACATGACCACAGAGTTTGGGAATGGAAGAGAAAATGCCCAGCCAACAGGGCTACGTATCTTTGGCCACAGTAAATATGTTTCTTTGGAAATTACCTGCATCTAAATGGTTTTGTTAGACATGGAGTGGGATGAATGAACCCAGCACCTGCTGGTAGCACAGTGGTTTGCACAGGTAAGCAAGCCTGTGAATAGTGGGTGCTACTGAGCTGGCAGTTTAAACCAACAGACACTAGAACATGCCAGATTTCAGCTGGCCAAAGCCCTAAAGGATTCCTGTGTGTTTCCTTACTTTTCCTCCTGCCTTCTTACAAAGACTGGAGAGAACAGTGCAAAGATGCTCTAAACAAATGGTGGCTCTTTCAAACATCTTGATTTGTAGATTACAATGAATAATAAATATACTCAGATTTCACTAGAGCTGTTTCAGGGGTGTGAGGCCATTGTATAGGACTGTCCATTCACTGTGGTTGCAGCCATTTGCACCAGCCAAGAACGGAGCTCCTGATTCACACAAGTGCTGAGAACCTGCTGCTCCAGTTGAAGTGGCTGGGAGAGGCAGGCTGTCATCACGTCTGGCAGTGAGACCGTGTGTGACTCAGTCTGGGGCTCTCAAATCAGCAGCCTTTATGCATTAACTTGGCTGTGACTTCCACTGGGGGGGAATTTGCACTGAATGATATAGCACAGCACATTGCAGGAACTCCAGTCCTCTGGAAGTCCTTCCTGCTCTTCAAAATCATGGGCTGTTTCTTAACAGGTCTTTACTAACGGGGAGTTTGATACATGCAGTGTTCAATGATATTACATTGAAAGCAGTTCTTCAACTTCCATAGGCCCCTCATGCCCCGACTAAGTGTGTCTACACATCCCTCCCAGGCCAGAATGAATCCAATCCCACCTGCTCTCCACTGGGGTAAGATTTCCTAGTTTTAAATGAACAAATGTTGGCAGTGATGCAAGCAAAGCTCGTAGTGTAGTGGGGGAGGTAGAAATATCATCCTGGAAAAGGTTCAGTGTTTGTTTTTAAATCCCAGAAGAAACATATGAATGTGATGTATCTGGGATTTAGAAAAAAAAAACACGTAGCAGCATGTTAGGAACCACCCAGAAACAGCTCTGTGTCAGGGATCAGCTGCTCTTTAGAAGCCTAAAAGATGCAGCAGGTCTCTCATGACTTCTTCCTCCCTGTTTCTTGAGCAGACTGTAACACACAGCAAGTCTGTTCTGCGCTTCCTCTGTCTGCTGAGAGGCCCAAGCAAACAAAACTCTGAGCTGAGATTACCAATTGTGCCAAAACATAAACATGGACACACAGCCTGTGAGCTTAGTGCCTTATTACTCACCCCTACAAACGTAAGCACGAGCTGGTTTGCAGCAGGCAGGTCTAAAGAGCAGGTCCAGCGTGTACTGAATTTACTGGGAGCTTTTCCACAAACAATAATGTCCTTTGGATCAAATCTGCAGGACTGGGTTAGTTCTGGTCTTGGCAGAACCTGTGACAAAATCATATACGTTAGTCATAGCAGGAGTCACGGCCCCAGCTCTGTTCCTGACACCCTAAAGCCATCCCAAAAGCAGCACTGAAAGCAGGTACTTCCTTCCAATCTGAGCCACTCGTGGACTGTTCTTTCCCTTTCATCATTATGGGAAGCTGCTCTCCCCCAAAAAACCTCAGACAGGTGTCTTTTCCAGTGCACTTGGCAGGTCACCAAGTTCAGGCTATTTTGAACCAAATGGAATGGAAGGTTTTGTGAGGGAGAAGCCTGCCAAGCCCCACTCTTTTCCAGAGAGGGAATTTGGACAGATGTCACATCCTGCTGATCCCAGCTGTGGCAGCCTGGCTGGAGGAGCAAGAAAGACCCTCACAGATGATTCATAACCATCAAGTTAAATTTCATCCAAATTTCTGTCCATGCAAAGCCCTGGGTCCTCACTTTCTGCAGTCCCAAAGCAATGTCCCTGCTCTCTGAGTTGTCTTTCTCTGCGAGCTCCATGCTGTCAAAACTCCAGCCTGGCATGGGATCAGGTACTTGGCCAAATGGGAGTTTATCACACTTTAAACTTGTTTAAAAATATCTCTATTACACTTAGAAGCTAAAGGGTTGTTTAGGCCTACAATTAATTTGTAATTTTTCAGGTTCCAGAGAGATATTATTCATCATAGGTGAGGGGTTTTATACATGCATATATCTTTATTATCCATATATATAAATATATCAGGCAAAAATTTCCAAAGCAGACACTGAGAGGCAAAATACAAACTTTTATCTCCAACATGAAAGAAACAAAAACACCCTGTCACAAGAAAGTTCTATAAATAGCATTATACTGCTGACTTGATTTGTGTTCTCTCATTTTACTTCATATTTATTTTTTAAAAAACTGAAAACTTTAAGCTAAAACCATCTGGAAGAATCACCAACAGAAACTGAACTGGATTTATTTCTTAATATTGTTCTGGTGACTTTGCAGTTTCTTCTAACTGTTTTACCTCCCTGAATTTAGAGGGCAGGGCTAATTTTCCAGACTTCTGCTGTGGGATTCCAGCCTGAAGGAGAAGGGCCTTGGCTTCACTCTACCACAGGATTTTTTCAGCTTTTCTTTTCCTTTCTGAACTGCCATTAGAATTTTTGGAACCTAAATATCTTCCTGCGTTAAAGGGCCAGTAGATGACACGCATCTCCTTTACTTCCCTCTTAAATAAAAGCAGACTGCAATGTGTGCTGTGTGGGTTCAGAAAAACCTACCGCTCTCCAGAAAAGTGCTCAAACACATCTTTAGTTGTAAGTTGGCTGTTTGGGCTTAATGAATTAAACACTTATTCTGAGTCAGGACTTTCGTGCGCCGATACACTGAGAAAACATCTTAGATACTCTTGTCTTAGATATCCTCTCACCCAGGCAAAGATTATAGTGTTAAATGGCTCACACATCAGGCTCGTGCATTACAGAATCATTTAGATTGGAAAATATCTCCAAGATCATCAGCTCCAACCTCTGACCATCACTTTGTCAACCAGACCAGAGCACCGAGTGCCACATCCAGCTGTTCCTTGGACACCTCCAGGGGTGGTGATTCCACCACCTCCCTGGGCAGTTCCAATGTTTAACGGCAGTTCCTCACATTCCGGTGTTTAACAACCCTTTCCATGAAGAAATTCCTCCTGGTGTCCAGCCTCAACCTCCCCAGGCACAGACTGAGGCCTCTCGTCCTGTCCCGTGTTCCCTGGGAGAAGAGGCTGATTCCTACCTTACGGAGGTTATTATAGACATCATACAGACACTGTAGACATTATTATAGGCATTATACAGACATTATAGACTTTATTATAGGCGTTATGTAGACATTATTGCCGTGTGAATTCGCTTGCTCATACCACAGCAGCTTTCACCGGAGGTTGCTGCTGTGTGCATCCAACCTGCATTCGTGCCCCCCAAACACACCCAACCCTCTCCCAGCCGGGCTCAAGGGAGCTCCAAAGACCGCAGAGCCGTGGCCGCCCATTCCCTGTCTGTCTGCGTGTCCGCCTGTGCCTGGTTTTTCCCACACGGGATGGACGCGACCCTGTTTCCCACACGGGCTGGACGCGACCCGCACCCCACGGGGGCCACGCGGCACAGGCAGCAGCGGGAGCGAAGGGAGGGGAAAACCAAGGAGAAAAGGGAGGGAAGGGAGGGAAAGGAAAGGAGGGGAGGGAAAAGAAAGGAGGGGAGGGAGGGAAGGGGCGGGCCGGGGCGCCGCCCGTGCGCTCTTTTTGGCTCTCGGGCCGCGCCGTAGCGCTCCCGGGAGAGAGCGGCATTGTGCGGCCTCCGCGCCGCCCCGCGCAGGCGCCCTGCCCGCCTTCCCCGCCTGTGGCGGACCCGGACCCGCCGCCGCCGCCGCGTCCCCCCCTCTCCCCTCCCGCGGCCGCGCTCCTCCCTCCTCGCCGCGGAGGAGGCGGCGGCCGCCCCCCTCCTCCTCCTTCTCCTCCTCGTCCTCCTCCTCCCCTTCCCCATCCCCCCCGGTAAGTCACCGAGCAGGCGGCGGGCTCCTCTCCGGGCTCCTCTCCCGCCTCTCCATCTCCCGCGCCGCCCCGGGGGGGGGTTTCTCCCCTCACGGCCGCTGCCCGCGCGCGGCGCCGCCGCCTCCCCTCCCGTCCCCTCCCTTCCCCTCCGCTCCCCTTCCCGCCCGGCCCCCCTCACCTCCAGACCCCCCCCCGCCTTCCAGAATTTGGGATCCCCACACCCCCTTTTTCCAGAGCGAGGGCGGGCAGGGAAGGGGCGTTCGGGGGCCTGGGAGGAGAGGAGAGGCTGAGGGGTGTTATCGGTACCGCGTGCCTGGCGGCGGGGGATGCGCTGGGATGTGCTGGGAGCACCCCCCCCTTCCCCCGGGAATGGAGCCCCCCCTCCCCCGGGAATGGAGCTGCTTCCCAAAGGAATGGAGAGACCCTCGGGCATGGAGAAACCCCCCCGGGGATGGAGCCCTCCCCCCCTAGGGCCAGGCAATCGGTGTCCATGCACGCTCAGATTAGCTCCATGTGAAAAGGAGCAGATCCGTGTTAGGAAACTTTAATTTCTCGTCGTGGCTCCCCCCAGATTTGCCCGGGGAGGGTGTGGGGTCTTCCTCAGTGGGGATACTCTGGACGCAATCCTGTGCCATGTGCTCTGGGATGGCTCTGCTTAGGCAGGGAGGTGGGAGCGGATAACCCAACCTCGCCCATCCTGGGATTCTCTGGTCTCCCCTGCCCTGCCCAAGGCTGGGCACTGCCCGCAGGCAACTGGTAGCGCCCTGGTCTGCGCCCTCCCGGGAAGGAGATGCTTGGAATGCCAGTGGATCCTGAGAGCAAATGCTTTTGCTCCCAAATGTGCTGCCACCAGCAAAAAGAGAGTCAGCAGTGCTGGGATATTGTGAGCGCACTTGGAAGGCAAATCCTGACAGTGTGAGCTGGGGGTGATTCTGATCCTGAGCTGAAATGTAGCTGAGCTGCAGTGGAGATTTCTTTCCTCTGCAGCATCAGCCCTGATTACCAAATCCTGGCACTGCACTCCATCAGGTTTTGTTACAGAAAGCGGAGTCTGGAGGGACTGATCCAAGGCTGCTTCCAATCAGGGGGAAGTCTTGGGTGTAGAAGGGCATAGTTTGATGGTCAAACTGTTGAGGAGGGAAATATGAGACCAAAATATTTGCATTTTGAGGTGAAAGGAATCTAGCAGGGTCTTAAGCTTTGGAAGCGCTGGCTATTTTTTGTCTTCGTTGTGGTCTTGTATTCTCTACCTTAATAAAATAAAAAGGCCTTGGACTGTTCCTTCCATCTTCCATGCAGACTTTTGTATTCACTGTGTACTAAGTGCTTGTTAAAAGTGTTTTGGGTTATGTGTTATAGAAACCCTGCCACACCTCAAAGCTATTGTGTATTATTTCTATTTGGAGTGGGGCAGAGTGGGAAAAAGCTTTCCAAGAAGCAATCAAAGGACATGGCTTGGATTCTTGGCCTTGTGCATGAGTAGGTCTGAAGGCCTAAAATACTGCTGTGTTGCTCAACAGATAATAAACAGGGTTTTCACACTTGTTTCTGGCAACCTGCACTTAGACCAATCTCACTCTTCTGGCTGCTGAGTATCTTTTTGACAGCTAATGAGAATATTTTGTTTTCCTTCCAGGTTTTCCTTTCAGTGCGGTTCTCCTCTCCGTGGCAAGAGCTGCCTTTTGAAGCAGCACATTCATTCTCCCCTTCAAGCACCCATAAGTCTCATTTGCCAGCTCCAGAACCATGGCAACAGAAGAAAAGAAACCAGATGCAGAATCCACCAAAACACAATCTACTCCTTCCTCCTCCACCAATCAGAGCAAGGTGTGTGTGGGGCTCCAAACAATATCCCTGTAAATACACATGGAACTACCTGCATATTGAACAGCCAGGCCACAATTAAGGATTTGAATTCTCATGGAGATTAAGATCTCCATGTCTCTGCTCCTGCTGTTGTCCTGAGGATTTTATGGGAAAAGTGGATGGAGTGCAGGCTCTCCTGTAGTGCTCGGGGTCTTTCTGGTCCTAAGGAAGTTCTTGCTTCTTGTCACTCTGAGCATGACAAAGACAGGTTTTTTCTATCCTTGAAATGCCTGGAGATGACTGGAGAATCAGTGAATCTGTGATCATAGTTGCAGTGTGGGGAAACAGTTATTCAGGTTCTTTGAAGCCTGCAGATGCTCAAAGGAGATGATATTCTCTTACCATGAAGCCTTTGCAAAGGGTGGAAAGGGTAAAAGTGGGGTTTTAGGGGCATGGAGAAGTTGGCCTGTGATTTAATTCATGATAGAGGTGAAAACTGCAAACACTTAAAAGCGCTGCAAGGATCAATAACCAAGAGTGTTATTTTGAACTGCCAAGCACTTTGTGGTTGGACTGTTGGATTATTCTCACCTGTTTGTTATTGGCTTGGATGGAATTCATATCAAGGATGAGTTGGTGTTGTGCTTGAATCATTAAGGCCCTAGACAGAAAGGGAGCTTGTTTTGTTTCGTTGGTTTTTCGGAATTAGAAGGGAAGAGGAATGTAATGAGATGCTAAATTTGGAATTTAACTCATTCACATGCATTTTTCTTACAGCCTGCTCCAGTAAAACCAAACTATGCTCTGAAGTTCACATTAGCAGGACATACAAAGGCAGTGTCATCAGTCAAGTTTAGTCCTAATGGAGAGTGGCTTGCCAGCTCCTGTAAGTATTGTTTACTTTTTAACTCATCTCAAACATGCAAACATAAGCCTTGGAGAAGGGCCTGTCTTTAGTGTTGCCTCCATCAGGTAGAGAAGGGATGTAGTGCCTTGGTTTTTCTTAAAAGAGTGATACCAAAGCTGCCAGTCTTTGAAATAATCTGATTTGAGCTGTTTAAGCTCTGTTACTTTGAACACTGGATCTTCTCTGCATTGCCAGGTTGGAGAATCCCGTTCAGCTTGCTTTATTGAGCAAATGGGCAAAACCAAGCAGGGTTCTTTCCCTGGGCAAAGGAGACCCTAAAGACATGGCTTAAGCTTTTAAATTAAACTTTGTGTGCAGTATCTCCAGGCAAAGCTGAGCTCTGGGAAATAAGGAAGGTGCTGCTGGGCTGTAAGTGTGATATAGAGGACTGGCCATGTGCTTCTGTCCTGTGTGCCTGTGGTGGTTGGTAGTCAGAGCCTTTGGTTACCCCAGTGAAATGCAGAAGGTTGTTATAAATAGTGTTTCACTTCTTGCTCTCCTAAGTGATAGAACAAGTCCTCTTCCTGTCAGCTTTGGTATTTCATAATATTTTTTTTTTTGGTGTTCAGCATTTGACAGCTTTCCCATGAAAATGTGTTTAGATGACCCTCAGTGATCCAGAGAGGATCCATGTATAAGGAAAAGGGCAGTTGAAAAGGGCCACTGGAACATCTTCCAGGCATGGGAATGACTTGGGGCTTTGACTTAACTGCAAACAGCCTTGACAAGACCAGCGCAGTGTGCCATGTATAAATCATTCTTATGTTCTAGTGTCCTCATAAGAGTCCCCCTCTCTCCCTTGCCCAGGTTTTCCAACCTCTACATCTGGCAAATATCAACTTCTTTCTCCAGAGTATGTTTTGCAAGTTAGCATGGATAATATGTTTGGGTTTCTGCAGCCATTAATTCATTCCAGCTTGTGGTGTAATTTTAGTTCTTTTTGGGACAAAAGCCTTTCAGCATTCCCATGGACCAGCACTGTTTTACTAATGGCAATCCAAAACAAAAGTAAGAAACCCAAGTTGTCATGAGAGAAACTAAAGCTGCTGGAGACTCTCTGCATTCCAGGCAGCTTATGTAACTTCAGCTGCTGCAGCCTGGCCTGTAGGAAGCTGTTCTTTACCAATTCCATATCACCTTATTTATGGAGGTCTGCTCGGGGAGGGAGAACTGCCCAGTGTCTGCAGAGATGGAGTTACTGTATTTCCTCCCACCTAGAAGGGGCAGCTCTGCCTGTGGTGTTAATCTCTGAACTGCCACGTTGTTTTCCAGCTGCTGACAAACTCATTAAAATTTGGGGAGCGTATGATGGCAAGTTTGAGAAAACAATCTCTGGTCATAAACTGGTAAGTGGAAAGGGGTTGCTATATGAATTTACTTCTAAAGAATTTTGCTTTCTCCTCCTCCAGAAGTTTCTATTCCATGTTAGTTTGACTCGTGTAAAAGGCTTGTTCTTCAGTCTTGCTTTGTGGTTCTTTGTTTATACAGTCCTGGAATTGCTGGAGTAATGCTGGGTTGGGCTGGGAATATGGGTGAAGTGCAGGCTGATGATGGAGTACCTGCTTGCTCCCTGCCCAGGCAGCTCCTTTTGTCCCTGAATTTAAGCAGAACCCACCTCAGACACGGGGCAGGGCATTCTTGGGTGAAAATCCATGTAACACTGCGTCCTGTTCCATCTTTCCTTTGTGTATGGAACAAAATGACTTGCCTTTTAAGGAGACTGAATTTTTCTTGTGGGTTTGCCTACATAAACACAACACTTACTCATTCTGCGAAGTTCTAAAGAAAACACCAACTCCCAAACCCTCTGGTTTTGTTTCTTAAAGTTTCTCAAGCACTGAAGTTTTATGAGCAGAAATGAAGATTTACCAATAGAAAAACCACTAGAATCTTCTACCCCAGCCTTTGGGGACTCAGACCATAAAGAGCAGCCATTTGTCATGAAGAAAAGCCACTTACTCAGATTAATTTTTATAGCATTTTGTTTATGAATTCCAACAAAGGGTTTTGTGGCCACAGTAAGAACTGTGTGAACAAGTCATTGGTGTTTTCAGAGTATATGGCTCAGCTTAAAATGAACATGTGTTAAAGGAGCTCTTAACCCAGTGAAATCACTGAATTCCTGGCTCTCAGGGCTGAGTTTTCATTCAGGCTTCAGCTGTGAATGTAATATGCAGTCTGTGTTTGCCATTTTTTCTGTATCGCTGAACAAACAGAGCTGAGAAGAGAATTGTTTTCCTTTGTTTTAGGGAATCTCTGATGTTGCTTGGTCATCAGATTCCAACCTTCTTGTCTCTGCCTCCGATGATAAAACTCTCAAAATATGGGATGTAAGCTCGGTAAGAGCAGAAATTGTTATTTACCTTCATTTTCTCCAACGCTGGCTTCTTTACTCATGTTTTTCTGAGAGACAGCCTGATGTGCTTTGATGAGAGGTAGAGTTTTAAGCTCTGGCTCCTCTGCTCTTGGAAAGAGGGGGATGGTTAGATCTGTTAAACTGCTTGGGTCTCTTGAGTAGCCCAAAGGGTTTGCACCTTATCTGCAATAATTAAAAATAGGTTGAAATTTTTCTTTCCTGTTTAGTTGTAGCTGGTCCTCTGCCCATCTAAATCTGGGGATAGAGGTGGTTTCTTTATGTCTTGCACAGTGATTAACCTTAATGTGGCTTACCTGAATGCATTTATGGTGTTGGAGGGTGCTGTACATTTAACTGGAATTTTATTTCAGGGTAAGTGCTTAAAGACATTGAAAGGGCACAGTAACTACGTTTTCTGCTGCAACTTCAACCCTCAGTCAAACCTCATCGTTTCTGGCTCAGTGAGTGATTTATTTATCTTTTTTTTTCCTTTGTGGAAAGCAAGTACTGCACACTCTGTCACCTGTCACTAAAGGGACAGACAGGTTCTTTAGGGATCCTTGGCAGAACGATGGCAGCACTAAATGATAGTTACAATTACACCTTTATTTTCTTAACATGTTATTATGATTAATAACAGCACACATTTATGATTAGAATGGCACAGGATTTCTACAAGCTGAATCAATGTACTATAATTTATAAACAGTGAATACAGAATTTATAATACAACTTTACTTAGAGTTTCTAATCACCTAGACCCTAATTTAACTGAAATGTGACTTCTAATCACCTGGACCCTCTGCAGAGCAGGTCAGACCTTAGTACATGGTTTGAAAATGATATAAAACGAAAGAATATGAGTCATCCAATCCATTTAAATTCTGTCTTCCCCCACATGCACATCTTGTAGTTAGATGAACTGCTGCCTTTGCCTGGGGACATACTCAAGCCCTTAACCCACCTGTGCAGGTTTCCTACACGGAGAGGAGGAGTTCAGGGAGCTATTCCCAGTCTGTCATTCCTGCTCTGTGCAGTGCCTGTGTCCTGGGCTTTCTGATCCAGCTGGAGGGAAGCACGTGCCATAGCCAAGCTGTAACATCTTGCATGCCTTGAGTAGGTGCTTCACTAAAACCACCTTGTGCATTTCTTCCACCTCCAGTTTGACGAAAGCGTGAGGATATGGGATGTGAAGACAGGGAAGTGCCTCAAGACGTTGCCTGCTCATTCTGACCCAGTTTCAGCTGTAAGTGCCTCACGATAAATGAACACACTAACATGCTTATTTTGTTTAGCAGAGCTCCTGTCCTGCCTCTCTAGAGGAGTAGGTTGTGTTCTGACTGTTATCAAACCCTTACACAGCGTAGAGGCTGGGCTGTGGTTGTTGCCAGTGGTCATTGCTCAGTGGGAATGAAATGAAGAGTGTTTTCTCTGAGATCTGTATGGATTTTGGTCCTGGGTGTTAATGTGAATGGACCAGAGGTGTGCCAGTCATACCTGAGGCTGGCAGTCATGCTGGGACACAGATTTGTGGTCTCCTGATGCTCAAGAGAACAACCTGGATGTCTCTTGCCTTCGTGTTTCAACCTATTACTAAAGTCCAGAGCAGGGTTGTTCCCTAGAACGCTCTTGTTTGAAATCTCATTCATTTAACAGGTGAAATAAACTCAGAATACAACAATATCCATTCAAATGAAAGGCAAAAAAAAAAGGTGTTCATTTCTTAAATGCTTTTGAAATGGAGAAAACTGGAAAAAAATTGAGCCTTGGATGTGTTGAATCGTGGCTACAGTAATGTGATCATTCTGCCTGGCATAGAAGATATTTCACACTCAAAAATATACCTTACTAGTTGTACTTTAAAATAGCTGTATTTTGAAGTGTATAAAGGCAATAAACTGACCTTAAAACATACAAGTGGCTACATAAGAGGTTAAATTCCATGCCCTTAAAATGATAAGGTACAATCCCCAGGTTGGAATCTGCTGATGCTGTCTGCACAGAGTATCTGTGTGGTCATGTGTTCTTGGCTTCTGAAGAAACATGTATTCCATGTCAGTGATGGAGGATAAGGACTTCAGTGGAACTTAAAGATCAAATGTTTATGAACATCAGTAAAGTTATTGATTTTTAATAATTAATATTTAGTATTAATAACATTACAGGTGCATTTCAATCGTGATGGATCCCTGATAGTGTCAAGTAGCTACGATGGACTGTGGTAAGTGATTATTTCTTGTCTGCATCACTCTTCAAACCTTATGCATTTTAAAAAAAGACTTTTTTTTTAAAAAAAAGCCTTTGTATTTGTAATGTTGAAATTGGAACAAAGATTTCAAAACCAATAGTAATGGCTGTTGTATGTTTTTAATAGTCGAATCTGGGATACAGCATCAGGCCAGTGCTTGAAAACACTGATTGGTAAGTAGAAATATTTCCTATCTTTGCTCTATATTTTGCTGTTGTGACACAGATATTCTGTTTCAGTGAAACTATTAACAACAAATTAATGTCAAAAGAAGTTTGACAGTGAGTCAATACAGCTGTGCACTAATAATGCTTTTAATTTCGCTGTAGATGATGACAACCCTCCTGTGTCTTTTGTGAAATTCTCACCAAATGGCAAATACATATTAGCTGCAACTTTGGACAAGTAAGTATTGAAAAAAAAGAGAAAAGCACACAGGCTTTGAGTGTTGGGTATCAGATAATACTTTATTTTGCTGCTCTTTGGTTGCCATAGTAATGCTACTACACGACTTTATATATACTGGGTTTCATGGAGGAGAATATGAATGGTGTGGCAGTAAAATTGATACTTTGGGGTTAACTAACCCTTCATTCTGAAGCCAGGCTAAAATGATCCATGTAGACTTTAAAGAATGTGGTGTGGAGAAATTTTTTTCTGCTGATAAGAAACTGTCAGATTAAAAAAATCCCTAAGAACTAAAATCTTTTGTTTTTCTCTTTTTTTTTTTTTTTTTTTTTAGCACTCTTAAACTTTGGGACTACAGCAAAGGAAAGGTAATTCAGTCTCACTATGTAGACTTGGCTAAGCTTATAGGAAAACCTGGATTTCATTTGTGCTTTTTGAACTTGTTTAACATTTTATAAGTACTATAGAAAAAAGTGTTAGTACTCCTTTATTAGAGAGGACACGATTTTAGCAGGGCCTGTTGCAGCAGGACAAGGGGTGATGGTTTTAAACTGGAACAGGGTAGATTTAGACTAGATTTAAGGAAGAAATACTTTACTGTGAGGGTGGTGAGGCCCTGGCACAGGTTGCCCAGAGAAGCTGTGGCTGCCCCATCCCTGCAAGTGTCCAAGGCCACGTTGGACAGGGCTTGGAGCAACCTGGGCTAGTGGAAGGTGTCCCTGCCCATGACAGACCTTTAAAGGTCCCTTCAAACTCAAACTATTCTATGATTCTCTGGCTAAAGATGCCTTTGAAAAGAAATTAAAATATTTGGCTCCCACATAGTCCTGGGACATTAAGTACAGCAATATTTCTGCATTTTTCTCTTTTTGAACAATACATTGCCTTTGATCTCTTTCACTGTGGTAATGGGACAAATTTAGAGCTTTATTTTTTTTTGTGTTCTAGGGTAGAGATGCCCTCTGCATCCTCTAGATAAGTGGCAGGGTGGGAAACAAGGCAGATATGTTTAGTCTTTTCTGCCAAGAGTTTGTCCTTGACTGAAAAAACTCCCTCCCAGCTGCATTAATGACTTGTGACTCTTCACTTCCAGTGCCTGAAGACATACACAGGACACAAAAATGAGAAGTACTGCATATTTGCCAATTTCTCTGTTACTGGTGGAAAGGTTGGTGGTTATTTGTTTCTTTATTTTTACCAGTGTGCCGTTTTTACTGCTCTTCTCTGTAGATGAAACAAGTTTGGGGCTGGAAACCTCCTTTGGTGGGTGCTGGTTCACAGGTATCTGTGCCTCTAGGTGGGCCCTCTCTCCCATTGCAGGCTCCCTGACTTTTTCTCCCTTTCATATGATGACAATGAAATATTTACTGTTACAGATCAGAAAGATTAAAATAACTGTGTTTTCTCTCTGCCCCTCCAGTGGATCGTGTCTGGGTCAGAAGACAACCTGGTTTATATTTGGAACCTTCAGACAAAAGAGATTGTACAGAAATTACAAGGACACACAGGTGTGGAAGAGGATTTTGTGTTTATTGACGGGATATCCCTCATGTCAGCTTGTAATGAGGGCTTAGCTTGAGCATTTTCTCTCTGATGTTTAGTTTTCACTGTCAGACCCATAAATTTTTGACTGGTTGAAGCTTAATTGAACCCTGGGAGTTTGCTCCTTTTTATGAAGGGGTTTTATGGGCATTGGAAACGTTTTATTCTTTCACTGTGAGAACTTTGACATCAGCTTGCAAAAGAGATTTCCTTGAGGACAGACCTGGTCAAGATATTTAAGTGACTCATGTTAGTGGCTTTGAATTGCCTGTTAACACCTTCCAGAGCTGCAGCTGTCAAGGATAAGGGCTGATGTGGACTGTAAATGTCTGTACTTTTCAGACAGACAGACTCTGCCTGGTCTTGAAGGCAGAGGTGAGATGTCACCTGATGGATACTTAAGTCCGAGTCTTAAAAGCAGAGTTTTAACTTTGCCAACTAAAAGAGGCTGTGCTGTGACATCTCAGTGTGCTCAGTCCTTTGCTTTGGGCTGTATTCCATTGTGTTTGGGCTGTATTCCATTGATTTAGACTGTAAGTGGGGGCAGTGGCAGCAGGTTTTCATTTTCAGGCCAGTGCAAGGCTCTGAAGCATTGACTGGGATGCTGGAAATACTTTACATGACAAGAAAAGACTGACCTGGGTTTTGATGAGCTGTGTGAGACATAAGATATAAGCAGGAACTAGAATCTAAAGAGTTCTTACATTTTGAAACCTGTCAGACACTTTCCAACTACTGCTCTTAATTCTTTCTTACTTGTATTTTGTCTCACAGAGGAGCAACAGTGGTAAAATATTTACAAACAATGCGTTGAATTCTGCTACAAGGAAATAATAACCCGGCTTTGCTGCTTTAATAATAATAACTTGGCTTTGCTGTTTTAAAACACAGTAGCAACACATGTTAATTTTCAGAAGTGCCTGCCACGAACCAGACTTCGTTGCTGCAAATAATTGTGGTTTTATATCTTTTTCTTTTCTGCTTAGATGTTGTCATCTCGACAGCCTGTCACCCAACAGAAAACATCATCGCGTCAGCGGCGCTAGAAAACGACAAAACAATTAAACTGTGGAAGAGTGACTGTTAAACGTTCCAGGATTGCTTTAGAGACTGTCAGGAAATAAAAAAAAAGTGTTTTTTTTAAAAAAAAAATTACTAAAAAAAAAAACCACACCACCCATAAATCCAGTTTGGCAGGAAACCTGAAGAATATCTGACAAAGTGGTTTCTGTTAGTCTTGGCCCAAAGAGAACGTCTCAGCTCTGCTAGAGCCGGGCAACGTGGTGGGAAAAAAAAAATAAATAAAGATGCAGTGTCTCCTTTTGTTGCCTAATGTTTTGGCAGACAAATGGATCATTCTGACGTCGGGTCAGAAGTGTCAGCCTTGTCTTGGACACCCCAAAGATACTGTACTTTATGGTGGCATTGCTTCTGGGCACTGATGCTGCTTCAGGAAGACCTGCCAGCCTACTTTGTACCAGTAAGTTAAGTCACGAGCCTAGAGATGTGTGGAATTTTTTTAAAATGTCTAATTTTTTTTTTTAATTTTTTTTTAAATTTTTTTTTTTTGTTTTTCAGAATGTAGGTTCTAGTCTCTTGGGAAGTTTCTGTATTGTTTTAAATAGGAGTACTGCATCTTTAAAGGGTGCTTCATTTTAAACACTCAGCTCAAACTTTGTGACCAAATAAAACCATGCAGTTCCAGATTTCCCTCTTCCTGCCCCTGACTTGACTCCTGTGGTGGAACCTCTTACCTTCTGTATAGTTGCTTACCTCTTGTTACGTGTGTTTAATAGATGCTGTTCTAGAGCAAAGTTACAGTTCTTCTGTTAACCATTAAAATGAATCCTGCTTGTAGTTGTTCTCAGCATACTTTAATTCTTTTTTTTTTTCCTCTTCTGGTTCTAAAGCAATGCTCACAGAACACTGTAAAGTTATTTCAATGTAAAAAGAAACAAACCCCAGACTTTTGTATCTTGGAAATCCATCGTATGAAGCTGTATTGCTAATGGCATGACTCTGTATCTATCGCAGCGTTGGTATTTCTTTCCCTTTTTGTCATACCCATGTGGTATTTACACGTTCAAAACAAACAAACAAAAAATACCATATGCCATAATAAAAAGGTGGGATTTTATGTGTATGTTTGTGGTAAGTGTGTGCTAATGTGAAGTGTCTGTGTCCGTAAAGCTCCCCTTAAAAACACCTTTAGAGGGAAGTGTTTCTGTAGCAGCTCCAGGGAGGGAGGAGGAGGAACAGCAACATGGTGTTTTACATCAGTTGTGGAGAAAAAGAGGAACACAAGTCAAAATTTGTCTAATAAGGGGATTCAAGTGAAGGTGTCCTCAGCAGAGACATTAGTACAACCCCTCCCAGAGAGCTTTAGCCAAGGGGAAAGGAATCCAGCTGCCCTTTCCTTGCAGGCTGAGCAGGGATCCAGGATTTAGCTTGTGCTGGTTAAGAAATGCACAGAGGCACAAGTTTATTGCACCCAAAGGGTTCTGCTGGAAGGGGATGTTTTGTTCCCGGTGAAGCAAAGATCCATTTTTTTTGGTATTGACCTCATGCTTGGTAATAACACAAAATCAATTACAGCACAGACCTCTGTAGTGCTGCCCCGAGGCTGCCTGGCTTTGCCCTCAGAGAAAAAGAGCTGCAAGACATGAGGTATAGCTTTTCTTTTTAAAATATAAAAATAGAGTTCATGTTGAGCTGGTACTAAAATGGCTATTAATAATATCACTGGCTTTTGAAGCTTTTCATTACCACCAGGAAGGGACACTGTGTGTCTAGACTTGGTGAGTGTCACTGCTCAAATAATTGATCCGTGATTTTTTTTCAGTCTTTTTCTTGCAGTCCAATGAAACTTTTCAATGCAAGGTGGGGCTGTGCTGCTTTACAGTGTGGAGAAGAGGGTATTTTACTCTAGCAGAGCATTTTAATGTAGATTTAGAAATATTTTCTGGCATAGTACTTGTGTCTCTGTGTGTGAGTGGCTTTGCCCAGCTGTGCTGTGGCTTTCTCTGCCCTCTGAGCCAAAGAGCTATGGAGAAGGGAGATGATTTTCCTGCTATCAGGAGGAAATCTCTTGAACAGCAGGGCTAGTGGAGCCCTGATGTAAAGGATCTGCTGGAAAGCTGTTCTTTGTACGGGTTATGTTTAAATCCTTAATATCCCACCTGGGATTAATGCTGGGGCCTATTGGCATGAGCTCTACTTAGCTATAATTATATGCAGCCTGGCGTGGCCGTGGTGGTTTGAGGGCCGGGATTGCCTAAAGCAGAGCACTGAAAAGAAGGTTTGTGGATGGGCTGTAGCAGGTGAGGTGTAGCTTTGTGTTTGGTGCGGGCTGAGAGGGGACGGGGCACACTGCAGCGGGCTGAGGGAGGGCGAGCTCTTTCTTTGGCGCTCTGGTTTTCTGGGCGCGTTTGGGCCGAGGGAAAAGGAGAAGCTGGGGTGACAAAAGCCGCTGGGTTTTTTAAGGTTCGCCTCGCCCCTCCAAAAAGAACAAACCGAGAAAAACATGGTTAGATGCCACGAAGTAGGTGGCAGTGCCTTAACCGTATGTGTGTTGTACAGGCCACTAGGACCTCTTCCATCCTTATCAAGGGGAGTGCTAACCTTCTCTCCTTTCATACAACACGCCTAGCCTGTGGCTGCCGTCGCTATTTAAACCTTCAGCGAGCCACTTCTACATAGGACAGAGTGAGAATATATTCGTGGGTTTTTTCAGTCAGTTTGACACCTCTTTCTGTTCCCCATACTATGAACTTAGTCTGATTCCACTATGACTAAAAATTCTGAAAAAATCCTCACAAACGCGCGCGTTCTCCTGCCTTCTTAATGTATTCATCGCTTCCAGCCAATCAGAGCGCAGCAGCCGATCGATTCCCTTTGCTGCCCCCTGGCGGGCGGGCGGGCGCGCTCCCAATCACCGGGCCCCGTTTGGGGGAGCGGCACTTCTGCTTCCGGCGGGCGGGCCCCGGGTACGCGGGTTCGAGTCCCGCCTCGGAGGGGGCGGAGCGCGGGGCGGTGCCGCTGAGCGCTCCCAGCCGCCCGCCCGCGGGATGAACTCCCAGAGGGATTTGCCGGCGGACCCGCCTAATCTGCGCAGGGTTCAGCCGCCCCGCTGTGTATCCCGCAGGTTTAAATTGGGAGCAGGAGTGTCCCGCGAGATTTGCTGATAGAATCTCCCGCAGCCGAGGGAAGAGGGTCTGTTCCCGGCGTGTTCCCGGGAAGTTAAATCTCTCCGAATTCCATCAGAGCTAATGACGAGTTACAGGTTCCAGACGTGGAAGCGGTCGAAGAGGTTGGGTTGGTTTTTTTCCCTTTTCTCAAGGCCTTTCTCCTCTGCATCCCAGAGGAATAAAATGAGACAAACACCTGGCTAAATCAGCACTGCAACTCCTCAAACCGGCGCTGGGAGTTAATGTTCCTACCGGGATTACCGCCCCCCCCCAGCATCCCACATCCCAAACCGACCCCAGCTTTGGTGCACCGTGACATCCCTCAGCCCCACCGGCTCTCGCAGACCTTCCCGCTCGGTTCCCGGCAAGAAGGACCAGCCGGTGCCCTGTGCCGCTGGCAGAGGAGCCGCTTTGCCGGGTGAGGCTGCGGAACCAGGTGCAGTGCCCAGAGGTGTGCGTGGCCCCGGCCCCGCCAGCTGTGCAACATCTGCCGCATCCCAGCGTCACAGAACGGTTTGGGCTGGAAGGGACTTTACAGCTCATCCCATTCCCGCCCCCTGCCATGGGCAGGGACACCTTCCACTAGACCAGGTTGCTCCAAGCCCAGTCCAGGCTGGCCTTGGACACTTCCAGGGATGTTACATTGCTGCTGCAGAGCCCAGGCTGTTCCTGGCCGCCCCTTCCAGATACTGATGAGTTTATTAAGGGATTAAAAGTTAGTTTCCCCTCATTATTGAATGCTCTGATCTATGCATGCTTTTAAATCAATCCCATTTCCTGCGTTTTATCCCTTCTCCTCCAGGCTTTCAGGCTTTACTGTGTCAGACATTTGTTACAATCACATTGTTTTGAGGCAAGTGAGACACCGTGGGTGGTTTAGGAGATTTGAATACATGAGCTGCATTACTTGGGTGCATCTCCCAGGTGCCAATTGCCCTTCCTGAGCTGTAGATGCCCCTACTTGGACCAGTTTGTGCTGCCTCCTGGCGAAATATTGATAAGGATGCGTGCTAATGAAGATGCTGTTGGAGATTAGGTCCAAGCCTGCCTGTCTGGGAGCTGTGTCTGGCAGAGGAGGTGCCCCGTGGGCTGGGGTGCCCAGGGTGGGGGATTTCAGGTGCTGCTGGCAGGCAGTTGCTGGATGAGCTACATAAGCAGCTTATTTTGTCATTTTAATTTTTTAATCCCATGCGTTCGGTCGCGCTCTCTTATTAGTAAGCATTAGCTCTCCAAGTCCCATTAGCTCCGCTGAGAGCTGAGGCTTTGCCTGTGGGGACAGTGGTGGAGGAGCCAACAGGGGTCTGGGGGCCTGATCCTGCAGCTGGTGACATCCATGGTGTCCCATGTGGATGTGGGTCCAACCCTGGCCCCGTAGAGCTGTCACAGCTCAGTCCTCTCCTCCACTGCACTCCCATCCCCTTCCCAAGCCCCTGGCAGCCCCAGCTCCCTCCAGAGCCAATCCAAGCCTGGGGCTGGCTCTGTTTGGTCTCTCCCTGCTTTATTAAGGCAACTGTTTTCTTGTATGTAAATACACACAGTACATTCAAACCTTCTCTCTCCTCCAGGTTTTCCCTTTAACCCCACGGCCATCCCCAGGGCTGTACTTTGTTAGAGGATCTCAAGTCTCGGATTTAAAATTAGTTGACTGCTTCTCTTTAATAAAATTATTCCTGCCCTCTTTAAATAGCACAATATGTCACAGAAAGCCGGTGGGTCCGTTCATGAAGACGAGGCAGCTCAGAGAGGAAAAAGAGATGGAAAAAAAAAAAAAGTAAAACCATACATCTCCCCAAACCCCTTCTGCCTAATCCAACTGAATTAGAGGATTTCGAAGTGGATTTAAAACTAAATCTTGATTAGGGAGAATTTCTCTCCAAGAGCTGCTGCACGGTGGTATTAATGGGAAGTGATCGTGGACAGAGGAAATAGGACAGAAATAACTGAGGGTAGCACATACGCACTCAGGTCTGTGCATGAACTGAAAGAATCAGAGAATTTCTCAAGAGGAAAGGGGAGAAATTAAGCATCGACATAAGGAGACTGGGTGCCACGGGGCTGGCTGGAGAAGCTTGGAGCAGCCAGAGCCCTGCTGCACCGACGGCATTTCCCTTTATCCCGGCAGAGAGGTTTGCAGGTGAAGAGGAGGCGACGAGCAGGGCTGGGAAAAAGAGCTCGGAGGAGAGGAAACCTCTGCCCGCTCCCCCAGACCCTGGTGTTCGTCCTCTGAGCCCTGAGTGGACTCCAGGAGCTGACCCCCATGCTCTGCAGACACATGCCTGGAGGTGCCCATGGGATCCTGTCTCTGATGACCGTGGTGTTTGTCCTTCCAGAGGGTAAGTGCTGCTGTTCCCGGGGTGTGGTGTGTACCCCATGCTTTGGAGTCCGGTTTGCATCCTCCCTAAACCCTGGTTGTTCAGGTGTGTTTTATCCTCAGGATGAATTTGGGGGTGTTACTGCCCTAAGCAATACAGCTGTGTGTTGGTGGGTTTAGGACAGAGCTGAAATCATCATGATTTGTTCAAAAGGGCAGTGTGGCAGAATTTGGGATCTCCTGGACTCCCCTTCCCTGGTCTGGCTGGGGGCAGGGACTCCCCTCACCATGCCTGGCAGTGTGAGGGTCTCACCCACCTCCCAAAAACCCTGTGGGAGCAGAGGAGGCCGGGCTCGGGAAGGGCTCTGGGTCAGCATTTGGAGGTGAGGAAAGGTAACGGCAGCAATAAGTGCAACCTGATCATCAACACAGAGGTTGCCTTAAACTCAGTGGTCAGTGTAAATTAATATTGTTAGAGGCCTTTTTTTTTCCTGTTTTTTTCTTTTTTAAGAAACCTGAGAAATGGCTTAATTCCCAATCTAGCAAATCTCAGGCACAGTCGCTGACCCTGCAGGGAAGGACTGAGCTGCCGCCAGTGCAAGTGTGCAAAGCCCTGGGGACACACTGAGGCCACTGTCCCGGGGTCACAGTGCTCTGAACGAGGATTTCCCTTCTGTTTCCGAGCTGGTTTGCCTCCCTGATAGAACCTGTGATAAAACCAGGACTGTGTTCAGGGAGAAAACCAAACCATTCTGATGAAACCATCTCTCTGGAGCGAGTGCCTCCAGCACGGGCACAGCTAACCTGGAGAAATTTGGTGAAAAAGGGAAAAGCTGTTTCTGAGTGCGACCGAGCCCCGACACAGTGGTGTTCGTTGTGAGGTTTCACCTACTCTTAACACCCCCTGTTTCAAAGCTCCCTTGTTCCCACTGTTTGATCCCAGCGCAAATCTCCGGCTAATCTCTGATTTTGCACTGACCTCTAGTGGGAGATGATTCCGTATTTTTGAGCCCACCGGGTAAACAAGTGACGGGCAGCTCCGGGCTCTTGGCTCAGCGCTTAATGCGACTTGGCAAGGCAGGGAGCGCTGCGAAGCCGTCGTTAGAGAGCAGCTCGGAACGAGTTGAAGCATTTCCACCCCCCCACCCCCTGGAAAAATCCAGCTGTGTTTCTTACGGTTCTTGTTTAGTGTCTGGACTCCAGTGCTATGGCTGCAACATCGTGGTTGGCACCAAAAACGTGGACATGGGGTGCTCTAACCCCGAGGTGATCACCTGCTCCCAGTCCCACCAGGGCTTCAAGCACCGGTTCTGCATTAAGACAGAGAGCGGTGAGTCCACCCGTGGGGCAGCAGGGTGGAGCTGGTGATGTTCACACCCCAAATCCGCCCTCGCAGCCCCCCAAGCAGGGCCTGCCCCCAGTGGAAAGCTGGCAGAGCATCCCCCTCCACTCTTCTCGTCACCCTGACGTCCCGCCCTGTTGCTTGCTTTGCAGTGGTCCTGGGCATCCTGCTGACCAGCGGCTGTGCCACCTCCCGCCACTGCCAGCAGCAGGAGCTGCCGGGCGTCCGCATCCACTGCTGCGACACCGACCTCTGCAACGGCTCCCCCAGAGCCCCCCGGCCGCCCCCCGGCCTCGCGGGTGGCCACCTCCTGCTGCCCTGCGTCCTTACTGCCCTGCTCCTCTCCTGAGCCCCCCGGGGCTTGAGGGGATGCGGGACCCTCGTGGGATGGGTGCTGGGAGCAGGGGTGCCCCCATCGCTGCTCCTGCGGGCGGGCAGGACGCCCTCCTCTCCCCTTTCCTCAATAAAGTGTGCCGAATGTTTTGCCCTGGGAAGGTTTCGGTGATGCCCGGCGGCAGCGCTGCATCCCGGGGAGGATCGGGGGTGGTCCTGCGGGCTAGGGGGGATCGGGATACCCGCAGCAGCCTGGGGTTGGGCAGAGCAGGGTCATGGGGGTATATCCATCTTCCCGCGGGGATCGGGAGCGCGGCCGAGCCCGGCTCTTCCCACGAGAGGGCATCCGCGGCCCTCGCTCCGCATCCCGGCCGCCGCGGGGGCTTCGGGATGCAGGGAGCACCCACGCAGGGCAGCATCCCCAGCGGGATGGGTGGGCGATGGGGTGGGAGAACAGGGGCCCGAGTGAAATGAGTTGTTTTTTTTCAGACATTATCCCGGTCGAAGAGGCCAAACGGGAGTTTTAAGGGAAAAATCCCATCCCGTACGGATCGGAGCCCAAGTGGCTCGTCCAAGGTCATCGCGGGGGTTTGCGGCAGAGCTGGGAATTAAACGCATGTGTCTCAAGAGCCAGCCCTGTGCTTTTATCACCAGGGAAACAGCATAAACCTCCCTGTGAGAAATGGATGAAATGTTTTTATTCTATTTTTTTCTTTAGATAAAAAAAAAAAATAATGCAGAAGAGCTTTTCCATGCAAAACATCAGCTTTTGATGACATTTCTCAGATGTGTCAGAAAACAAGCCAAAACTCTTCTAAAAATATTATCTGAGGCACCTTCCCAGCAGAAGCACTTTGGGACTGATAGAAAACATGTTCACATTCTGAAGATTCAAAATAAAAGGAAATAAGAAAACAAATCCTGTAAGAAAAATGACAAGATGTGCAACACTAACCAATTCCCCTTTCTTTCCCCTTAAAACGTTCCTTATGATTTTCAGGGGAGCAGGAAACATTTCCTTGGCAGCCGGAGTTATTCTCGCTACTGGTTATTTATCTGCCTGGGTGAGTGCTGTGCTGAGCTGTTGCAAAACCTCCGCAGCATCAGCTGCTCCAAGATAAATTCCCATTTATCGGGCGAGGATTGGGATGGGCTCCCAGTGGAGGTGGTGACCGGGGGTCCCGCTGTGGCACGGGGCCACTTTGCCACGCAGCAGCATTTTGGGGAGGAGCGAGGGGCGAGGGGTGGCTGTGGTCCCTCCACCTCTTCATCCCTCCATCCCTCCATCCCGGTCCGTGTGCCTCCGGCGGGTGATGCTGCTGCCCCCGCTCTGCCCCCCTTGCCCGGCTCGAGCCATCCATCTTGCACCGTGTAAGAGCCCTGTTGCAATTAAGTAGGCTGAAGTGCTCCTGAACTCTTTAACCTTTGCCCTGGGATTGCTCCTTTTGCCCCGGGGCTGTGGATCAGCTCCATTGCACTCTCCAAACAGCGCCTGCTACTTAGCTGACATTTCTTTCTCCTGCTGGATCCTATTAGCACCCTGAGGTTGAAAATGCTACTTTGGAGTGTTGTAAGGAATGTGATTTATACTGGAAAGTAGCGGCAATCTATCTTTCCCTATACACACACTGCACATGAGGCTGGAGAGCTAAATCCACATCGCCTGAACAAACAGCAACGGGGATAATTGTTGAGGAGGCTTCAGACACGGAGCAGGGAGAGGAGCCCGGGTGGGACGGCACCAGGGCCAGGGAATGCTGAGCTTGGGGCGGGCAGGCGGCAGCAGGGCTGTGCAGGAAACCCGCTCCCCATTGGGATCCCATCCCCGCACCAGTGCAAACTGGTGCTGGATAACACTGGTTTCCCAACAGTGCTGAAGACCTGGTTAGGGGCTGCCTGGGCTGGTTGCAAGGGCTCTGGTTGTGTGATCCGTCGTGTCCATCATTCACCGTTTATCCTGTGTCCAGGGAAGACCAGAGCTGAGCAAAACTCACACTGGTTTGCCTGCATGTGAGTACATATCATGGATAATGCAATCTGCATGGGAAGCAGATGGAAATAAGAATTGAATGGTGCCTGAAGGAGGGCTGATTAGCCTTTATCAGATATGACACGCTAACCACTGAGGCTCCTTGCTGAAATACCGGGTTAAAATCTCTGCAGTGTCAAATTTCATCCTCCTAAGCAAAGAGACACTTTCCATAGTGTTTGTGTGAATCTTCTGGATAAGCCCTGGAGACTGAAACCGTCTCAGCTTCATCTGGGCATTAAAAGTCCCACCCACGTGTTTAAAAAAAGCCCCAAACCCAGAAACGCAAAAGCTGACATTTACTCTAAAATGTCTTTTTCTTCCTGCATCGCTGCGTGGCATCCCGTGTGAGCCTCTGCCTTCTCCCTGCTGGAGCAGGGCTGGAGGCATCCTCCTGGGCATTCCCAGCGACTGCCATTCCCCCTGGAAGCCGAGGGATTATTTTGCACACGCAAAAGTGTGCGCGCGAGCACGCACACAGACACTGGCACAGTGTTTTCTGGGAGGAAAACCAGCTAAAAAATAAAAACCAAAAGCCCAACCCTAAGCAGCCTCTGTGTCAAAAGCCCTTTTATAAAAGCCTCAGTAGCTGAAGAATTGCCATTGTTTCGGTCTCCAGTGAGTGCTAGTCTTAAAATATTTCCAGCTCAGAGCAGGCTTTGACATTCTGCCCAGACCCAGGAGAGGGAACAAACACGAGTTCAGAAATGTTTCTACAAGGCACAGATCCTTCTTCTTTTTGGAGGATCACGTTCAGCATCTCACATCCTGTGGCTACGTCCCCCCAAAGTGGGGGAAACATCACAAAACACCCCCGAAAGCAAGGAGGGGGGATTTCTTGGGGCTCCCTGTAAGGCAGGGAGAGCTGGGCTGGCTTTCACACCGAGGTGCTGGGGTTTTACTTTTTGTGGTTTTTTACTCAGCCTTTCCCTCATGAACATCAAAACCATGTTTTTTCCCCCAGAAAATGCTTGAATGCCGATGGCTGTGCAGACCTAACTCCCCATCCTGCTGGATGCCAGCAGATGGTCCAAAAGTGCAGGCTGTGTAGACTCTGGAAATCAAAGAAGACAGAAAGTTTGCAGTGATATTCATCCCCCTTTAGCCTTTTTTTCTGTGTTCACCAGTGATGCTGGGAGTGACAGAGTGTGGATTTGGGAGCAGGAAGCTCTCAGTGCTTTGCTATTTCTATGGAAGGATATGAAAGGGATGGACCATGGCACATGGAACTGTACAATTGTTTGGGTTGGAAGGGACCTTAAAGATCATCTCATTCCAACCTCCCTGCCATGGGCATGCACTTGCTCCATGTGGTGGTGGGAGCTGGGGTAGGAGGACCCCAGGACAGTGACTTGGTGGGAAGTCACAGCACAGCTCCTTGGCCAGTGTTCATGGTTTATCACCCTTCCCCTTTCCATCACGTAAAACGAGGAGAGGAGCTGAGATGTAACTTATGCTTTTGCCAAGGCTGCTCCCCACCTTCTTGCAAACAACTTTCTGGCAACAAAGTGGCGCAGAAAACTGCCAGAGCTCTGCAGGCAATTGAGAACTTTGAGGCTGCCCTGGGATCTGCATGAAGCGGGTGCCCAGGGCTGCTTCAGGAATGCTTCCAAGAGGCTGGATGCTCCGGAGAACACGAGCTAACCTGAGCTTATCTCTGCTCCAAGCACTCCTCATGTTGGATAAAGGGCAGTGTTTACTCAAGAACAATGTGGGGTTAAAATTTAGTAAGTCCTTGTGCAACTCTTTATGGAGAGGCAGCAAGGACAAATAAACATCTCTCAAAACACAGTCAGTACTCAGGCTCACTGTTTAATTCATCCTCCGGAAATGCATCTTGTTTATAGCCATTCATTGCAGGGGCTCAGAACAGCAGGGGTTTGATCCACTCCAAATTTCAGGCAAAACAATATGATCCTCCTTTTTCTCTTGTTTGTTCTTAGTAGAGAACACAAGGTCAAATCTTCAACTAGTGCAAAGTTTGCCCTGAACTACTGAATATTTTTTTATTTCAGAAAGTTTTTCCCCTGCTCTCTCTCCCTTTCCAGGCCTCCCCCTCCCTCCAGCTCACCAGCTCAGGGGGAGCCCAAGGTGCCAGAGGATTTGGGTTTCCTCCTTGAGTGATAAGGGCTTCTAGGAGGAATTTAAGCTGGGTGGCCAAACCAGCTTCCAAGGCTGAAAATTAGGATGCCTCTTATCTACTCCACTCCCATGGAGAGACAAGCAGCAGAGCAATCACGTGTGGGAGATCCAGCTCCCTCCATGCTGCAGTGGGGCCCCACAGAGAAATCCCCTGCTCTGAGAGCTGGTCCAGCCCCATCCATTCCATAAAGATGAGCGGGAGCAGTGCCAGCTTTATTGACAGAAGGCCATGAACTGGGTCATGCTGCCCATCTCCCCTCCCAGCAGCAGGCTCTCCTCATGCACGGACACACAGGGAGCGTGTTGCTCAGGGGGATGTACCGGGCACTGTGTCCATACTGGTCTGGGAGCTGCACACACACACACTGGCTGTGCTCAAATGAGCCCAAAGCCTCAAAGAATGCTCTTCTCCTCTAGGATGACAGCCAAGGCTGCCCTCTGCCAAGGGCCGGGCATTGAGGGGGCTGGATGGAGGGAGAAGGGGGGTCCTTGTTCAATTTAATAACTTGGTGGCAGTGCCAGAGCCAGCGATGTGCCTGACCTACATACAGCCCAGAGCCCTCCGAGCACAATTGATCCATTGGCAAGAGAGAAACCACAGTGTGGGGGAGGGCCTGTCCCACTGCATCCAACCAGCATGGCTCCCTGGTCAGATGGGAGCTGGTGGAACCATGGCCATGTTGTGGTGTCTCAGCACGGCAGCATCTTGTCCTCCTTGCTGAACACCGTGTGCATCCCACAGCTCCAGCATCCCTCCCTCGCAGCCTGCATGCTCAACAGCCCTGGCACAGAGCAACCTGCCCCATGGACACATATTTTGGGATGTTCTCCTCTGGCAGACCTGCAATGGCCTTCTGGGAGGGAGAGGCACTGGGTCATACGTGCCCTTGGGACACCTCTGAGCGGTGCACACAAGGATTTGGCTGCTAAGAAGTCAAAAGGTGTGCTCTTTGCCTCAGAAGCTCCATTCACATCTCCTTGCAGAGCCTGCTAATGGATCATCAGTGGATTTGAGTGTCCTTCCTCGCAGGTGTCTGGTTTATCCAGTTTGGAATCACACCCTTAAGCCTTTTCCTTCGACTCGGTGGTTTGAGCATCTCACACCCTTGGGCCACTCTCGCTGACCTCACAGGCTCTGGTGCAAAGGATGGATGTGCCTGTCACAGTTTGCTCTTTGATGTCCTTCAGCAGAGTGGCTGGGAGCAGGACAGGAATACAACAGCAAACAACAGGAGGAAAGGGAAGACACTGTGGTGCCAGGTGATTTTCCCCCCACTCCGAGTCCCCAAATTCTTGTTAATTAAGAGCTAGGGGGGAATAAAAATACCATCTTGTGACACAGTGGGCCTAATCCTGCAGTCTGCCTCTCCCCAGGCATGTGGACACACTCCCTCATCTGACTGCTGGTGGCTTTAGCCAGTGAGTGTTGGTCTGGGGGAGGATGGATGAACACACAGAGGGAGAGACCACAGCACTGGCAGCAGCACACGGAGAGAGCCAAGTGATGGACAAGAGGATGTGTCCTCGCAGTGGGTAACTCTTTCGGGAAAAAAGCCAGGTCTGGGTGTCAGAGTCATGTCCCTCCCCTTAAGTTGTGTCTTTGTTAGTGCTGCCTCCACGGAGCAGCAGACTTGATCTCTGACGGTAATTACTGAGCTCGTTAAACACAGGAAAACAAACCCCGTGTGGAAAAAGGAAAAAAAAAAAAGGCAAGTTAAAAGGTGGGCAGAGCCTGGCATTGCCTCTTCCCGGCGGTGGCTCCGGGGAAAGCACCGCGCCAAGTTTCAGTTTTACAGGGCAGAAATGAATCACGGCAAACTGCTGACGGAGCCTCGGCCGCCGTCAAACACCAACTGCTCGGGGATAAAGGGAACGCGCCGCTGGCCCCCCTCCCGCCGTCTGGGCACTCGGCTGCTAATTAGTAAATAAGGGATAATCCGATCAATTAAGTGCTCATCCTGCAGAGGAGGGCAGGCACACCTCTGCCGGAGAGGTGGCAGGGAGGGGGTGGCCCTGTGGGGACACAGTGTAGGGTTTGGGACGGCTCCGGGGATGTGGGGGATAGCGGGGGATGCTGCGGGTCTTTGCCATAGGATGCTCCTTGAAAACTAGGCTCTCTCAGGGGGGTTCTCTCTGGAGAACACGTGGTTCTCCAGATTGGGATCTCCAATTGGGATGCAGGCAGGTGGGATGGATGCTCAGTGTGTCCCATGTCCCCCGAACTTCGTTGGACTCAGCTCTGACGGGCAGGAGGTGGTTACTGAGAGGCAGAGAGGTTTCTATGCCCTGAATGCATGTGCAGGCTCTATCCCTTCTCTGGCCATCCCTGCAGGGATGGAGGGGCTGGAGCCCATCCAGACCATGCCCTGTCCTCACCTCAGGCCACCCTCCAAGTCATCCCAGTGTCACCACAGCGGGTCAGGAGTGGCCACAGCACCCCTGGGGTCTGTCGGTGAGTGAGGCAGAGGCAAAGCTGAGCTGCAGGAATCCCTGACTCTTTCCAGACTTGCAAATTCAACCTCAGGAAAGCAGCAAAAGGAAATTAAAAGCTCACTTGATGATGGCAAGTAGGGCTCTCCCGGGGCTTTGCAGCAGCTGGGGCAGCTTGCTGGCAGAGCCCAGGACAAGGGAACCCAGCTGAGGGTCCCAATCCTGCTGCTGACCCTGTGCCAGCCCCCCTGGCAGCCCTGTGTCCCCACAGCTCAGTCGTGTCCCAACAGACCCCTTGTACAAGGATCTTTCTGAACATTCTTTGCTGCTTCCCCTCAGCTGATTTCTGCTCTATTAAAATCTTTTCCACCAGCACCAATTTCAATTACATGTTTTTAAAAAGTCATTAAAGAGAATTCCCCATGAAATTATTTTGATTTCCCGCCCCTCCGTCTACTTCCAAACTAATGAGATTAATTGAAAACTACAAACATTTTCCAAGGGCCCAAGGCAAAGGCAATGGCAAACACATGTAACTCTTCCCAAGGTTCGCATCCATCCTCCCTCCTGCTCGGAGCATCCCTCCTGACACAGGGCTGCATTTGGCAGTCTTGGAAGGTGCTCAGGTTTGGAAACCTTTGATATTTCTTCCCCCTCCTTTGAGGAAGGAAAAAGAAAGTGCCTGAGGAATGAGAGCTGTCAGAGGCAATAATGTGAGATCTCACTCGTGGCTGGCAGGCAGAGGGGGGTTCTCTCTGGCGTGTGGAGTTAACTGGGAAACTTGAAACAGGGAAGCAGGGAGGGATTTAGAAAAGTTTTACTGCTTTGTCTCAGCCTCCAGGTAGGAAAAGTAAAATAAAATCCTCCAAACCCAATAACCTGCAAAGCAAACCTGACAGTAGCTCTATTCTCCTCCCAGGCATTTATCCTCTCCCGGTGTTTGATTCCTCCCCTCCTGGGTTAATCAATAGGACAAATCTCCGGTGCTGCACCTCTCCCGGCCCCCACGGGCTCCTCCAGGATTGATTACAGCAAACAGCCCTTCCCAGGGCTGCACAGCTCTGAGTAAGGATAAATAAAGGGAACAATATGGGAGATTTGTTACTCGGTGGAGCAATCACTCAGCATCACCTTCCCTCCAGTGCTGCTTTAAGCAGAGTGAAGGAAAACCTTGAGAAACCCCAATAAAGCCCCAAACCCTGCTGAATTACATGGGATCATATATTTACACATACAAATGTCAGCAGTGAGGAACATGGTGACGATAGTTTTGGAATCGGAGAAAACGTATTTATTTGCACAGAACTTCTCCCCAAACCACAGTTTGTGCAAACACATGAGTATTGATGAGGGCTGAGATAATTAAATTACAGAATGGACTTGCTCCTGTGCCACGAGGACTTCATCCTTATTTATCACAGAATCATAGAATATTGTAGCAAATGTGGGTAAAGTCCTTCCCAAATCTTCGTTCGCGAAGCCTAGCCATGATGATGATGATAGAATCATGGAATGGTTTGGATTGGAAGGGACCTTAAAGATCATCTCATTCCACCCCCATGCCACGGGCAGGGACACCTTCCACCAGACCAGGCTGCTCCAAGCCCCGTCCAACCTGGCCTGGAACACTTCCAGGGATGGGGCTCACACGTGCTGCCAGCCCCTTTTCCTGGCAGGGACAAGGATGGATTTCAGTGGGACCACAGGGAAGATGCTGTGAGGTGCCCGTGGAAGGTCTGGTGATTCACCCTCTTGTAAGAGTGAGGTGCTGGGGCTGGAGGGTGCACAGAGAGCAGTGAGAGTCCCACCAGCCCGGCGCCAGCACAGGCAGGGGACCGGGGCAGCCCTGGGACAGCCAAAAAAGACTGTGGTGGATCCCGTCCCCGGCACCCTCTGACAAGTTAAAAACCTCCAGTTTATTAAAGATACATTCCTACTCTAATAAAAGGCGCGTTGTCTGGTGGCTGAGAGGCTGCAGGATGTTATGGTTGGAATGTTCCTCGGCCCTTGTGTAATTAAAAGCCCCACCAGCTGTGGATCCACGAGAAGCTATTTTTTCGCCCCCCAGACAGACAGACTGGATGTTTTCTGTGATCTCCATGATGTCACCACCTCCCCTTTGATGTGTGCAACCGAGGGACCTCTGAGGCTCACGACTCCGGGGGCATATTTGTCTGAGTCCTGCTCATTAGGTGACCCAGTAGGATGGAGGCAAGATTAATTGCTGAAGGGAAGAGATTGATCCCTGTATCCCTGTATCCCTGTATCCATACTTGTTAGCACATTAGGGTTGGTGGCTGCTGTGGTGAGCCAAATGAACAAATAATAATAAGACAAAGTCACTCCCCAGAAGATTTCAATAATGGGACAAAAGGATGGATTGTTTTCCCCATTTCTTGTGGGGAGGATGGAGACACAAGGCAATTAAAGGTTTGCCTTGACAAAACAACACGGGCTGTCCCAAAGGGGTGTGCATGGAGCTGGACCAGGAGCAGATCCCTCCTGATCCCCCCTCTGTGCTGTCCCATCTGTACAACACAACCAAACCACAGATTTGCACTGGTTTCCTTATGACAGTCCTTCTTTGGACTGGCTGGGAGCAAGGAAAGCTGCAGGGGTGGCCGGGGCTAGTGGTGGACCAGCCCTCGGGGTTTGCAGGGGCATAAATGAACTGGGATCTGCTGAACCTTCTGCCTCAGCACACAAACCACCCTCCTAAATTCACTGGAAAGCACTTTGTTCCTGTTCTCTGTCTGACACCCTGGCTCCCACTACCATGTTCCATACTGGACACTAAAGGCTCTCCCACAGCACAGCTTAGATGCTCCCAGGGGACTCCTGGTCCCCCCTCTGGTGATCTGTATTTTCCAGGGACAGAAAGAACTGGAGGCAAAATCCTGATGTAATGCCCATTATAATAAAATAAATGAACATATTTTATGCAATCCCTCGCTGTGTCATATTTGGGCTCTGGGGGTCCTTGGAGGACAGCTGGAGCCCATCCTTCCACCCAGGCTTGGTGGCTTCTGAGGTGTTATTCTGGGTTAGATAAAAAAACAGCCCCATGACATCAGAGAGGGTTCAGCACAGGCTGTAGGAACAGTGTGTCCCCACCATGCACACCCTGGTCTCTTGCTGGGGCAAATACCTGTCCCAAGCCTCTGTGTGAACAGGTATTTCTGCAGGTATTTATCCTCCAAGCAGCCCAGAACTGGATTAAGGTAAGGTAACTGCTGGGATGATGTGGAAATGCCTGTCAGGCCTACAAACCTGCAGGGCAAATTAAGCAATCATGTTCCCAGGACATACATAAAAATAAGTAAAAAACACTATTAATCCATAGCAACAAAAGGAGATGGCATGGCAACAGCAGCAACTGCTGCAAAACAAAACAGTAACAAGAGGAGAGGAGGGGAGAGAGAAAATAAAGCCCTGCTCTGGCCTCCGGGGGTTTTTAAGGTCGAGTGGGATGTTGCATCCCAGGTGGGGGAGTCAGAACATAGTCTGGGTGCTGATACCAGGCTGGCTGTGCGGTCCTGTATCGATCCCTGCACAGTTCTCCTCCAGTCCTGGGGTCCTGGAGGATCCTGAAATGCCTTGTCTGGCTTTTGGAGCTTGGAAGGGGCTGCAGTGAGGCGGTGGCTGTGGCCTGAGGCTGCGGTGACAGCATTTCCCAGGCTGTGCTCGGGGCAGGTCTGGCTTCTGGGGCTCTCTGGGGGTTCCTGACCCTCTGCTCAGGCTGAGAAAGGTCCCAGGTCCTGATGATTGCCAGCAGAGCAGGGCAGGGAGCTGAGGATACCAAATCCAATTTGTGGGTTTTTTTAATAAATTAAGCAAAAACCTCAGCAGCAGCTCACAATCACTTCACAAAGATGAGCTGTTGGCACTGCAGAGCCTTTTACTCCTTAGGACTGATGTGCCATGGACTTGCTGGATTAGATAACCCAGCCCAGGAGCAAAGCTGCACTCCCACCTCCCAAAAGGATGCTTTCAGCTCTGGTGAGGGCAACACCCCTTCAGGAAACAAAACTGGCATAAACTCAGCATCAAAGGCTCAAACCCTGTTTGGAACCCAGGCAGTGCTCTGCTGTGGGTGTGTAGGAAGAGCATGATGGAAATAAGCCCTAATGGGTGTTAATTTGAAGTGGGAAGTTTGTGAGTCAGGCAGGGGTGCAGGGGAGGAGTGGGCAGGCAGCACGATGCTGGGACAAGGAGTGCTGAGCTTCTGCTGCAAGCTGAGAGGGGTTATGTGTGCTCCTGGCATGGCTGGCCAGGTTGAGAGCACCCCAGTGAGGGTGGGTGGGCTTGGGGTTTGGAGGGAGAAAGGGAGTTGCTGGGAGAGGGGATTGCATCGAGGCAACTTGGCTTTATCAGAACCCATGTTCAAGGGATCGTTGTTAAAAGGGGATTTTCCATGCTGTGAGAGCCAAAGCAAACACAGTGAAACTTAATTAAATGCCTGCCTGCTAAAATAATAATTTTCTCATAAATTGAGGAGGGTAAAATACAATGAGAGATGGTCCTGATAAAGGAAGGATGATTCCCCAGTGAGCCTGGCAGAAGCACACGGGTAAAGAGCACAGTAAAGCAGGTTTGTTGGTGGGAAAGGTTCTCCACTTTTCCCTCATGCAGATCCATGTGTGGGATGCTCTCCATGTCTGTGCCAGCTGCTGAAGGTCCCATGAACTGCCTGTCTCCATCCCAAACCATGAACATACAATCCTGTGCTGCTCGACAGCTCAAGGAATGGTGTTGTCTGAATTACCGACAGCAAGTGGAAATATGAATGCTTGTCTAGAGGAAAGGGAAGGAAATGGGGGAAAAAAATCTGGGAATGGCTGCAATTTTCATCCTGCTCTTGCTTGCTGGTGCTGGGGAGATGGGAGGCACCTCATCTGGGGCCACTTCTGCACGAGGAGAACTTGCTCAGCAGGGCTCTGGACAGGAAAAAATGTCAGCTGGAAGAAAACCCTTCCAAGTAAGAAGCGAATGGTAATATCATCATCATCATGCAAACAACCCAGGAGAATCATTTCAGGAGGCAAAGTTGGGGGGAAAAAAAAAGGGGAAAAAAAAAAGAGGCCTTGAACCATGCACCTGCAGGATGGGCTGCCCGTGAGCGGGCAGAGCAGGACGTGCATGAGCGTGGGCTCCTGCTCCCAGGCCTGCACAAATTGTAGACTTAGAGGCCAGACAGAGATTTCTTTTGAAAGTGTGTCTCTCTAAATGTTATTTCTATTTAGATAGAAAAAAACCCCTTAGGATGGACAGATGGCTTTCACCTTTCAAGGGTTCCTCCCCGTGGCTCTGCTGCCTCGGCTCCTCCGAGCCCAGGATCTTCAGCATCTCGACACTCCAGAAAGAGAAGCTTTCCAGCCCTCCCTGGGCTGTGATAGGCACCAAATGCAACATAGAAAAACAGGGAGAATAAGAAGAAATTTTGAGTTTTTCTCTTTTTTGGTGGTTGGCTTCATCACTGCTGGCTCCAACCAGCGCATTTGGCCTCTTGCGTTTGACTCAGGGTTTGTGGGTTCAGTACTTTTATAGATCTCAAACCCACAGGGGAAGGGTTAGGCCAAACCCCTGTTTTTCCATTATTTTAATAAATGTGACCATCTCAAAAAAGTTTAGTTTTCTAGCCTACTCCAAATCCTTCTCTGTCAATAAAAAAAGCCAAACCCAGAGACCAAAAGACTGGATTTTCAACCTACATTATTTGGCATTGACTCTTTTAGATAGATTGAACATTACTTCATGGCTGAAATTACAGAAATAAACCCGCTAATAAAATAACTTTTACCGTCTTTGTCTTTCTATGGGAATCAGGACTGGCTTAGTCTGTACAATAATTATACTGTGAGCATGGCGAAAAAAGTTCTTGACTCCTGCCATTCCCAGCCCTTCCCACCAAAGGGGAACCCCCCCATCCCCCTTGGCAATAAATTTAAAACAGTTTTATTTACCTTGAACTACTCAGCCAAGAATGCACATTATTTAGGGACTGGAATAAAAAGCCATTCACTCTTGTTCAATTGGCCATTTAGTTCAATTTGTGTGTGTTACTGCAGGTAATTACTATGGTAATAATGTACTGTAATCTGTGCTGATTTGGAACTTGTCCTGTTTCTGTATTAATAATAAGTGCCATATATGTACTAATTACCAGTTTGTTACCATGGTTATTTGCGTAGATGCCATGTTAATGATACCCTGGAAACATAAAGCAATCACATTTTTGAATTAAATCTTTGTGGTCTCTTTAGTGCTAAAAGCCCAATTCACATAAAATAATGATGAAGAAAATGAGCTCATCGGCGCTGACTCGCCAGCGAGCTGATTAGCCGAGCTGCATAAATACACAGGTCTTTTTTTTTACCACACTGAAAAATTAGAGCCTCCAAAACATTTTCCACGGTTGCTAAGTAACTTCCCGAAGATTACATCACTTACAGGAACGCTTGGTGCCAGCTCTGTCATGCACACGTATTTATAGAGCACTCGGTGCGGGGAATGTGCGCCCGGCGGAGCGGCCCCGGCGCTGCCGTAGGTGCAAGGTGCTGGCTCCCTGCCAGGGACTGGGGGGGGGTAAATAAACGGGCATCCCCCCCCCTTCCTGACAAACTCACACACACGCACCCTTTACCCCTTGGAAAAACCCGGGAGGCGATCCACAGGCGTCTATTTTGGGTTTTTTTCTGGATTATTTAAAGCCAGAAGGGACCTCTGCCATCCCTCCTCTGTAATAATTTCACGCTGCGAGTCCTGCGCTGGCTTGTGTCTCTTCTCCTGTTTAAATTGAAGGGAGCAGCATATTTTGGGGATGATTTGTTGGAAATGTGTACTGGAAGGGACAGGCCTGGCTACTGCTGCCTCCCAGTCTGAGGGAGCACTGCTGTGTGTCACCCGACGTCTCCAGGTTTTCCGTGGGACGATGACCAGCAGTTGTCCCAACAGCCTTCCATCCCGCTTTTTCTGCCAACAACCTGCTATTCCCACGCAGCAGCTACCTTGTGGGCCATGCTGGATCCACATTACAATTAAAAATAGTTTCTTGGCAACAAAACCATTCCCTTTTCCCCGAGCGTACAGTAAACAATGGGTCCTTCCTACCCTAAAATTAATGGCAATTCCTTAACCAGATGACACTGGGGAAGGGGCTGGGGAAAGCTGGAATAGTGAAGCTGTGTGTCCCTGCAGACAGCAAGGAATAAGGCAGGGAAAGCTATAGGTCCCAACCCTATAGTAAAGCCTGATTCCTAATGCTGTGGGTGAAGCCAGACGGATCTGGAGCTGTTGCAGATCCCCTGGGAGCAGCAAGACCCAGAGGTTGCAGGAGGTAGTGGGGTTTGGGCACTCTGGGTCAGCTGAACGATGGAGCTGGTGGTCTCTTCTCTCACTATCAGGATTTGTCCAGGAAAAAAACAAGGAGGTGGGAAGAAGCATCCTGCTTGAGGGAAGTGGTTGTCCTGGACTGCGTGTACCCGGGAGGACCAACAGCCACCGGAACACTGGCCAAAAGCCCTGGGAAAATCACGAGATCAATTTGCCAAGTGAAATTTCCTGCCCCTCAGCAGGTCACGGAGGGGCTGGCTGAGGCACCCACTGGAGGGTGCTCAGAGCTTTCCCCTTTCAGGAAACCACTGGACCATGGCTGTGGCTGTCCTCCCGTTATCCTCTGTTATCCTCCCCCTGCTTTGGCCCGAGGCCATGGCAGCATTTCCCTCCCTGCTCCTGCAGAACCCAGTCCCGTGCAGCGGATGCCATGTCACTTGAAAAGCTACTTAGTGCTCTTTATTATCTGGTCATTATTTTTCCACTGAAGCCTGAGATAAGCAAAGCATAAATCAAACCAGAACAGGAGCCACTTGGAGCAGGTAAAGGATGGAAAAGATTTTAATCAGTGAATCTGGGCAAGAAAAGCCAAAAGAGGGAGAGGGAGGGAGGAAAGGGGGGGGGAGGGGGCAGAAACAAAGAAAGGGAAAGAAACACCACTTGTTGTTTGTGGGATGAAGACAAATGTTTCCAAAGCCACATTTTCCACATGACACCCAGTAAAAGCTCTTGGTTTGATTATTAATCACAGGGCGGCCTCCATCCATCACTCCATCCCTTCTGTGCCTCCTGAGCTGTTTGATGTGCCACCCTCTGCCCTCCCATCTGGGAACCCCCACACCAGGCAGCTCTGACAGGGGAAAGCCTGGGAAGTTATTCCAGTAAAGCAAATGAGATCAAATAAATAGAGGTGGAAATAAATAAGACTATCAGGGAAGCTTCTGCTGCACTGGTTGGATCCCTCTGCCTCTCGAGACTTCTGGAGAGCTGCTGACACTGGGAGCGTCTTCTGAAATGGATGGACTTTGCCTCTTGCCTCATACATCTGTTTAATGACCTCTCCTTGCAGGCACTTGACATGTGATTTATGGGATATAAATTTTACCTCTTTGCTTCGGTGTTGCAATCGCTGCATTCCGCAAGGTGAGAGCACCTTGCCCCGCCGGGATGCCGTGCTGGCTCCCTCGGCCTCCTGCTCACAGAACTTTCTTCCTCAGGCCCTTCCTTTAAAAAGCAAAATAAAAAACAACAACGAAAAGAAAACAACAGACCTTAAAAAAATGTGTTTTTTCCTCCTGAAAAGAAAACTGCTGCTGACACAGCGTTCAAGGCCGATGGCGCTTTTCAGAAAAAGCAAACAGCAGCACCCCAGCTGATTTCCTGCAAATAGTAATAATAAATACATATACAAATAAATAAGTCCTTAATTCTTTTACTGGCATCTGTAGCCTCTAATTCATAAATTCATCAGGACTTTCCCAGGATGTCAGTTTTGGCAAATGAGCCCTGAGTTGCTTCATGCTAATGGAGCGGTGGGCTGCCTGACCTCAGGAAATAGAGAGGCCAAACATGAAAAAACAGAGCCGGGTTCAAGGCTGGGGCTGTGAACCCCAGATTTGAGGGTGAGGTCGGGAAAGGGTCAGGGAAGCATTGTGTGCGCGCGAGGGAGAAACGCTGGTTTCTATTTAAAGCCTTTCATGCCTCTGCCAGAGCCCTCTCGGCATTGTGTGCGGGAGCAGCCCGGGCGATTGAGAAATGCGCCTTGAAGATCCTGACTGCAGGAATGGGAAAAGATTGGAAACAGTCACACTTACGTGTTACAAGCCAAACCCTCCCCTACCTTGGGAAGAAAGGGAGGGCGAGATCTGCCTGGCTCTTTTCAGCGGCTAACGCAGATGGATTTGCTTTGGCATTTAAGGGTGATGGATGTGCCAGGTACTATTCATTAGGAATGATTTGTTGGGGCCAGCGTAGCTCGCCTGCCCATTAGGACGCATTTACTTCGCAGGTTAGTAATGATGGGTGCGCTTAATAGTTTCTAAGTATCAGAGGGCATTAAAAAAGCCCTGGAAAGAGAAGGCTATCAATATTTACAGCTTCAATTTGTTGGGGGAGGAAACCGGTGCGTGTGCCTGGAAGGGGTATCCGCCCCAAATCCATGCTCCCGGTGGTGGGAATTGGGCTGGAACAAGGAGAAACTGCCGTGAATCCAGCTGTGCTTTGTCTTCAATGCACCCAAGTGATGCTGCAATGACAGCTTGTTTGGCTCTGGCTGGGGGAAACTGAGGCCCAGCACCAAATCTGGGTGCACGCCAAAACCAGAGCCAGCAGCAGAGCCTGGCAGATCTAGGCCCAGCCCCAGTGTGCCACAGTCCTGTTGGGGTTGCCTCTCTCCAGAACCACTATCAGAGGAGGCAGAAGGTCATTCACTGAGGGATGATTATGGCTATTACATCCCAATTCCCTTCCCCTGCCCTCCCCCCGGCACGGGCTTCGCTGGGAGCGAGATCCCGTTAACAGCCCTCTGCCGATGGGCAGCCATTTACTTAAGTCCCAATTTTTCATTAAAATAGCACATATGGCTATCAAGCACCACAAGGTCACGGGGCTGCATTGTCTCAGCTTAATACGATGCCATTAAGGCTGGACCATAATGTCCCCAATACAGCAAGTTCAGCAGCGTAAGATCAAGCATTGGGCAAGACTGCAATTTCCTCCTGTCCTCCTGCTATGATCTTATCAAAGCCTGACTGATCTCTATATTCCAAATCGCACTGGAGAGCATTAAATATTGTGAAAGGCTCTGCTTCCAGCGGCCCACGGGGAGGTTGGGTCACAGCCTGGCTCCCTTTGTGTCACACCATCCCTGTCCAGCAGAGACCAGGACAGGAGTTAGGATGGGGTGGTTCAAACATCCAAGTTGAGAAACGGGTGGGAGTTCACATTTTATCTTTGCAAGTGGTGCTGTTTTTTATTTTGAGGCCTGACCTCTAATCAAGCCCACATGGTTTTGAGTCCAATTTTTGCTCCAGGCTCTCAGCTGCCCTCGTGGCCACAGCGCTGGCCTGGGACTGTCGGCGTGGTGGCCATCACCACGCTCTGTAACCCCCAGCAACCCTTTTCTTTCTCCCTCAATTAAACTAGACAAGAATAATTATTTTATTCCAGCTTTTATCCTCATGTCTGATCTACAAGTGCCTGCATGCAGTCCCTTTATTTACCACGCAGAGGTTCCAGCACAGCAGGGCCCTGCTCTCCGTACTCGACAAGATGCAGGAAGGCTGGCTAACAATTACAGAACAGAAGCAAAGCTAGGAAAAAGGTAGACTGGAAACTGTCCATTGGCTTTATTAAGTCGTGCAAAGATATGGCAATTATTGACTCACTGGCACTGGCACAACATGTGCACGAGTGCCCAGATGGGAGGTTTCACAGCGAGATGAAAGCGTGTAAATAAAGGCAGGTTTGTGTGCGCACCAGCCCTGCCAAAGAGGAAACATCTCTCGCAAGATCTCCCCGAGAAGGGTTTGCAGAGCAAACAAACGTGTTATTTCATCTCAGTAGCACAGTTAGGCCCCACTGAGGTGTGCAGGGAGCCTTGGTGGGAGGAGTGGGAAGGACTGCACGGAAAGGACACCGTGGCTGCTCTGAGGAGACGAGGAGGTGACACCGTGAGCACACACAGCCGTGCTGGGTCCATGAGGGAGGGCAGGGGACAAGAGGGTGGCACTGGGAAGGGGCTGCCTTGCAAAACACCGACCAACCCACCAAAAATGAACAGAGATGCAAAAGCCAAGCTCCCCTGCAACTATTTCCCCGTTTGAGCCAGAGCAGCTTAAAAGATAATTAGCTAATTGAGCAATGGAAACCGTCTCCCCATAGCTATGTGTCAGCTCCCATTAACCACTCCGTAATGTTAACAGAGAATACACAGACCCTCTCTGGAGGTATTGATCATTTATTTGCCAGCCCCTGCTCTGCCCCTTCCCCCTGGGCGGGCAGGGATGGCAGCAGGGCCGGGCTCCCCCCATGGACAGCCGTCAGCTGCAATTGTTTTCTAGTGAAAATAGATGTTCAGTATTGATCCCTTTCCTCCTGCGGAGTCCGGGGGCCTTCTCCTTAGTTACTCTAATAAAACACAACTAATTAAATTTGTGCCTCGCTTTTTTCAATATTGCATTATCCTAATTACTAATTAAGGGGGACCACGTGTAAGGGGTAGGCATTATTCCCTGCGAAAGATCCCCCTAATGGGCTAAATGACATCTCGGGGAAGGAGGAAATCTTTCAGCAAAGGCCAAGGCTGAGGCTTGGGAAGGGATCCCCGGGGGCAACTTAACGAGAGGCTCTTTAGCTCTTCAGCTGCTGCCCTGGTATTTGCTGATTCATGGATAAACTGGGAAAGCCCCTGCATAAAGCTGTTCTGCACGCAGGAGGCAGCAAGACGGGGCCGGGAAGAGGAGAAATCAGAGAGGGATTAAAAGGAATGGGGATTTCCATACATGGAAAGCATGTCAGAGGAGAGTTGAGGAAGTGGCTCTTCAAGACGAGTGGGTTGTCCACTCCCACATGTCCTCCCACGCAGCCTGGCGTGGACACACCGTCCGTCCGGCCCGTCCGGGGACATACCAGAGCTGGGGCTTGGCAGGGAGGAACGAGGCCTTTCAAGCCTGTACTCGACGTCCTGCTCTTGTCAGGGCTGTGCCAGAACGGTTTTGTTACGTTTCAAGTGGCAATTAAATGCACAGAATTACAGAGAGGGCTGTCTGGGGGACTGCTGGCAAGAGGGGGAAAACTTGACACTCTGCGCTCCAGGAGCCCCCAGCCATCACCAGTGGCTCCAGGTAATGAAGCACTAGGGATGCTTTGAGCAAGGGACTCCAAATTAGAGCCAGGCTTAAACCAGATTGCTGGGCTCTCAGCAGAGTAGAACTGGCTTCTACACAAGGATCTTTGAATAAATCCCAAACTTCCTTTAATACGCCCCAGGGACCAAAGATCTGTTGTGCAGGAGCCTGTGCTGGGCTTGCTGACCCTCTCCCTGCTGGAGCATCCCTCGCTGGAGTTCACTAACATTTTAATTTCATTTTCCATGAGAATCGCTGCTCATGCTCTGCCTGTTCTGGCTCCATAAGTCATCGGTTCATTTCTCACACGGCTCTTTCAGAAACATATTTTTCCCCTTTAAATATGTGGCTTGCAAGTGTGGACTGAGATTTATGCTGAAAAGAATTGGGAAAGAATAGCAAATAGGTATTTGTTGGAGGGAAAAAAAGATAATACTTTGGGCATTATAGAGAATCCCCCAAGGCTGGGGCTCAGGAAGAACAAGTTCTGCCACAGCTTTTGGCATTTACTGGAGCTGCCCAGACCCTTCACCTTTGGGATGAAACTTCCAGGTCTCTGCTCAGGAGGAGAGGAATCACCAGCATTTGACATCTGAGGAAACTGAGTCACTGCACCAAGATAGGGACTGTCAGAGGTCAAACACCTTCCCAATCCTCCCCATTTCCCCTTTCATGATGGTTTGCATGTTGCTTTATGTAACACTGTTACAGACAAAATTTGGCCCAGGAACCACATCATTATGAAGTTTAAGAAGACTCCAGACAAAATTGATGCCTATGATTTAGCATCCTCTTGGTTTCTATTCTGCCCACGAGTTAAATTGATCACGGGTCTATTTTGGCTTATTTTATCTCTCCCTTCCTTGGAGTGATTGAAATCTTAATAATCAAGGATAATATCGACGCCAAAGTTTTAAGCAATAAACATATAAACAGAATGATGGGAAGCAGAATGCTCACGTCTCTCAACAGTGAAAATCATTCCGTTTTATTTTGCTGTAGCAGATGTTAAGTTTCCAATAATAAAATAAAATAAAAAATCTAAGGGAGACATTTAGCAAAGTATAGCTTTACACTCCAGAGTTATCACTCCAATTTCAACTGGGACTATAAAGTTTTATGAGCTATTAAATTGCCCTAAACCTCCTTTAACACACTAGCTCTAATGTTGGAGATTAACCATTTAGAAAAAGGAGGTTACCTTAGCCATTTTGCTGCTCTCTTACTCAGTCAATAACACTTTTCTGTGGCAGAGCCATTTGCTGGGTGTGTGGTTGGTAATTAGCCCACATGCCCCACAGGTAATGCAGCTGCAGTAGATTCAATCCCTCCCACAGCTCCTGGAGCATCCGCAGAAGGAACATCCCAGCTTGTCTAGCTGCAGTTTTTGTTCCCCCATCACCTCACCCATTTGGCAGGAATGCTTGTGATTCCTTCTTTTCCTGTTTCATAGAATCACAGAACGGTTTGGGTTGGAAGGGACCTTAAAGGTCATCTTGTCCCAACCCCCTGCCATGGGCAGGGACACCTTCCACTGTCCCAAGTTGCTCCAAGCCCCATCCAACCTGGCCTTGAACACTTCCAGGAATGGGGCAGCCACAGTTTCTCTGGATAACCTGTGCCAGGGCCTCCCCACCCTCACAGGGAAAGATTTCTTCTTAATATCCAATCTAAACCTGCCCTCCTTTATCTTAAGGCCATTCTCCCTTGTCCCATTACTACATGCCCTTGTCAAAAGTCCCTCTCCAGCCTTCTTGTAAACCCCCTTTAGGTACTGGAAGGTGCTGTAAGGTCTTCACAAAGCTTTCTCTTCTCCAGGCTGAACAGTCTCCAATTTCCTTTTTGTTTGGGTGACAAATCCATCTGAGCATGGCCTTTGACTATGTTTTATTACCTTGCAGAAGAGACCTTTGATCCCGGCTTGAATCCCCTGGATGCAAGAGTGAAGCTGTACCTGACCCAGGAAAAGGTTAATAGCAACTTCAATTTACACTTGCAGAGCTCCTTCCAGAGAGGGAACTTAAAAACACTCCAGCCACATCCACAGAGTGTCACAACACCTTCCAGACACACAGGATTGTTTTATTGATTTTTTAAACAGGCACAAACCCAGGAGCAAAGATGGCCTGGATCCATGGATTAATACTCAGCCTGTTAAAGGGGACTTGTGGGGCTTTGCCATTTGTAATCTGCCAAATTACCACCCTTCACCCCTCTGCTGAACTGGGGTGTGAGCCTGTGGGCACCAAACTTCTGGCTATGCCATCATTTCTGACTGTAAGGTAGCCCAGCTGCCTGGCCACATCTGGAAACATCTGTCTCAGGAGACCTGAGCAGCTTGGGGTTGTCTCACGCTGATGACTTGCAGGAATCTGGCATTTCTCCTAAAATTTCTAATACAGGTCCTTTTCCACCATAAGCTCTGCACAGTCTCCTGCTTCTGGCTTAGAGCCCCACTGAGGAGGGCTGGGGTACAAGGGAGGGCTCCAATATTAAGATCAGAGAATCACAGAATCACAGAATGGTTGGGGCTGGAAGGGACCTTAAACTTCATCCAGCTCCAACCCCTCTGCCACAGGTAGATGGTCACATCCTCACCTTTTCCTGGTGTTACCTCGAACTTTTTGGGACCATGTGAGAAGCCACCAGCAGGAGAAGCAGAACATGCTCTCCAGGAACGAGTGATGAACACAGCCCCAGTGCCCTGGGAAGGGCCAGGCTGGACCCTCCAGAGGGCTGATCCCCGGGTTAACATGCACAGAACCACGGGACAGAGAGGCGCTGGGAGAGGGCGGCTCCTTCCCGGGAGGAGTTTTGAAAGAAAGGGTGACCCCTGCTCTATTTTTGAAAGAAATGTCGCAGAGGCCTTCTCCTGCATCCTGCACAGGGCTCTGCCAGGGCTGCACCGCAGCAAGGGGGGGGGCTTGGCAGCCCACAGGGGTGGGAAATGCCTCCTCCCAAAAGCCTGATTCCTATTTCCCCTTTGATAAGATCAGCAAAGACTAGTTTTCCCCCCTAAATTTTTTTGAAGGCATTTCCTATTTTGAGCCTTTATTGATGGTTTCCCCTTGCCGAGGGCTGAGAGAGGTCACCTCCCAAAACCAGGGCGGGATGGCTTCCCCGTGTGCACGCTATCATAAAGAAGCATGAGAGATGCTCCAAAGGCTCTGGAACCTGTGAGAGAAACAAGCCAGACCCCACCATCAATCTCCTCTATTACAGCACAGCCAAACATTCCAGGTTTGGCTCCTCTGGAAGGTCTTTGCTTTCTTCTCAACCATTGCTGTGTTTAAATTCCTAACTGGGACTCCAAATTCACGTAGAGTTGGTGCAAAATGTCAGTTCTGAGGAGCAAAGAGGAGGGTCATCCAACTTTGGTCCCTCATGGCACTTTGAGGACATGGTTCACTAGGTTTGTATACACTGCAGACTTTTTCTTCTTGATTAAAAAGATAGATTTTGCTGTCTGAGATGCCTCAGACATCAGCAGAAACTGCATTAAGAACAGCAGCGTTTTTCCTTTAAGTTCTCTTTAACTGCATTATACTGACAGGAAGTTAAACGTTACATAGGTACTTAAACACGGTTGGACTCGATGATCTTAAAGGTCTTTTCCAACCTAAATGATCCTGTGATTCAATCCAGCAAGCCCCAGGCTTCAGAAAGGCTCTGATTAAGCCAATCTTCCCAGGTAGAGACGTCTCCCATGTCCCATGTGGCAGAGAAACAAGGTTTAACTGATGTAAGCTTGGAGACCAATAGGACAGTCCATTTAAAATGAGCTGGAGGTTAAACTTTTGAAGCCAGCTCTTCTTCTACAACTGGGGAAGAAATCCCTCAGCTGTAGCATGCAGTGGGTACTTTGGTTGAGCAACTTTTAAGACTGAGTCAGAGAGATTTCCTAACACCTCTTCCCTCCCCGCACTCCCTGGATAGCAAACATTGTCTCTGAGAGACAGAAAAGCACTGTTTCTCCCTCATCCTGACAGGGGACAGCCAGCCTGGAGTCACATGAGGATTCACTGGTCCCCCTCCCAAGGGCTCCCAAGTGAGTTTCCCTGTGCAATCTTTAATTGCCCTCAACTATCACCGAGATGAGGGGCACCCTAAAAATGCTACATATCTTAATAGAGGTTGAATTCACAGTTTTCTTCTTCCAAACCCCCCCTCTCTTGGGTTGAAGTAGCCTTGATAGAGCATCCCCAGTTCCCTACAAGAGCATCTTCCCAGTAACTGAGTCCCAGCTGGAGCAGGGAATGGTCTCATGTAGCAGCCCCAGTGTCCCAGCTTGGTCTGCTGGGGCTCCTGTCCCCACACACGTGTGTTGTCCTCACTCTTGGTCAGAGAGAGCAACAGCCCCAACACCCCAGGAGGTGTTTTGTTGCTCAGCTTTTATAGTTAAAGGGATGAAAAGAAATGCAAGGCCCTATTCAAACCAGAGACCCGGCAGCATTTCCAGCCCATTCATCTGCCTCCTTCAGCTCCTTTGCTTTATTCCTGATGTATGTAGATGGAGAATGCAAATACCATCGTGAGAAGGCTGACCTTTTGGCTGAATGTCACCAGGTCCTGCAGCAGTGGGAGTGTTTGCATTCAGTCGTTAGCTTTAGCCTCTACAGTTATTTATATATATCCCTGTAAAACTCGATGGAGTGACTCAAAGATGGTTTTGACCTTGGTTGTTCTGGTGGTTTGATGGGCTGCAGTCCTTAAGTGTTATGTTGCTAACAGCAATGCTGGCCTTTCAGATTAGCAACCCCTAACATGGACCTGGGTCTACCACTGCCCTGGAAATATCATTGTTGAAAAGTTGGGAAAACCAGTCAGCAGGGTGAGATTACACCTCTGGGAATGGAGTCATCTAAACTCCATTACTGACATGATGTTCGGTGTTGGAAACCAAAAATCTAAGGGATTGAGCTTTAAATTCTTGTTTCCAGAGCTTTTGATTAGTTGTAGAATCATGGAATCACACACTGGTTTGGGTTGCAAGGGACCTTAAGGTTTATCCACTTCCACCCCCTGCCATGGGCAGGGACACCTTCCACCATCCCAGGTTGCTCCAAGCCCTGTCCAACCTGGCCTTGGACACTTCCAGGGATGGGGCAGCCACAGCTTCTCTGGGCAACCTGTGCCAGGGCCTCACCACACTCACAGGGAAGAATTTCTTCCCAATATCCCATCTAAACCTACTCTCTTTCAGTTTAAAGCCATTAATTGAAGAAGTCAACTTCAGAGTCACCCAGAGCATCCCTTCTTGGCCGTGATGAGCTGGAAATGACCGCACAACACGCCACCAGTATTGCTCTAGAGAGACAGACATTTTTCCATAGAAATTAACCTCAAAATGAGGCACTGCAGAAAACCCTGTCCACACTCTCCACACCTGCAGGAATCTCCCACTGCTTCCACAGGCCTTGCTTCCCTAGGAGGGGGTTCCAAGGCTGAGCTGGCACGGTCTCAAACTTTTCTCCTGTACGGATTTCATGCTGTTTGGAGGCAAAGCTGCTCCCTGCAGTGCACTCCAGGCAGGCAGCCTGCCTGGCTGCTGGGCTCCCTTGCTCCCAATACCAACGCTTTGCTTCTCTGCTCGCTTGCCTCTCACTGAAGCTCTGTTGAATTCCATCCCAGCTGACAGTCTGACATCGCACGCTGCCTTTAGATGATGTTAAAATCTGTCCCTGCCGTGCTGGGAGCAGTCAGCTGAGCACACTGGGCTGAGCCACGTGCAGGGAGAGCGACTTAATGGCACAAAAAAACCCGGGAAGGGGCTTGGGGTGAGCTGTGGAGAACCAGAGATGGAGCAGGGAGTGGGGTTCCAGCGGCTCGGCCATCCCAGGCCTCTCCCTCCCTCCTGCCAGACTCCATCCTGCCACTGTCATTTTGACATCCAGCGCTTCCAAACCCTTTCCTCATCCTTTTCATCCCTTATTTTACATGCCACAGCCACCCTGTCGCCTGCGCCTCAGCGATGGTGCTCAGAGAAATTAGGGCAACTGCTGTACAGGGTTTTTATTAGTATTGCCAAACTCTTTCAGCATTTTTAGAAAGGGCTTGAAAAGAGGCCAAGTCGTTTCTCTTTCTTCTGTTTCTTTTCCTCCACCTCCTCCCTCGCCATCTCCCTCTCCCCCTTCCCCTTCGCTGTCTGCGGATGCTTTGGGATGAATTAATTTAGACGTGTGGTTTTGAATGTTTTTGGCTCCTGGTTATCGAGCCATTCAGCAGTTCTGGGAGCCTCCCCCATCGGCTGTTATTGAACCAGACAGAGAGGGGCGGAGGAGATGGCAGCGGCCTGATTTGTTGGCTCGTTAGTTCTGCTCCTGCGAACCGTCCATGGGCTCATGTTTCTGCCGGCTGACAGGGAGGGGCCGCTGCCAAAACGCTGCTCGCGGGCTGGCTCAGGAGGCAGGCACTGCACGGGATCATTGCCGGCATCACCTCCGAGCAGCCTGGTCTGGGGAAAAGTGTCCCGTGGTGGGGAGGTTGGAATGAGATGGTCTTTAAGGTCCCACCCAACCCAAGCTGTTCTGTGAGTCTGTGGAAGAGAAAATGGGTGGTTTCTCTCTGTTTTCCCTTTGCCTGTCGCAGTCCCCTGCCCTCAAGCCGGGCTGTCACCCCGGGCTCTGCTCTGGGATCCCCACTGGAGTCTCAGTGAGGTATTTTTAGCCCCAGGGGGAGGCAGGACTAACTCAGCAACAACAATATGCATGGGGAGAAGATCTCCTCAGTCCTTCCTTGCATCCTGTGCTGGCTTTGATTTCTCCCCCTTGGGGAGGCTCAGGATCTGCCCCAAAGCCCTGAGGCTCTGACAAGCTGCAGAGCTCTGGTCCAAGGGCCGATCTGCCTCCTCCCTGAGCCCCACAGTGACCCCCAGGCTGGGGCAGGGTTTGATGGGCACCAATGCCATCATCAGAGCTGGGCTCACCGCTGCTGAATAACCAGCAAGCTCTTGGCTGACTCTCCTGGAGCCTCCCATAGTGTAAGCAGAAGCAGAAATAACCACTAAATCCTTCTGAAAAGCGTTTCCTACCGGTGCCACTCTGGGGGGGGGGTAGCACTGAGACCCTTTAATCACAGGGAGGATGGTTAGAATTCATTATTTTCTCAGCTTTCTAGTAAAAGTTTAAAAACCCACCTGAAACTCTCATTATTCCCTGTCAAGACTTTCTCTGAGTATACTTCTGCTCTGATTTCATACTGGGCTAATATCTAGGAAAAATATTATCTCTCTGCTTGGCTTGCTGCCATCCCAGTCCTGTTTGTGTTTCAGTGGTGGATGAACCCACTCCAGCTTATCTGTGGAGCTGGTAAAGCCACCCCTCCAGGACTCCCCTTGCTCTGAACTCGGGGCCCAAGTAGAGTAGGGCCTGCTGGAAATCCCATATGTCTTTAAACCATCCCCATGTGCCTGCCACAGCTCTGCACCAGGCAGAGCTCTCTTCCTGCAGCTCTGCTTAGACATCTGTGCTTCAAACAGCAGAGAAAAAGTGCAGAGCCCTGATTCATGCCATTCACGGGGCGGTGGTGGGAATTGGTAGAGAGTCTTTGGGTGCAGAAATTCCTGTTTTTCATCTGTTTCATCCATCTTAGCAGGTACCAGATTGAAATGTCAGAGGTGCAAACAGACAGTTTGAGGGGTTGTGGTGGGCTTTGGAGCCTTTGTTTGCATAGAATCACAGGATGGTTTGGGTTGGAAGGGACCTTAAAGCTCATCTTGTCCTTGCCAGGGGCAGGGACGCCTCCCACTAGCCCAGGTTGCTCCAAGCCCTGTCCAACCTGGCCTTGGACACTTCCAGGGATGGGGCAGCCACAGCTTCTCTGGACAACCTGTGCCAGGTTCTCCCCCACCCTCACAAGGAAGAATTTCTTCCCAATATCCCATCTAACCCTGCCTTCTGGCAGTTTGAATCCATTCCCCCTTGTCCTGTCACTCCATGCCCCTGTCAAAAATCCCCCACCTGCTCTCTTGGCACCCCTTTACCTACTGGAGGGTTCTAGAAGGTCTCCCCAGAACCTTCTCTTTTCCATGTTTTAGTAATTTAAGCTCAGATCCGGAGAGGTTTTGAAGATATAACTCCCTCTGGTATAATTAAAAAGCCTCCTGAGATTTAGCACCAGAGCTGTGATGGGAAGAGGCTGGTGCTGGGGCTGGACTGGGAGCCTGTCACACCAACAGCCCCTGCAAGAGGTTTTTTTTTTCAGCTGCTCTCTTTGGGAGAGAGTTAAGGCATCCCAAAAAAGGCACTTTTGGTCCCAATCTGTAGCAGTTGGACTCGATGATCTTAAGAGATCTTCTCCAATCTTAGGGATTCTCTGGTTCTGAAGCATGACCTTCATGTGGGTGTGAGCTCACTTCTCCCCATCACTGCACCCTGATGCCCACAGGGAGTGTTCACCACTGCACCTGCAGGCTTGAATCACTCCAGGTCGTGCTTAAGAGAGCAGCTTTGCTCTATTTTGGGCTTTTTTTTTGCCAGCATTACCACCTGGGCTGTCCATACCCGAGCTGAGACAGGCACTGCCACGGTTGTTCCTCCCGGAGCTCTGGCTCCTGTCCCAGGAGAAGGTACAGCCAGATGAGAAAGTTAACACGAGGTAACCAAGGGTGTGAATTTACAGCACAGCAGCTGCTCCCTGCCCGTGGCTCCAGCACACATTTACCCCACGGCGGATGCCAAGAGCTCTGTGATCCATCCTGCAGGGATGGGAATGAGCTGCCCCACAGGAAGAAGCAGGGACACAGAGCACTGCTGAACCCACACCGCCAGCAGGGCTTGCACGGGGAATTATCCTGGAAGATTCGCAGCAGAGAGCTCTGCTGGTAAATTCCCTCTGCTCGCAGGGCTGCAGGAGCTGGGGCTGGAGGATGCTTTAGTGCACTCATCTCACACAGAGCACTTGATTCCTCTTCTCCATGCGAGAAGGGAAGAATAGGGAGGAATGTGTGAGGGCAGGGAGAGTGGTGCCGGCGCATCGCGTGTCTGAGGTGGGCAGCGCGAGGCACTCTGCGAGCGGCCTTTCTCCAGCTGGGCTCCTCTTTTGCAATTCCAGTGTCTTGTTTGTCAGTAATTTATATTGACAGAGTCTTTCAAAACACTTTAGGGTTGTTTACAACATTGAGCAAGAACATTTTGTCTCATGTCCGTTCCATTCTTAAAGATGATCCTCTCCTCCGTCCATTCCCCTGCTCCCCTCTGCCGCTCACAGGAGCTGTTCCCTTGCTCTCTGCAAACCTGATGGGCTGGGAAAAAACCTGCAAATCTACTTGATGTGTTGCTCCTTCCTCTCTAATTGCTAATTAGATTTTGCACTCAGGGACAAAGCACCTCCTCAGTGGCACAAACCTCTCCGTGCCAGAAGTGGTCGCTGACATGTGCGTGTTGGACCTTGGTTGTGAAGTGCTGGGAGCCAACGTGACACAAACCTGCAATGAGCAATGGGCATGTCTGGGCTCTGCTCCAGCATCCCTACAGCATCATCCCAGCTGGGAGCCCAGGACACCTTCTACCATGTTGGCTCTGATGTTTTCTCTTCAAGCACCGAGCACAAGGAGCAAGTTCATTCCTCTCCTCTCCATCCTTCCTGATTTCTGCAGCCTTTTGCACTGGTGTGGCTTATCTGGACATCAGGGTTGTCTTTTCCCCTGCACATCATCCTGGAGCATTGGGAAGACAATTCTCCTACTGAGCTTATGTCCAGTCCTGCCCTCCTCCCACCAGCAATGACAGTTTAAAACCTTTAAAATCTTCTTCAGCCTTGCAGGCAGAGGTTTTTGAAATCCTTTAGGGAAATGAAGTAAAGGACTTGGACTCTCTAGGGAGACAAATCCCCTCTGCCAAACCAGCTGCTGGCAAGGTTGGCAAGGTAAGTGCTGGCCGAGCCTGGCAGCCCTGCCCCAGACAGCTTTAATGCAGCCAGCACGGGGGGAGAGGAGGGAACAGCACGATCCTGGGCAGGCAAGAGGCCTTTTTGGCAAGTCCTGTACGGTGTGTGCTCAGCCTGCACTGCCCTGCTCCCACTGCCTGTGTCCTATTCCAGTCAGATTAAAGCTTGTACACGTTTGACTACTCAAGCCATAATAATCCCCCCTTTTGCACTTACCTAAGAAGGCTGGAGTGCCCAATTATTTTAGAGTCTGCTGTTTAACATGCTTTTTGGCTTTGATTAAGACTTTTCGTCTTTCAGGCAGACATCAAAGTGAAACCTTGAGTTTTCCAGTGCTGCACCATGGGTTTGGGCTGCTCTTGCTGCTTCCTTGTGATTAGCACCGAGCTGTCCGGATGGCAAAGCAGCGGGGAGGGAGCGCCGCATCCCAGTGGGAAGAGGAGCAGGAATAAGGACATTTCACCAGTCTTCATCCTCCTCTTTTATACCCTTCCTACCTCCTTCCTTCCCACCCTGCTCTGAGAGGTTGCCCAGATGGCTGAGCCCATCCACTAATCCTGTTAACATTGAGCAGCGTTTCCGGAGGGGGGATAAATTTATTGAGCTGAGGAAAAAAAGCACCAAACAATGTTTTGGCTTTCTAATCCCAGCCTTAGGCATGGCTTTTAGACAGTTGGTGCAATCAACTTATACTGAAAGTAAAGTAATGGAGGTCTTGGCAAGGTGTAGTTCTGGCTTTGGTCTGGTTTTCCCCACCCATGAAGGCACAGTCCAGTGCTCCTCCTTCCTCTCCTTGGTAATTAGGAGAACAGTCACAGCAGTATTCTCTGAAATATAGTCCCCTCCCACCTCCACACTGTTCCCTTGCAGAGATGGACTCACCTGGAGGGACAGGTAAGCACCATTTCCAGGCCTATTTATCCCCATGTCCCCATAAATTTCTCCACGGGGCTAATCAACCATGACACTGCGGGGAGACCCATTTAAATACAATAAAGAGGGAAAATGGGGGTGTGAGACTCGAGGAGGCTCCCTGACACATGGCATCTGGCTGATGAGAGAGCCTGTCAGGAGCTGCCTGCGTGGTGGATGCTCCCTGCGACGATAACTGTTCAAAGTGGAGGAGCTTTCTGTCAACAACTTAATAATCTGTGTCTGCCGCGATGCCGCGTCAGCCAACACTCCTGTAACCAACGAAGGGCTGATAAGGAGGAGGTAAGACTGTGGAAAATGGGCTGTTTTGTCAGCACAATGTTCTTGTCATCAAAAAGGCTCTGGAAAAGCCTGCTGGCTCCTTCAGAGCTCGCCTGGGATGATTCGCCAGCCCCACAGCCCAGTTAGTCCCAAAGCCTTTTGAGCGCTAACAGCAACTGCAGCAGAAGTGACAAAAACCCCTGCAGTAAGCAGATGTGTATGAGACTCCTCCAAACCCAAGGAATTTGCCTGGTTTTCATCATGAAGCTTTTCTATCTTTTCCCCCATGTTTATTTTTTAAACTATTGCTCCTGTATACATACAATGTCGTGTTATCCCTTGCAAACACAGTCCATGTGGGAATTCTGCTGCAGCTTCACCCTGTGGTGAGGAGCCCCGCAGCTGAGCTACCTTCTGTGTGGAGATGCCTCATCTTTTGTCCTCAAAATCAGTGGCAGTAATAAGAGTGAGGATCCACAATGTGGCACATCTCCCCCAGACCAGCTCCCAGTCCTGCCACTGGGTGAGCTGATGAAAACATGGACACCCATGGGGTGGAGGAGGCTGCTGCCCTCCATGAGTGCCCAGTCCTGCAGCCCTTCCTCACTCTGGGCTCATCCTCTGAGCAGGATGGTCCCATCACCCAGCTCGTGCTGGAGCTGGATGCACTGGGGTGACCAAGCCCAGAGCCCGGATCTGGAGACTGGCAGGAGACCAACCCATCCTCATTGCACAACAGGGACCATCCCATGGGATTCTTCTGGGGGGGAAAAAGAAGGAATTAGTGCTTGGGGAGCAAATTCCTCTGGCTGCTTGAGGCCAGGGCTCAGCACTCTGGAATTCCAGAGCGATAACACTGCACGAGAGAGAATGTTTAAAGAGGCTGGGGATGCAAACAGCAACCCCAGGGCCCGGCCCAGGCTGCAGCCAAAACTCACAGCTTTGAGCCGCTGTTGCAACCAAGAGGGGCTGGTTGGAAGGACTGACTCCCAGGGCTCAGCTCCTTGGCTGGAGGAGCTGCTTCCCACTTAATGGTGCTTCCTCTGGTTTGTAGGAGCTGAGGATCTGGCCGACTCTGTGCAGAATTAGCCACTCATTAGCGTTGCCTGCAATCCCTCACCACGGGGGGAAATGAGAGCAGATGCCAAATTGCCACCTGGAGCAAATTTTTTTACAATTGAATTACAATTGGCTGGAGACAGCGGGAGTTTTTCCTTCGTATTAACTGTGTAAGGAAGCACTGGGAGGCTGCTGCTGCATTGATCTCATACCCAGGTCCAGCACAACTCCCTGCACAAACAGCATCTTCAAACTTCACCAGCCATCACACTTCTATTATGCACTGCAATTTCTCCCATGTCATCAAATAATATAAATAATTATAAAACTGAGACATCCCCTAAAATAAAATACAATTAAAAGCTTTTATTTTTTGTTTAGGGAAACACACCAGATTTAATTTTTTAATTATTTTTTTTTCATTATTGCAAATTAATTTGCACTATTTTCCCAACTCATATTTTAATGTTTGGGGGCCTTGCAGAATTTCCCCTGAAGCACATGGAAGTGTTCAAAGTGGCATCAGCATGGCCTTTCAGGGAACCCCAGCCCCTCTGGCATAGAATTATAATAAATAATAACATGGTTTGGGTTGGAAGGGACTTAAAAGATCATCTAGTTCCAACCCCCATAGAAGTTTCCATCACGAAACTCCGAGGATAATACATTCCTTGTGTCTCTTACAGCTTTGTTCAAGCAGTGCTGCTATTTGGATCAGAGCTAATTAGCTCAAAGCCAGCCTGATTATGTCTGTATATGATGCAATCACATTTCTGACTGCAGAAAGATACATTCTGACATTCTTTACCAGGAAGTTTTTGGGGTGTTTAAGACAGAGAACATTTGTGGGCAGATTTTGACACGTAGGCAATGTACATCCATGAAACTCAACCTCTGTGAAACTTTCTATTCGTAGGAAACACACTGCTGTTAATTTTTTTGCATGTGTAAATTCTTGTTTTTATAAAGATCAGTCCTGGGATATTAATTTGAATCAGAAATTTGATATCTATCTATCTATATATGTATGTACCACTCTATAGGTCCCGACTCATTGGGTAAGTTCACCATTAGCCACATCCACTCGTGCACTCAGTCAGAGCAGTCTGCTAGGGCAGCATGGAAAATCAAAGTCACTTTTGCCTGGCTCAGAAAGAGAAGTCTCGAGAGCTGCCAACAGCTCCTTTCCTATTGCTGCTTCTTCTGGAAGTGCTGAGGAGAGCGGGAAAGAGAGAGGGGACGAGTGTGTGATGTGATGTGGGAGCAACCACTGATGGACCCCATGAAAAAAAATCATCTCTCAAAGTAATTCAACCTGAGTTCATCCTCAGTGAGACTGAGTCCCCTTCCCAGAATCCAGAGAAGAGTGTGGGATGTATGGTCACCCCATGGATCTGTCTGCTCTGGGCTGTCAGATGAGGAGTGGGGTCAGACAATGACAGGCAATAGAAGCACAGTTTTAGAAGCTCCTACCCCATTTCCTAGGACAAGTAAAGGCTGAAGGATGGCAATAATATGCAGCAAACAACCCCAATTTCCTGATATCATCCGGCTTCACCCCAGGCACGTTCCAGCTCTGTGCCACAGCTGGGTTTCTCGGCGTGGTGGTTTCTATACCAAGTCCATGCTCTCCTTTCTCCCCTTCTGTCTCCCCATCACGGTGTCTTGCCTGACTGATTTCATGCTCAGAAGCAACACTGCTGGTTTAAATGCTGGCAGCTGGCAACGTTTTCCCTTGGAGCCAGATAGCAAAGCGTCTGGTCTCCTAAGCCAGCCTGGGAAGGTTGGCTTTGCTGGTCCAAGCACAGATATTTCTGGCAGGCCATGCTCTCTGTGAGAGTCTGGAGCTGATCTCACTCGTTTCCTCAGTGTTAAGGAAATGTGAAGGGATTTTCAGTGAATTCTCCATAACCTCATCTTCAGGAGGAGGGTTGTTTAAGCAGAACAGGACTCAAGGTCCCAAATGCAAAATCACGAGGCACTTCTGTTGTCACCGTGGGATCAGGAGCTGCTCCATTACTGTCAGGGATGAGCCACTAGCACAGAACGACTGGCACTGCCGGGCACTGTCCTTGTTTACATGGCTCCAACATTTGGGGAGGCTCAGAGTCATTCATTTCCTGAATGGCTCCCTTTAATGGAAAACATGATGTTTTGGGAAAGACACCGGGCCAAGCTGGGCATAAAACTCTTCAAGTCATTTATCCAGGTGAAGCAATGCCGTCTTCATATCCTGTTTTCAGAAAAGGTGTAGGGATTCAGGCAGGTTCCCACATCCTGTTTCATCAGGAGTTGAATGTTTAACTCAATTAGGTTCCATTGGGAAGCCTGATTTAACCCCATACCTGACTTCAGATGTGTCCTTTGGTCTCACAGAAGCCAATGAGACTTATGTACATTGCTTAAAATTTAACTGATTGTTGCATGAGTGGCCGAATCAAAATCAATGCTGGCTTCTTGTGGGTGAGAAAAATAAGTTGCAAAAAGTCACCTGAAATGGTCCAGCAAGGCCAACACCATGTCCTAGCCCAGAGCTCTGCCTCCTTGTACCTCATTTTTGGAGGGGCTGGGTATGGGTGGTGGGACTGGCACTGTCTGAGTAGATTTCTGATCCAGGAAACATCAGTATAATGGCAATTTCCATGCAGGAAGCCTTGGAGATGTGGAAGGAAGGACCAGCAAAAGGAGGTCTCTGGAATGTGTGTGTTTGCCAGCAAGGAACATCCTCCCTCTGTACTGAGAACCCTTCTGCAGAGTTGGGGGAGGGAGGGGAACTGAGCCTGAAATGTGTATTTAACCTGATCTCAGCACAGCTCTTTCCTTTCAGACTCTTTTAAAAATAATAATTTTTCTCCTTTTTTTATCCTTTTCTTTGCGTTGGGAAAGCTGCCAGAGCAGGACTGAGCAGTTTCTGTGTGCATGGATCCAGCTCATTTCCAGGCAGGAGCCAGCCAGGGAGCAGGGAATAAGTCCCACGTACAAGTTGTGCATATGTTTCAAAACCAAATCCCAGCCCCATTTCCCAGCCCGAGCTCCATGTTTGCACTTTGCCTCTGGAAAATACCCTGATCCACGTGGGTATCTGGAAAAGCTTCTCCAGATCCATTTCCAAGAGCAAGGCTATCTCTGAAATAATGTAAATCAGGAGCATGACTGTTGAACGAGGAGGAGAAGAATCAGCAGGTAAAAGTTTAAAATAACCCCCTATTTTGATGCCTTTTTTTTTTCTGCTGAGAATGGAAGCAGCACATGCAGAAGTCTGGGTTGTTTTTACCGAGGATCATCTAGAATTCCTCAATTTCTAAAGAAGTACCCTTTAAATCTTCCCCCATTTTGGCACCTTGCCCCTGTTGGGCAGCCACGTGGGCAAATCCCACCTGTCCTGAGCAGTGGGTTACCCCTGTGGAATATTCTTTTTTCTCACTGTTTTCATTTTGAAATCTGCTTCTACAACGCCAGACCTCCTCGCTGCTCTGAAACGAAGGAGGGTCATCACTTCCCTGGTTTGAGCTGGCTTGGCCCTGGTTTTACAGATGGGATTATTGCTCTCTTGGCAGGAGTCATGCAGGAAAGTAGGTTTAGCAGATTTTAGATTGAGTCTGGTTCTTGGCATTGCTGGGGTGAGGTGTTACTTGTGTCCAAACGTCTCTAAGCCCTTCATGACCACTTAGATCAACCGCTGCACGTTGGGTTGTAGATCTGAACATAGGATTGAAAAGGCCACAAAGCTCCTGGGACCCAGGGCTGGACCTGATGCCGTGACAAAGGTTGATCACATTGCTGGGCTGTGAGTGGGTTACAAACAGCAAACAGAATCCCAATCCACTGGCTTATTCCTGAGGTCATGCCAGTACCAGATACAGGCAGGTGGGAAGGGGACAAGGTGGCACAGGTGAATGATCAAAACTCGGGGACTGATGTTGATGCCACACTTTGGAGCAGATTCCTGCAGCCTGGCACCAACCTGAGCAAGCCGTGGATGTGGCTGTGCACGTCCTGCTGCTGTGTGCAGGCAGGTGGAGGTGGAAACCTCCCTCACAGCAGGGGATGGAGGTGGCACAGCCGAGAAGTGCCTCAACACAGACGTCTCTGAAGAGTGTGCGTGACAGAATCCTGTACCAACACAAACTGGCCTGCAAAGGCACAGAAAGCAGAAATAGAAAGGCATCCCGTGACTCAGGATGTGTCTGTGGGCTAAAGCTGCCGAGCTGCAGTGCCTGGACTCGGTCTCTGAGTCTTCTATTGCTGCACTTAGAGGAGAAAAAGCCTTTGACAGCAGCAGGTGGGAGATGTTTCTCCATTCACCACTGTTTGTTTTGCTGCTCCTGTACAACCTCCCCGTGGGAGCTCTGGCTTGGTATTGCAGCCATAAACATGATGCAGAATAGCACTAATGAGGGCTTTCGTGGCATATCCATGGCTCTCCAAATATGTGTGCCAGATCTCTTCATTTCCTCAAGGGTCCTGAGGCATTTTGTGCTCATCTTCAGTCTCTACTCTCTCTGGAGTCCTGATTCCATGGACATTTCAGTTATAATTACAATACTAGTTAAAAGGCCTTCTGGCATCCTCAGTTATGAATAAACCTGACCCCTCTGGGAAGGCTAAGTCCAGAATTTCAGAACTAAGGTCTTGAGGACAAGAGGTTGGAAAAGAGAATAAAATCTCCCTGGTCCCATGGGAAATGCTGAAGCAGCACAACCTCCTTCACTCCCAAGCCAGGATGAGAATCACAATCCTGGGAATTCTTTTCCCGAAGGGAAAATTCAACATTTCCATTGCTTCAGTCTTATCAAAATGTCTTGTTTTGACACAGCACGACAGCCTGGGACCACGACAGTCACATCAATATGCTTCCAAGCCATCTAAAGGAGTGTGATCTTTTCCAGCTCCAAATTAAGCAGAAGTTAGTCCTTCCCCACATCATGTTTCTGTGTTGCCATAGGAAGCCAGACTGGCCGTGCTGGCAGGACTTTTGATCAGCGTTTCCACCTCCAGCAGCGTCCCCAGAGGCCCTCAGTGAACGGTTCTCACCCTGTTACCTGTGTCCTCACGGGTCAGCCTGTCCTCACATCCGAATTGCAGGGGCCGGAGGGAGCTGGGGATTTTCTTACACTCAGATTCTCCTGATAATTGCTCCTGGGAGGGTTTCGGTCTCTGCTCAGCCTGCAAACCAAACTTGTTCTGCTTCCCCAGCTTCCTCACCCCCTTTACAAAGAGCCATTGTAGGTGCTGCCCGTGGCTCTCCCGGCAGCGTCGGAAGAGGCACCTCTTTGCCCACTCAGCCGAGAGATAAGGGCTGACTTGTCCTGAGTGGGAGGGAAGCATCTGCTGTGCCCCTGCCAGGTTTTGTGCTACACAGCCTCCTGCTTTCGCTGTCGCTGCTCCTGCCTGGGCAGAGAAGTTTCCACAACTTCCCCAGGATGGTGGAGGCTGCAGAGGGGGGAGCCCCACTCTCCTCTCCCCACCTCCCTCCAAAGCTGCTGCGTTTGGAGCTGTGTGCTGAGGGGGATCAGTGCCATGTGCCACAGCTGGGATGGTGCAGCCTGTGCTCTCAGGGGTGAGGGCAGTCCCCCTCGGGGGGCATCAGGCTCAGGGCCCGGTGGATTCAGAGGAAAGCATTCCTCCTCTGTGCCTTGCCTCACCTGGGGATGAAAAGCAAGGACCCCCTCCCTCCCTCTGAGTTCTGTTTTTGTTTTGGATTTTTTGCCTCCCCCAGCCCTCCTCAGCTGTTTTCCCTGCAGTGTGATGCTGTGAGTGGGTTCAGAAACACCCCCTCCAGCTGGGCAAGCCCCAGCGGCTCCAAACTTCCCAGTTTGTCTGTGGGCTTCGATTGAGGGGTTGGTTTGGGCATCACAGAGCTAAAAAAATGCAGTGGGGGTTGCTCCAGGTGGGTCCTTTTTTATCAGTCCTGAGTTCAATCGGGAGCAACACCTCAGTCTGAATCCAGCAGGGGAAAACCAGCTGCTATGTGGCTGCAAACAGCCTTTGTGCATCCTCTCCAGGGTGGCTTTTGCTGTCCAGTGTGAGCCTCCCAGCATCTGTTAAGTTGGCCAGTTACACCAGTTCCTCTGCCCCTCTGGGACTGCTGGGATTCTCCTGCTGGATTCAAATCTATTTTCTGTCTTGGTGTCCTTCTCCTTCCTCGAGAGGAAGATGCTTGTGCATGGCTGGGTACCAACCCACCAAGAGATCCAGGAACCCGGCAGCCTCCAGTGTCACAGGGTCAGGGTGAACCGGTCACTGGGGACACAGGATTTGCGTGCCAGGACACAGCAGATTTCATCCCCAGTAACTCAGCTGCCTCCTTCCTCCCTGCCATCAGCCTGGCTGGGCTGGGGGCGCTGGGAAGGAAGGAAAACCAAGAAAGCTTAAGCACAGGCTTCCGCATCGCTGGGCAAGTCACATCTGGCTGATGGCTCTGCGAGTGGGGACACAGGCCAGCCTCTCCTGGGTGACACAAGGCCACTTCAGCGCAGAGCTGGCCCAGCCCTCACTCTCTGCTCCAGTCATATGGTAGATGCTAGTCATAAAAACATGCTCCCAGGGTGATCCAGCAGATGTTGTGCTCCAGGAGGATTATCTCATGCCCCGAGTGCTGCCGTGACGTGGGAGGTTCCGAGGGTAAGTGACTCCAACCAGCCAAGCAGACTAATGACCCTGCAGAAATGCACTGCCTGCAGTGCTGTGCTCCTGCCTCACCAATGCAGAGCTCAGAGTAAAGAGGGAAGGCGGAATGGCAGGACCCAGGACCCCAAATCCCATTTACAGATTGCTATAATCCGTGTCATGGTCCCTGCAGAGAGCCTGCCCTGGCGCTGGGCTGGATGCTGAGCACAGGGGCACATTTAAGCAAGGCATAAATTGAAAATGGACAAGAAAGGACCCAGGGTGACGTGGAGGATGAGATGAAGAGCTGTGTGGTGGGTGAGAAGCCTTGAAAGACACACTGAGCATCCAGAGATTGTGTGGGGGCAGATGCTCAGCAGGCTGGGCTTGTTACTGATGGCTCAGCACTGCACTGACCACAGCCACAGGTCCCAACATGAAGCCAGGGCTGGCTTCAGCCAGCAAAGTGTGTCTGCTTGCAAAATCCCCCAAGGAGACACCCAAGAGGGAAGCTGGAGCAGCTTTGCAACCAACCCTGCACACCATGAAGCCCTTTCCCACCCTGGCCGTGGAAGTCTGGCCCCCATGGACATTTGTCCCCTTTGATCCCCTGGCTGTTCAAAGCTCCTCACAGAGTCTGTGCCCTTTGCCCACAGACAGCACAGCACTGGACTTCACCCCCAGCACACTGCTGCCAGCACTGCTGCAAACGTGGGCTTGTGCAAACAGCCAGAGGCACAGACCTTGGCATTCCCCTTGGCATTCCCCTTCCCCTGCTGCTGCTGTCTGGGCTGTCCCTGGGCTGGTCACTCCCAACCTGCCCAATGCCACCCATGGCATCATCCTGGCCAGGGAGGGGGTGTGGGAAAACATCATTAGGCTCTGGGTAATAAGTGGATTGCAGCTTATGTGGAACAGTCCCTGGAATAGTTTCCTGATGCTGAGTTGTTCCTGGCAGGGTTCAGAGGGAGAGAATGCTCAGGGCTGGTGGGGGATCTGGAGCTCATCTCGAAAGGACAACATTGAGTTCTTCTGGTCAAAAAATTGAAGGTGGCTCTCATGCCTTCAGTCCTTGGGGGAGAGAGACCCTGTGTTATAAATACAACATAAGGCTGGAGCAAACTCCTTCCAGCCCTGGCTGGGTTGAAACAAAAACGAGGAGGCAATGTGGGTCCTCCAAATAAACAGTGCACATGTGCTGCCATAGCAGAGGGAGCATGTGTCTCTGATTTACATGCGGGCTGGGAAGTGCCACATCCGCCTTATGTTTGGAATATTTCAGCTCTCCAAGGCCTGAATTTAACCCCTGCCCTCTCCTCTTCCAGCAGAGCCTGCAGCATTGCTGCTCTTTCTCTTGGAATAAGCTCCTGAGAAGAGCTCCGTGCTGGAGGAACAATAAGGAGGTTGATGGAGTGGAAGGGCTCCCAGTTTGTGCAGGTGTGCGTCACCTGATCTGGGCATGTCATTGCATAGATCCAAGAGAAGAGAAGCTGCAGCAGCCAGGCAAGACTTTCAAACCATCCCTGCTCTGCTCTGACCCACCCGGGTCGCTGGCTTTGAGTGCACCCACACACAAGGAGACATCACTGTTTGTTGGGTAAACCAGGAGAGGAGACATGATTTAAGAGCCATTCTTTCTTCTTTGAGCATGGAGCCCAGCAAGTATAACCCCTGGATGGTGGGACATTGAAGGATATAGCACAGAAGGGGGAAGTAGAGGCAGATATTGTTCTGTGCTCTTCCTCTGTGCACTTCCAGAAAGGGCTTCAGCCTGGAAAAGGATGTCAGGGCAGGAAGGATATTGAGTTGGCTTCAGCTCTCATACAAACAGCTTAAGTGACCTTTCTCTAGCAAAACACCAACTCTCATAGTATGGGTTTGTTCCAAAGGGTGGAAGAGTGGAGCCTTTCCACATTCAGGGGATGCAGAGATGGATAGACAGAGAAATACATAGTAGATAGATAGATAGGTTAGTTAGTTGGTTAGTTAGTGTGTGGGGTAGAGACAGAAATAGAGACAGACCAATGCAGCCTTCACAGAACCTTGTCTAACTACCCTCATTTAATGCAGGTTTTGTAGGTTTTGGTGCCTTTGGAAGGGGACTTTGTGTATCTTCTCACCGTTCCTGCGTGTGGCAGTGTTTGCACAGTGTTATTGTCTCAGAACTGCTCCTGGGCTCCTTCCCTTCATGCACAGCCCCACACGGATGGGGAAACTGAGGCACGTAGCAGCAAAGCACATTCTAGAGGTGCCAGGACACGTGGGAAGCAAACCAGGCACGGCAGAGCCAGGAGCCCAGCCCTCCCTCCTCCCTCCTAACCCCTGCCCCTTGCTGTTGTGCCTGTTACGATCTCTGTCACACTTCTAGGAAGATGCCACCGCCTCTAAAGGGTGGCAAACACCCACCTTCGGGAGTCTGCATGGCATGAGTCATTCAGGAAGATCTGCGAGGTGGGAGCTGGGCACTTTCCAGGAAAAGCTGGGCTGCAACCGCAGAAGCCATTTCCTTGCAGGCTCGAGCCATTATCCCCCTGCCAGAAACGGCTGCTCTGCACACGCTGAGCCCTCCTGAGGTGGAGGTTTGCTCCCACATGTCCTCCCCACAGAGCTGGTGTTTGCCCACCCTCTGGGCTGCTCCCAGAAGGGTCTCCTGGCATGAGGACAACCGTGGGGCCATCGCTGCCTCACTGCTCCTCTCACTCCTTCTGCAGATTCCCAGGATTGCCAACTCCTGTCTGATCACCGACCTGATCTTTTTGGTTGGTTTTAACCCAAACCAGACACCATCCAGTAGGAAAAATGTCTATGCCCCATTTGGAGAGCTGTAGACATGTCCCTGTTGGCTCCTACCCCTTCAGCTTCGAGGCAAAAAATCCAGGCTCCTCCCACCAAAGAACAGGCACTTTTCTGGCTCCAAGCACAGCTTTTAGGATGCCATTCTCTCCTCTGGACTGAATTTGTCCCCAGAACATTGCAAGATTTGTAGAAAAATGGTGTTGGAAGAAGATGGTTTGAGGTCACTGTTGAGGAAGGTGGTTGTATTTCCTTGTAGCTGAGGCTGTGGGGGCACAGATGTTAATGTGGGTAATTCACCTCATGTCAAGGAGAGGTGAACCAAAGGGATAAAACACACTTGAACTCTTGGGACACCATCAGACTGTATAAATTGTCCTGGGTAGGACTGTATCCTGAGGCTCAACCAGGCAGCAGGAGAAACCAGCCCAGGGAACAGTTACATTACTCTGAGCCTGGCGACTGAGAGGCAGCAAAGATTGCCAGGAATATCCCCAAAACGCGAAAATTCAAGGAATATTCCCCAGCTGCATCTCCCTGGCCCAGCCCTGCTCTCCATGAGACATCCCCTTTGTTCACAGGCAGCCCAAGAGCCGTTGTGTGCGCTCCATAAACATCAAATAGAAGAGACACTTTTAATGTAATTATAATTTAAGCATAAAATATGTCACTTCTATAGGATTTTGTTGTCTGGTGCGTAATTACTTTATGGCACTATAAAAATATATTACATTATGATGCCTTGCTGTGCTTTGCTCGAATAATTTATAGCACAGTAATAGTGTGGAACAATATTCCAGACCATTGTATCCAATCTTGCATATAAATAAAAACTGTGGAAAATAATGATCTTGGTTAAATGCTCATTTAATTATTTTGCAGTCTTGGCTACGGGTTTTTTATCCCATCTTTATTCCCTCATCCTCACCAGATTATATTCAAACTATCTGGAGGGAGACTTTTAAAGCTCAGGGAAAATAGAGCTATATATGGAAATTTTTTTATATGTACTGCCATTTCCAAACAACTGGGAAGAAGAAGCATTTGCTGCAGGGTGACTGGAATTGCAAAATATTTCCAAAAATTTCTTCCCGACCAATATGTTGGAAACCATTTTCAGTTGAAGCCCACTGAAGCATCTTGTTGGCTTAAAAAACCAACCCCCTTCCTTCTGCTTTTGAGGTTCTTAACATTTTCATGCCCTTGAAACAGAACTTCAGTGACTTTTGAAGCGAGATGTTGATTCAAAAAACCCAACCCCCCCTTTTTTTTTGCCTTAAGAACAGGGAAGTGAAAAATTTTCTCTCTCTTCTCAGCATCCCTCCCTGGGCATCTGCTTTGACCACAAGTGGCAGAATGTTTCCCACCTGCTCATCCCTTCTCCAAACCCCTTCCCAGACCTGCCCTACCCCCCTGGGGACCCCATCCCAGGAGGTTGTTTTGGGGGGTTCACACAGGTTTGCTCAGTGGAGGGATGCTGACCATGCTCAGGGTGCTGAGCCCTCCACACAGGAAAGGGTCACCCTCACTAAAACCATCTTATTTTTATTTTGCTGTTATATTTATCAAGCAAACGATGGGTGGGGCGGGGAGAGATGTCAGGCAGGAAAACTCCAGGCAAAGCAAGCCTTGTTAGCAGAGGTTAAAGCTGAATTTACAGCTCATGAAGGATTGGGAACACTCACTGACATTGTAGGGACTCTGGCAGAAAGCAATAATACTTTTCCCTTTAATCTCCATGTTTTTATCCATGTGCACATGTGGAAAACTCTCATGGCTTTGGGGAGATGGATAACCTGTGAATCTGTTGCAGGAAGGTCATTCCCACTCAGCTGCCCCTTTGCTCAGTGACCTGGGAAGATGAGCATCCCTGGTGAGGAAGAGGGGTGAAGCCACACGAAGGTGCCCTCCCTCACCCATCAGGATCTTCCCCATCTTCTCATCTGACTCCTCCATCCTCTTCCTCCTGGACCTGCAGCAGGAGCTGGGACAAGGATCTAAAAATAGTGGTGGGCCCTGTATATGCATCTTCAGCAAAGAGACTCATAAATGCAGCCAGGACTGAAAATCAATTCTTTAAAGCTGAAATCAATAACAATAACTAATATTAATAGTGATTATCCTTTCTTTATTGCACTTTGCAGTTGGAAATGAATTGTTTTTAAGGATTAGCGGCAGCTGAACTCTGTAATGCAATGTAAGACTGAAGATTTACTATGAAAACACAGCTTATGAGGAAAGACCCATTACTGCTGATGGAATACACTTTGGAAATAGCCCTGGCAGTGGCTGCTGCCGAGCACACGGAGCCTCAGAACCTGCAGTCAGCAGTGGGTTGAGATTCCTGGCAGGAGACAGGGATTTTTGGTCTCTAACCCTGTCTGGTTTTCTCGCAGTCTGACTTCTGAGTTCCCAGACATCCCAAATGCATTTTCATTTTTTTTAGTATCTTTTATCTGAAAAGGCCTCAGACATGCAAAACTTGGGGGGAGAGAGGAGGAAGGAAGGAAAATATGTATATATATATATATTTATCTGAGTCAGCCATACATATATGAGACAGCAGTGTCTAGAGCTATCTGCTCTGTGCGTCAGAGTTTCCAAAAAGCAGCAAAACACATCAGGTGAGCACTTTAGGAAAGTCTGGTCTCGAGCATCCCCATGGGAGTCCTCCCGCACTGAGGCACTTCTGCAAACTACCTGCTCTGACAATCTGGTCTCAGGTCTGTGTGAAACAGCTCTCTTAGAGGAGAGGCAGCAGCCTGGAGGCACCAGGCTCTGTTCTCACATCTCTGCTCCTCTGCTGTGAACCAGCCCTAACCCTGCTTCTCCCTTCTGTCTCCCTTCATCTCCACAAAGTGATGGATATTTCAGACTGAGAGCAGCTTTTGGTTTGTTTGAGTTTCTGTATCTGAACCCAGGAGCCCTTTTCATATATCAGGATCATCAAAACAGCCATAGGGCAGGTGTGGGGCTGGTCATGGTGTTCAAACTGTTCTTGACCTCAGTTTTCCCTTGGAGAAGGCAGTGTCTGGTGTGGGGCTGTGCTGTCAAAGGAGCTGGATGGGGAGATGTGGCTTCAGCCCTGTTTACTGAGCACTGGGGACAGAGTGTGGCACCCTGTCCATATGGGATTTCCCATCCATTCCTGTTGTGCCAGCCTGGAGAACATCCTGAAGGTGGGGGACTCCATCTATCTCACTGAAATGTGTCTGTATTTTCCCCAAAAGATATTTGTGCTTGTTAAAAGTGGACCCTAAAGTTTCCCTACAACTACCTTGCTCCAGGCATGGCATTTTCAAACCACAAAATCCATTGGGATGGAGTCGAGGATGACATAGAAGTTCAGCAAAACACAGTGAATAATTCCTTCCTCTGTTGGAGTTTATGGCAAACCTCCCATTTTGCTCAGGTACAAAAGGATTTTACCCCTTGGATTGGCATCTCCTCCTCCACCGTGCAGGGCCTTGAGGTCATTTAGGTGAAAACCTCCCGGACTTTTGATTCTGGGTTGTTTACTCACTTCTCTTTTTAACACTGTGAAGTTTTTTACTATTAGCTCAATTGTGAAGCCAGGCAGAGTGAAAGCCTTTTGCAAACAGCCATAGATCAGCAGCCTGAGCCGACCGATCGTGTCGTGTTATTGATCTCTGTGAAAGGGGATGGACATTTTTCACCTGGAAAGGTTCTTTTAATTTTATTGAAAAAATGGTCTTTTCTCCAGAAATAAAGTTGGACTCTCCCCTCCATTTTTTCTCCACCATTTTAATTCCTAGTTGCCTTCCAATTTTATAAAGGTTTTCATTATATTTGTCCTAATGATTTTGGGTTTCATGCAGAAAATACGCTTTTCAATCGTCACCACATCCTGGTAACTGGAGCAGTAATCATATCCAAAATGAAGATAATTGTGGTGAGGCCCTGGCACAGGTTGCCCAGAGAAACTGTGGCTGCCCCACCCCTGGAAGTGTCCAAGACCAGGTTGGACAGGGCTTGGAGCAACCTGGAATGGTAGAAGGTGTCCCTGCCCATGGCAGGGGGTGGGATGAGATGATCTTTAAGGTCCCTTCCAACCCAAACCATTCTGTGATTCTGTGATTCTACTGATTCTATGAACTTGGGTGGATCAATACTTTCCCCAAGTTTATTTTCTTCCCTCACTTGTGCCTCAACATTCTCTCCCTTCCACTGGATGCCTTCAGCCACCTCAGAACAGAAGCACTGGGAGCTTCCCCAGTTGGACTGAGCAGTGCTCGAGCTTCCTTCCAGCGGTGCCAGCCTGGAAGGATTTATGAGTGTTCCACTGCTTCTGGCATGTGGTGTGCAGATGTCTCCAGACTGGCTCAGCTTTGAACTTGCTCGAACAATTCGATTTTTTCAGTTGTGCATCATTGCTAATTTCCTCCGACTCATCTTCTGAGGGCGGGAGTCTGGAAAACAGCTTCTATTTCCCAGCTCGGAGAAAACAAGTCTCCCTGGCACTGCAGGAAAGGAAGATGGTGGCTGTGTACATTGACCACTTGAAAAAGGCCTAAAAAACTGTGGCCTGTGCCTTGAGATGGCAGCAGCAGCAAGGGTGGGGTTGCATCATTCTTGAGGGAACTGTGAGTCCAGCTGGGAGGAAAGACTTATTCCCACCAGGATATATAATACAACAGGAGGATACACTGAGCAGTGCAGCTTCATGGGACTGCCCCCTTCCAGTGTGGCATCTGCTGGGTGGCAGCTTTCTGAGATGCTCCCAGCCACTTCATACTTTCCTGATGAGTGTGTTTCGGAGCAGCAGATGAGTCACAGTGAGGGGCAGGAAGACATGATGACCTCTCTCCCAGCACACACTGGACGAGGTTTCTTCCAGCTCTCAGCTCCGTGGACTGTCTCACTCCTGGCTGGCAGGGTGGGAATCACAGGCAGGAGCCACGGCTGGAGCTTTTTAAAGCAGGGCTTTCAAACACGTGGGTTGTCTGTGCTCCTGGAGATGGGACCTCGTGAGATCTGGGATACAAAGCAGACAGCGAAGCCTGTCACACACAAACCCAGCTTTCAGAAAGGAAGTGGTTAGTGATTTATTTTTCTTTTTTACAGATCTGGGTCTTCCGCCTGTGCTTCCAGTTACCTGATCACCCGGCTGTGTGTGCCCTGCTGTCGGTCTGTCCAGAGCCACCACACAGCCAGGAGGGAGGAGAAGGGAGCAAGACACGGGGGGATGGTGAGAAACGAAATAACACGGGGATTGATCCGTCCAAAGGTTAACAAGTTGAACTTATTTCACTCCTGTTAGTTTATTTATTGTCCCTGAGTTATATTTGTGACTGCAACTGAGCAGATTAGCACAGGATTGCTGGGTAGATTTAGAAAGCTTCAGTGTTTTTCTGGCTCAATATGCACGGGTGTCCATGTGCCTGTACATGCATGCCTTGTTCCCACTTTTCACCAAGCCTTCCCACTCCCATTATGGATAAATGTAAGCACTCATCCACACAGTTAGGGACAGAGAAGGGGAAAAATTTCCTTGCTCATCTGATCAGAAGCTAAATTTATGCAGGGCACAACACATGCTCTTTATTATACCACAAGAGCCGCGGGTAATAATTCCTCTGTCCCCGGGAACAGGGACACTCGCTGCAGTAAAAATACATATATATATATAAAAAACCCCTCCCACTGGTGGTAAACATGTGCGTCATGCGAGGTGGAGGGAAGCTGGAGCTGGTGAGGGCTGGATGTGGATGAGTCATGTTTGTTACGGCCTTGCTGGCTACCGGGCGCTCTCGGTAGCAGGAGCTGCAGAGGGAAAGAGCAGCCCAGCGGTGGCAAAGGGCCCAGAAGAGATCCGAGGTCCCTTCCAAGCCTGGCTGCAGGCTGGTGGGGCTCCTCATCTTCCTCAGAGCCCTGGTTTCCCCGTGGGGGAGTCGGGGTGGGTGCAGAGCTGGTCTCGGTGTGTCTCTCGCAGACCCCCGTGCTGGGGGTCCAGCCCCATCCCTGCCCCGTGGGGGGAGAGCAGAGCCCAGGCTGGGGCTGGCAGTGGGAATTGGGAGCGGGTTGGATGTCAGGGATGGGGAGTGAGGTGTGTTAGTCAGATGACTTGGCTAATATCTGCTATTACATCAGTTTCTTTTCTTTCTCTGTCTCTGTAAAAGAGCCACAAAAAACAATGAGTAATTTCTCTGCGGAATATTCATCTCTAAAAAACCCAGGCCCAGGGCTTCAGCGCTTCCAGTATGTTATTTTTCTCGCCTTGACTTTGAAAGTGTGTCTGGCCTGTAAGCCCAGCTGGGAAAAGCTCTAACCTGGGAAGGGAAGAGCACTGGAGAAGGTGTCCTGGGATGAGCAGGTTCCCTGAAGGTGCCAGGTTTGGCTGCAGCCTGGGATCTGTCACTATGGGCACAAACACTTTCACAGTGAATGAGCAACTGCAGTTTTCTAGTCTTTACCTCCTTATAAAGGGGAGATAAGCATCCCTTTGCCTTGTGCTCTCCCCTCTCCCAGTTTTCACTGCCCTATGCTGGTGATTTATCCCCTCATTGAAGACAGGAACATGCATCTTTTCCCATGGAGAAAACACAGGCAGTGAAGGGAGAACCAGCACCTCTGGCCACATCCTGGATGGTGGATGGCCTGTCTTTTTAACCCCAAACTCACACTCCAGGTACCTACTTATGTCACTCAGGGAAATCATGTGGCACTTTGTTTTGGGATGTGTCATAGTCTAGGAGTCTCTGGACATTCCTTGCTGCTCACAACAGCTGTAATCCATGTAATCTGATGGTTTTGGAGCTCACTGTGGCATCTTGGAGGTGCTGGGCTCAGGGTTTGGGGCTAAGCTGTGCTGGGATTAAGGAGAAGAGAATTTAAAAGTGCCACTCTGGGAACAGCACACCTCTGTGACAACCATGGTGGGTTCTCACCATTGTACAGGGCAGCAGACACTTATAGAATCACAGACTGGTTTGGGTTGGAAGAGACCTTAAAGCCCATCTCATTCCACCCCCTGCCATGGGCAGGGTCACCTTCCACTACCCCAGGTTGCTCCAAGCCCTGTCCAACCTGGTCTTGGACACTTCCAGGGATGGGGAGTCCACAACTTCACTGGGCAACAACCTGTCCAACAACAGCCCCAAAACTGTGAGTGTTTACAGCAAGAGTGGAAATCCACCTCCTAGCAGCTCCAGCACAAAGGCAGCAGTGTGAAGGGACGTAGTTGAATTTCAACTTTCTTTCAATTCCAAACCGCAGTGTTGGAGCCAGGTATGAAACTGCCTGGAAAAATCTGTTTGCCTTCTCCTGACACAGTGCCACCAGCTTTACTGCAAACACAGAGGGAGAGCGACTTTTTAATGATGTAACAAAAGCCACCAGCTGTTTATTTTATTTATGGAGGGGATGGATAATTGACAGCTGGCTGTCTGAGGGAGATGAAGCCCTCCAGCTAAACACTGCGGCTCCAGCAAGGCTACGAGCGATGGAGAAATGGCTCCAGAGGTGACAGACTTGCTACTTTTAAGACTGCAAGATATATAAGAGAACAGGGCTGAATTGCACTTCAGAACAATCCTACCTAACCACTGAGCTAAATTAAACCGGTGATTTCATACCAGTGTCTACAGCAGCCTTAGACTGAGCTTGAATTAATGGGTGTTGTTGCCTCTGGCAAGCCCAGGGACTCCAGTTCCACTTTTTAGGCCTTGAATGCACCCCAGGTTGGGACGGGAGGTGCAGCACTGGGCTGCCCAGTGACACTGTCAGTGATGAGGTTTGTCCTTCAGTAAAGTAAACTTCCACAGAATACCCTGAGTTGGAAAGGACTCACAAGGATCATCCAAGTCCAGTTTTGTTGTGTGCTGGGAGGGCAAGCAGAGAGTGGGATAGCTTTACTGGGACCAGTGTGCTGGGCTGACTGGTTCTCTCATGTCACACAAGCTGCAAATATCAATCTTTGCTTACTTCTATTTTTTTCTTCTTCTTTTTTTATTTTCCACTTTTTGAACCAGCCTGCCTGGGACTTTGAAGCCGACAAATCTCTTCCAGGCCTGGCCCTCGTGCCCCTGGGTGGATCTGTGCCTATTCCTAGAATATTTAGTACTATCTGCTCCTGACCATTATAAACAAAAACAGAAGCTTAAATATTAACCCCTGCCCACAACACACTGCAGCTCCAGAACTGCCTTCTCATACGAGAGATTTCCTTGTGTTTCTTAATTTACCTCAAACGTTTTTATTTTTTTTTCCCCTCTTTTACTGTTTACTCGAGTTTTCCCCCCTGCAGGGCAGAGTAACATTTACGATGTAAAATTACAGAGCCTGTTACTCAGCGGTGCTGCACAGCAGTCGTGATTCAGTGTCAGCCTGGGGTCGAGGGAGCTGGAGCCTGTTAGCTGGATCCCTCTGCTTTCCCACCTCCACATGGCTCTGCAGCAAATCAAAGTGCAACAAACAGCTTTGCATCATTTCTTCGAGGAGTCCTGGGCCCTGTACGTTATCTCGAGGGCAGGGTATGTGCTATAATAAAAGACGGCTTTATTGCCAGCTGCAACAAAGCCAAGGATTCAGACACATATTGCCTTGTGGGTTCATTGTAAACTCCCTTTTATGACCCTTCCAGTTTATTGCTAATAGAGATTTACAGTGGGAAGAAGGGGCCGGGTGCTGTAATTAATAGTGTTATTAGCCTGGGTGGGTTCCATGCAATGAGCAGCGCCGCCAACCTTGGTGTTTGCCCTTCGTCACCCAGCCCTGAAATGGGGTGGGACAGGCTGCTTTCTGCACAGCAGGGCTGCTGCTGCTGGTGCCTCGCTGGGACCAAAGTCCTTCCCTGCTCAGAGGGGCTCACCACAGGCTGGGCCACCTCGGACATCACGAGCCACCGTGTCTGCCTTCCTTGCTGATGGAAGACCATTTGTGTTCCAGCTGCTTCCCCCTCCCCCAAAACAAATGATATTTTTTTCGTGTGGAAAGCGAAGGGGGTGGATTATTTTCAGTATTTCTGGACACAGGACTAATTTTCAAGCTGGACACGCAGAAGTTACCAACCTTCCCCGTGGTCCCCTTTTGGTGGAGCCCGTTTTAGTCACTCGGGCTGTGAGGACAGGGCCCAAACACGGCAGACACACACAGAGCGTTAGATATGGGAGTGGGACTGTGCCAAAAATATCCCACCCTGCCTCCTCAGATGCCTTCTGCTGAGCTGAGGCCATTCATTAAGAGCAATTGTTGTTCCTTGCCCATCTCCAGACTCTGAGCCCAACTCCAGTGCTGTCACCACTGGAGTCACTGGCAGTGGCTCTGTTAATACCAACCTGGTTTCTATCACTTACTGCTCTGCTGGAATGAAACCTCAAACGAGGCAAATTTCATGTGGTTGCAGCTTTTTGCTATGAATGTTTCATGCTGGCAATTAAAAAGCAAAGAACCAGGGTGGGAACAGTCCTGCTAATGATTTGCAGTCGGCTCCTTCGAGCCGAGTTGTCTTTGCAAAGCCAAAACTATATCAGTCTCCAGAAGCTACCACAGAAGTTAAACATTAAGTGGTTGGAGTTGCTGGAAACTTCCGTGGTTTCCCACTGATCAGAGGTCAAGGATAAAGCCATTGAGAACGTCCTTCATCTCAAACAACTGCCACAAATGTGGCCAAGCCCAGAGAGCGACCAGCAACAAACCTGCACCATAAACCCGACCACACGTGACTGCTCCTCTGGGCAGGCCCGTCCTGGCTTCACAGAAACAGGGAAAATGTTGCTACTGGTGTCCATAAACACAGGAGGGATTTGGGGATTGACTGCCAGGCCAGGTGGAAGGGAACATCCAGCTCATGGTGCTGAAAACCACCCATTGGCTTTAAAAAATCTTCTCCAGCCATCCAGTCCCAAGCACAAGCAGAATATTTTGCGATTACCTGCCCAAAATTTCGCTCCGGGAATTTCCTGCAAAAGGGAAAAAAGGCAAAGGTGTGAAGGTTTTTGGGGAAGTCACTGGGAATTGGATATCAACCTGCCTTTGGGGGTCTGAGCAAGGACAAGGAGCTGCTGGGGGTCCATCAGTCGCAGCAGGGTTTGTGATGGAGTGTGGGGCTTGCTGTGCTTTCAGAGAAGGAGCTAAAAGATATCAGGCTCCTTCTCACCACTTCTATTAATATTCAAGCTAATTAACTTTGCTGAGAGCTGGAGGAAATTGAATCTCAAGAAGAACCTAAGCTCTGCTTTAGATTTTAAGCCGTTTGGAGCTTTTGATTTGAAGCTTGTGCTTTTATTATTATTATTTTTAAATCTGTACTCTTTTTTTTTCCCCTGCAAACACCTGGCCCACTTTAGGGGTGATATAACAGCAATAAATGATTCTTATTAATTGGCCATCAGCTGGCAGGGAGCAGCAGGCTCCCAGCTGAACAGAGCACATTTATGGGGGAATTTGAGACAGGTTTGGGGGTATCAGGAGGGTGAGCCTGGCTAGAACTGCTGCGTGGGGGCTCCCAGCAATGTGGGGGGCTCCTGGCTGGGCACTGAGAATGGGGTCAGCCCAAATGGCTGAGGTAAGGGAGCTTTTGGGAGGTTAAATAAAAAATAGCTTAAAAAAAAAAAAAGGAAGCTTTCACAAGCCAGAGCTTAAAGACGTGCCCTCCCTTTTTGCCCGTTTATTAAGTAATAATGAAACACTTTTGTCAAAGCTTAGGCACCAAAATTCTGACACCAGATGAGCTCTAAAGCTAATCAGGGGCTGGAAAAATGGGAATATAATTAAGGCTGCTGACAGCCCTGTGTCATTAACCTCCCAGCTCTCAGGTGCCACACTGAACCACAGCTGCAGAAGAAACTGTATTACGGGCAGTTGGTTTCAGCTCTGGAAATGAATTTGGCTTTTAATGGCTCTGTGATGTCTCTGGAGCTGCTTCCTCTGGGGCTGAGGCAGTGGCAGAGGGGATGGGAGTGATGGTCTGTGCTGGGTCCAGCTCCTCAGTGATGAACAACCGAGGCTCTTCTCATCCAGAGAAAATGAGGTTTTTCTGGGTAAGGGTTCAGGCTGGGGCAGTTCTGCTCTGTCCTTGTAATTAATTATTATCATTATTAGGAGCGTGGGTGTCTGCTTTGCCCAGGCACTCGGGATTCCTGCCCGTGCCCCGCTGTGGATCTGATCCTCTGGAGTAACCCTGTAGGGCTGACATCCAAACCACCCACCTGCTCTGTGACTCAGTTTCCCACTGTACAGGGAAGGTAATAATCTTGGGGCCTTTGGGAGGATGTTTGGAGGTTTGACAATCTGTCTGTGCCCGTTCCTCTTATAATTATGTTACCAAAGGAGGCTGTGGTGGGGTCTTGAATCCCACGGCAGTTAGCACAGCTCTGCTATGGGCAGCACTGCTGGTGGAGCAAGGCTTGGCTTAATTTTTTTAAGGATTATGCAAGTTTTCTTTTTTTCTTCCCCCCGCAGGATTTTACCGCTCTGAAGGTTAGAAAAAAGGGAAGCAGCTGCTCCCAGCACAAACACCTCCGATCTTGAAACGCTCCTGAGAGGAATCAGTGGGACAGCACCGAGGGAGAGCTTGGGCTGCTGCCAAAATTACGACAGCAGTAACCCTCGAACGGGAGCCTCTTATCTGGGCAATCTCGGAGCGTTTCGCAAGGCATGTGTCCCAGACAGGTACCCTGGGACATGGAAAGGGGAAAAGCATTTGCCTGGGCAGGGAGGCGGCTGCGTCAGTGCCAGGAATAGCACCCCGGCGTCCCGTGACCCGGGCTCTCCTGCAAAAGAAAAAAAACAAAACCCACGAGATAACGTTTCCAGCGAGAGGCTGAGCAGCCCCGGGAAAGCACCGCGCAGCCCCTCCGGGGGTGACCGATGCGCTCCAGCCGCGGGCACGTGGCACCGGTGCCTGAGCAAAGGCTCTCGGATCTCTCCCCGCGTGTGAAAAAATACCTATTAAGGGCACACGAGCAGAATAACGCACTGAACCTGGCGGAGCTCGGCTGTGGTTTGTCATCCGCCCTCCGCTGTCACCGCGCTGGCATCTGTTTGCCCCGGACTCTCTGAGAGCGTCTCACACTTTCCCTCCGCGGCGTTCTCGGTTTCTCGGGTGCAAGACTTTCGAGCCTTGGACAGCGGCAAAACCAGTCAATTATGTTTTCACCCTGTCTGCTCTGAAAGCCCCGGAGTGTGCCTGGTGCGACCACAGCCCGTAGGAACGCGGGAGTTCATGATAAATTAAAAACAAAAGCACCATTATCCATATGGGACCTCGTGAGTGGTTCACATACTCCAGCAATTCCAAGCACTCCGCGTTATGGTTCTTACTTGGTTTTAACTCGATTTCTTTGAGATGCAAATCAGAGGGATTATATTCAGAGGCTGCATCAGAAAGTCTTTAATCCAAATGGGCTATAAGATTTATTTAGAAGAGCCAAATGTCTTGTCTGGGACAGAAGCAACCGAGCTGAGCTGAAACAGATGGACATAAAGGAAATTAAGCAACTCTAATGGTCTCATCCAGAGTTTCAAAGTATTTGGTCTTCCGAAAGCTCTAGCTCCTGGAAGCACGTGATGAGATGGGAAGCTCAGGTTTCACTTAAAAACAGGCTTTGCAGTTCACTGAGAAAAACAATAATGATAATGTTTTTATTCCTCCCGTGTACAGAGCGAGGGCTGCCTTCCAAATCCTGACTCCTCAGTCTTGTGTCGTCAAATGGGAATATATTGCCGAGGGTTTTTGGATTCCTCGTTTTTACAACAGTGTTGTCATTTCAGCAGTCTGGATTCAGGATTTTGGGAAACCTGATGCTAGCAATAGGGATCCTAGATAATGTTTACTGTACAGGAAAACTGTCCCTTGAATCAGCTGAGGTTTTGTTCCTTGAAATGTTCTGCTGTTTCTGATGGAGACTTTCCTTAGGTCTCTCCTAAACCCGGGGTTTAACCAGGACACCAGCACTGCCAAGGTCACCTTTCCAGCAGTGTTGGATGCAGCAAACCCAGGAGCACACATCTTGGATGCTGATAAACCACTGGGCTGGAAACCTGGATAGCTCAGGCCATCCCCCAGGACCCCACGTGTCTCCACCTCTGCTGAGGTCAGGAGATTTTCAGCTGCCAAAAGTGCCTTCCTTGGGATGTTTGGATATATTTGGCCCCAGAAAGACTGCAAAGACAGCAAAACAGGTGTAAGGACACACTGTCTACCATCCCACCAGAGCATTTCTGATTGTAAAGATGGTTTCGCTCAGGGAATAAACGTTGAGGTTTGAGTTGGTTCTGCCATTTTCAGCTTTTAGGCTCTAAATGCTGATAATGCTGAATGCTTTTTAATGGTTTGTGAGGCTCTCAACCACTACTGCCTGGTGTTCAAGAACACCCCAGAGACAGTTGATGGGTGAATCCTCAGGGATTTGGAGGCTGAGCAGGGAGGAGAGCCCTGTGTGTGGCTCTGGGCTGCTGCCTTCCTCCAAGCAGGGCTCTGGGACTCGGGGTACCCAGAGCCAGAGGGTGCTCACCATCATCTCTGCAACCTGGGAAATGCTCCTTGCAGCTGAAGCTCCTGATAAAAGCTGGGAAAAATCTTTCCATTGGCATCCTCAAGCCCTGCCCTGCTTGGCTCAGCCAGGGAAGCATCGAGAGAAGAGAGATCTCACATGTTTGTGCATTTGCCATCCTTCACCCCGGTGCTTTTGCAATTGGGTTAAATAAAAGGTGAGAGAAGTGGGGAGAAGGGGAGGGAAAAGAGGGAGTGAGTGTGAGAAGGAGCTCATCCATTACTATGCCGTGCACAATGCAGGAGGTCTTGGCCTCCTGGTTTGAGTGCTTATTCCCCATAAAATACATCTGAGAGAAATCAATACAAGAGGCAAGCAAGAACTTAAATCAAAGCACGAGGAAGCAGCACTTGGCGGATGGAACGACCTTGCAGAGAGCTGTCAAAACCAGGGCCCCAGCCCTGTGAGTGCAAAACCTGCCAGGAAAAAGCCCTGCAAGGCTGGCATGAGGACTTGAAGCTGGAGTGTGCTGCCTTGGCATGGCTCTGCACTCTGATCTCTGCAGTGGAAAGCACATGGAGAAGGGAAGCCGGTCGTGGGCTGGATAAATGGCACAAGGGCAAGCTGCCAGGCTGCTCCTGGGACAGCAGGGAGAGCTGATGTGGTCTGTGTTGCCTATTTGGGCTCCTCAAGTACATCAGAGATAAAGTGGCAAGGGTGACAGCCAGCTCTGAGATACAGAACATGCTCCCCACAGCCTTGGCCAACCATGACCTTGGTCCCTGGGAATGTGCAAACAGACCCAGTGCAGAGCTCCACCTCCACCAGGTCCCTGTCCTGCCAAGCCTCTCACCTCAGCAGAGGATGGAGGGGATGTGTCCTCCAGCATCCAGGTCCCCTCCTGCCTCATGGCTACCTCCCGTTGGGATGGGCCACCTCCACACGCAGGTGTTGGCTGCCTGACCTCGGCAGCAGGTCGCAGTGCTGTGCCTCAGACATCATAAATCTGCAAAGGTTTGCTCCAGTCAAGCTCCACCTCTGCAGACTGCGGGGCACATGTTCCCATGCTGGGAAATCTGACCCCTCGGTAGCCTGAGAGACAGGAGAAGCCTGGGTTTGGTGTTTTGAATAAGTGGCTTTTTATCTGAAATCCCTTTGGGAGCATGAGCTCAGTAACCAATGAAATTATATCTGTTGTTTCAAGCAGTGAAGAAAACTTGGCTTGATGTTTATTGAGATTTATGGCTTCCCTTGAGCTTAATTGTCTTTGGGAGCCCTGGATCTTTTTAACGGTTCAGCTAAGTGGTACTAAGAAGGATGGTAATGGTTTGAGCAGTCTGCCCCCTTAGCATATCTCTTTCTCTCACACGATTTGCTGATATTTGGGAAATAGAGCTGATACCCTCCCCTCCCGAGGTCACAGATACTCACTGGTGTGAAACTGCAGGAGACAAAACCAGGTGTGAAAAGCTCCCTGTGAGTGTTTCCTGGGCGAGGTGCTGACTTCCATCCGTCAGGGCTGTGCTTTGGGGAAGGGGGGGTGAGAGGACACATCTGTGCTCCACTTTGGAGGGTCACCTGGTCCCCCTGCTTCTTGACCCCCCCTCCTCCTGGATACTGTGATTTGTTCTCCTGGTCACCATCAGCCTGGTGGCCTGGTGTAGGCTCCTGTTTCATCCTCAGCATGGTGGCTTTTCCGTTCCCTCTGCTGTGGGCTCTGAGTGCAGTTTAAGCTGCTCACACCTGAGCACGGCCCAGCATCACTTCCTGAGCATCCTGGAGCTCATCCACAGGTGACCTGTGGGGTGGGCTTTGGGATCAACCTGTGGGGGTGCTCTGAGAGGAAAATGCACCTTCTTGTTGCTTCTTGCACTGGTTTGAACTGGGAAGGGACCATTTGGGCTATGGGGAAGGGGCCCCTGGCCAGTGCTCACCTCACAGAGACGCAGCTCTGGGATGCCTGCTCCTGGCTGTTCCCTCAGTGCTGGGGGGCTCTGATGAAGAGCTTGTCGTTGGCAGGGAAACACCGCCCTTCACACGTAATTATTCTTTGCCTCTGGAGCTTTTCTCATCCCTTGTCTGTGGTGACCCCTGACAGTTTGTTATCTCTCCCCAGCCATCCAGCAGAGCCCTGGGCCCGCCGTGGTGGGAAGTGACCTTCACCTATTCCCTCACCTCCACGAGGTGCCGCGTCCGCTCGGGCGGGCGCTCCCGGCGGGGTCGCGGTGGTGGCATCCTCCAGGAGCGGGGATGCTGCGGCGCAGGGTAATTACACCAGCCCGTTATGGTTCAGCAGGCACCTTCATTAATAACCCTCAGGTTTCAGAGGTGCCGAACTCGGCCACTCGAAACCACATCTGGCCGCAGCTCCGCCGCGTGTCTGAGCTCCCGGCTCATCTCCCGCTGCCTAAGCGGTTTACGGGACGAGCAGTAAACAAAGTCTGTTTTGTTGGGCTTTTGCGTGCTTTAAGGCAAAGAAAGCAAACACAGGCTCGCTGGGCTAATCTCCTGTGTGCAGAGCTGGAGGCTGACAGCTCCTTCCCAGGTCAGGCCAATGGGATTTTTATCTCCGATGTGGCTCAGGCAGCGAGCGTGGGGATGTTCTGCCTCCCGTGCATGTGTGGTCCTGGCTCGTGGCGCTTTTCAGGAGGCTGTCACTCTTCTGTGGCACCTCCAAATTAAATGAAGCTTAGATGATCACATGCTGGATGTGTGGATGTCTTGGACTGTGTTCTCCCTGTTAATAAATTTTGGAGCCACGGGCCAATCCCAGCATCCTCAGGGAAAAGCCCCCAAAGAAGTTCTACACTGACATTTTCTGCAACCATGGAGCAGAAGAGCTGTGGTAAGAGTCTCACCAGGGTGGTGGTAGCAGTGTGGCCCTTGCAGAGATGCAGGATTTAGGGAGGGGATGCACATGCAGCTCTGCTGTCCATGTACTGGTCTGCCCTTATGTCTTTAAAACTTGACTCAGCAGTGGGGCCTGCACTGGGATGGGCTCAGCGGGGTGGCTGCTGAGTTGCAGCTCCTTCTTGCACTTGGGTGAACAAGCCAACCTACAGCCCACGTCATCTCTAAGTGCTTAAACATTTTTCTGCAGCCCAAGCCTGGTGTGCAGGAGGATGAAATACCACATTGGAGGGAAGGATGGAGCTAAACTCTATGGGGGTGTAAGGAGATGAGATGGAGGATCAAAGGGAATGGGGAGACAAACCTCCAACCAGACCCGCCTGCCAATAAAACATCCCCTCTAATAACCCACATCCCACCAGAGCTGAAGGCAAGTGAACACAAGCCCAGGGCTCCTCTGTGGGTGAGCTCTGGGTTGGACAGCCTGAAGGGAGGGTCAGGCTGCCTGGATGCACAGAGATTTGGGTTTGATGTCCACCTAGTCCCTGCGTGAGCCGGACTCAGCCTTGGACCATGCAGAGCATTCCCATAGCCTTGAGGTGCAGGGGCTCATGGTGGCCCAGGGAGCCCATCCAGCTCCAGTCCTGCCCAGGGAGATGCCAACAGCAGGGCCTGAAGCAGCTCCTTGTGTTGGGGGCTTCCGGGTCCAGCTGTGGGGAGAAGATGCCCAGTCCTGGGCACTGCAGAGCAGCTGCCCCTTCTCCTGCAGCCACTGGGAAGGTAAATGGGCTTGGCAAAGAGCGGCTGCACAGTCACTCGGGGGGACAGCTTTGTGCTCAGCCAGCCTGCTGAGAGCGAGCCAAGTGCTGTTGGCAAGGCAGAAACCCTTTCTCGGAATCCCCAGCGTGGAGTGAGCAGGGGCCACCTTTGTGTTTCCCAGGTGCTGAGGGTGCTTTCCCACCCCGAGGAATTGAAGAGGAGATGGCAGCATCGGCTGGGGGTTGCTGCTGAACTCGCTGGTGGATTGCCAATGAAGTTTGTGAAGACCACACACAGGAGGCTGAGGAGAGCAATGTATCTTAGACCTTGAGGGTACGAGGCAAAAGCGCTTCTGTGCCTGACTCACCCCCTCTGTGCTAACACTGACTCATAATTACTGACTTCGATTCAGACAAAAGATTTATCTGCATTGAAACATATGGAAAATGCTAATGTAACCTGGTAGTGGAAACAGGAGGCTGGGCTGCTGCATGTCCCTGTGCAAGGCTCAGGGAGTGCCTGATGGAGTGGAGCCAGCTCCCCCATCCCAACTCACATGTTGCACGTGTGTCTGGGATGAATCCCCAAAGCTGGGGAGAGTCTGGTCACCCTCATCCCTGCACAGAACTGGCCACCCTGGAGGGAATTGTGCTTGCAGAAGGTGAGTTTTGGAGCAACGCCCATTTTTCTGCAGAGGTGCTGGGGCAGGATGGGTCCCAGCTCTGTTTCCCTCAGCTCTGGGGATATCCTGCTGTCCCAGGAGATGAGCCTGTCCCCTTCTCTCACAGGCCCCACGCAGAGAGGCAGCTTGGGGGATGAAGATGTCTTGCAGGCGGCACACTGGCCCTGCAGACGTGCCTGCACGGTACCTGCACCCCGGCACAATGCGCTGCACAGCGGGTTGGTCACGCCAAGCACACACCAAAAGCCTGACAAAGAAAGGCACGAGCAACCACAATCCCCACCATTAGTGGGGTAGGTTAAACCCAGAGCTTTGCCCTGTGCTGGAAGCTCCCAGTGCGATGGCAGAGGCTACAAAACCCCTCGTCTCCTGCCCGGCAGTGCAAGGTTGGATCCCCGGGATCGTGCCGCCTCCTGCCCCGCCGGTGCTCCCTGCGGATGCCCTGCCTGTGCCACCTTTCCCCCCCGCTGCTCAGCGCTGCTGGATGTTAAGTGGAAATTTCCCCCTGTGCCAAGTGTTAAATACTTATCAAGCTAATACAGCGTCTTCGCGGAGGTGCCTACATGAGACAACATGTTACCGTAATTAACAAGCAGCTGGAGTTGGCACCGGGCTCCCCTGCAGCTGCTCCCGGCGGCTTCCAGCGCCTTTCCCAGGGCTGCGGCTCTGCCTCCTCCGCGCGATCCCGGGCAGAGCCCGGAGGGGGAGGTCGATGCCTCGCAGGGTCCTTCCTCCCTCTAGGGCGGGTGGTTGTGGTTCCCAGCCCGTGGTCTGTAGGTCCCTGGAGGGCTGGGGGCTGTTTCTAGTCTGTGTTAGGTGACTTGGATGAGCGGGTCCGTTCTCAGCAGGCAGCACTTAAGCAGGGGGGTGAGAAGTTTTGGGGTGCACCGATTTGGAGAGGTTTTTAGGCAAACCCGCTGGGGGAGGAAGATGAGTCATCGGGGCTCAATGGTTTGAGTGGTGGTTTGTCCCTCCCCATCGGTGTGGCAGCAGCAGCTCCCTCGGTTGCCTTTGCTGTGGGAATTGTGCTTGTGCAGCGTCCCGTCCTCGGGCAGAGGGGGCTGAGAGTCACTGGGATCAGCGTGATGGCTGCCAGGGACACTTCTGGTGGTATCAACACTAGAAAGAGACTGGGAGGTGGAAAGAGAGAGGGGCTGGGATGGGTTTGCAAACCCAGCCTTGGGCAGAAGGCTGCAGAGCAGGCGTTGGGTGGCGAGAGCCATTTGCAGAGTTAATCATCTGGTTGACTGTATCTTTCCAGCACCCAACCCCTTTTATCTGGACCACTATGGATTAGTTCACTCATCCATCTACCCACTCAGCCCTAAACAGAGCTGCTGCACAAAACCTCCCCATCCTTTTACATTGCCTTGAGCTTCCTAACTTTCCAGCCCCAGAGAAGTCATCTCAGCAGTAGATGTTTGTATCATGACCTACATTGCTATTGGGTTTTAAATATAATTTTTTTTAGTGTTGCCATATACCAGCTTCCCACATGCAAATTGCTCTGAGTGAGCCATTTATCTGGAAAATAAAGGTTATGTTCTCAAAAGGCATTTAGTTCCCTTTCTGAATGATTGAGCGAGTTTTCCGCTGAGAAAACAAAGGTCTTTAACAGAGTCCAAGCCAATGACAGGGAAAAAGATTCAGGTAAAATCCCTCCATTTATTTAACAGCTCCCCATTCCTCATTCATATTTACAAGATAAAAGGGGCTCCATCAACCCATTAAAGTTGAAATACGTGTCCTGTCTTCAAGGAAAGCAAATCCCATCTGGCATCCCTGGAGGAATATAACCTTAACTTCAGTTTAATGCCACATTAGGGTATCTTACAGATTCTGCCTGAGATTTACCTGCCTTAAAGGGAGATTTATTTCTGGAGTAAACATAGTCATGTGACAAATCTCCTTCCACGAGCAACTTTGGAAAGAAGGTGCATTTTTGACTTGCTGCTTCCTTGGTGGTGAAGGAAAAAGGAAGAGGTCAGTGATACTGAGGGATCTCTGGTTCCTTTCCAGGTCATCCATCATAAGTCTCCATCCCCTGTCTTGGGAGCTGTGGGAAGGATGCCTGGGGAGTTTGGGTCTCACCTGCAAACCCAGCTCCGTGCCATGACACCCCAGCCATGGATCCAAGTAGCTGCAGGCTGGGGTGGGAAGATCAGAGCCTGTTTCAGGCTCACTTTCCCTATCTTGCAGCCCATCCTGGGGGAGCCAGTGCAGCTCCCAGAGCTAAGGTGTTCCCATCCACCCCCACAGCCACATTCCCTGCCTGGGCTCCAGACCTGCAGGGCATCACAGCAGTGGAAATATTCTTAAGGAAAGGCAGGTCCAGTGCTTGCTGACATCACCAAGGTGCTTGCACTTGCCTGGGAAATCAGGAAGTTTTCCGTGGCTAAGATTAGTGCTGCTGCTGCCTTTCTGCAGCCCCATCCCAACGCTGCACCTCACATGGGATGTATCCCATGGGTGACTCTTTCCCAAATAATAAAAAAAGATGGCTTGGGATGGAAATCATGGCCTCCTCTGTCCTATTAAAGGGCTATGAGGTCATGGGAATTGGAGCATTGTACTGCTCATCTGAGTGGAAAGTCTGTTTCTGCTCAGAGCTACCTGGGGGCACACTTTGGTAGCCATCAGTTCATCACTATTGCCAGTTTTACCAATATTCATAAAAACTATGAAGGCTTTTCTAGTTATCAGATGGATCCCAAATCCTTTTAAACGTACAGTATTATTTTTAGGAGTCATGGGGCTAAAATACGAGAAGTCTGTGTGGGGTTTCCCCTTTACCCACACCTTGGGTCGTAGCTGTAGCCCTTCCTCCAGACTTTGCTTGTCAACAAGCATAAACCTGCGAGAGGGATTCTGATAAAAAGCTGAGGGTGGATTTTGAATCGATGCTGCTCGTGCACAGGGGGCCTTGGAGCCAGGGGAGGGCACGGCCAGGCTGCTGTCCCCTGTCACCAGCCTCAGATCCTCGGGTGTTGATGTACATGCTGTTCAGCCTGAGAACGAGAGGGCAAGTCAGCTGCAGGTGGGTGAAACCTATCTCCTCTCTACTTAACTGGCCTGCCTGACTGGTTTTTTTATGATTATTTTTTATTCTGTCTCCAGTTAGGCAATACACTTGCCTGTTAGAAATATTGCCCTGGGCTGCCAGCTCAGCCGAGGAGAAAGGCGGGTGTGTGTTCCCGAGGAAGGATGGGGCATCACCCCCTCCCTGGGGTGGGCACCTCTCCCTTTCCCCTCCCTGGGCTGCATCTGCTGACCCTCTCCTCATCCTGCTATTCATCAGGAGCATCCTTATAAAGGAATTTTCTTAAGGGTCCCTCCCAACCCCTCCCTCCACTGTGCTCTCACACCCTCAGGATCACTGGAGCGGGTTGTTGGACCAGGAGTGGGTGAATTTAAGCCCAGCCAGTAGTTTGGGATCATTAACCATCAAGGTGCCCCTGGGAAGAAGCAAAAAGGTATTTGGGAAAATTTGCTAACAGGCTCTAATGACTTAATAATCCCTGTCAGAGGGAGCACGGCAGGTTATGTGAATGTCAAGTTTCCTTGCTCTGCTGCTGGTTATGTAATGGGAGGGGTGTGACCTCAGACAAGGGGGAAAAAGGGAAGAAAAAGGAAAGCATGGACCCTCTTCTGTGCTGGGATGTAAGAGGGAGCACAGGCATAGGTGTTTGCCAGGAGCCCCATCAGCCCTGGCAGCACTGACTGGGCACAGCCAAACTCGATGCCTGGGTGGGGGGACAGAGCAGCTCTCCATCCTCAGCCCTTGGGATGGGGCTCACAGGAAGGCCAGGGATGGGTCAGGGTCCACCCAGCACAGCGGGTACCAGGGCAGCATCACTAGAAGTGTCACTGCTAGCAAAAGAAACCAAGAGCTCAAGTAGCATGAGTGATGTTAGTGCATCCCTGCTGCAGGGGAAGGGGGGACAGAGTGGGCACATATCCCTGAGTGAGCTCTGACACAGCCCGAGCCCTTATCCCTCTGTTAGATGAGGTTGTTGCTCTGTCTCACCAGGCTGTCATTCCTGATGTATTCCCTGATTTGGGGAGGCAGAGGTCAGAGCTGCTCAGGGATCTGCTCAGTGATCCTCGGAGGTGATGATCTGAGATAGTTCTGAGCATTCAGCCTCAGCTCACAGCAAGAATTGGGAAGATGGATGTGGGTCCCTAAAGAAGCTTTGACCTCTCTCAGCCAAGACTGCCCGGAATGGGAAAGCTGTCCCAGTTCTGGGAGGCTGTCAGGAATGTCTCCACTTCTCTTGGCTGAGTGTGCTCAGGTCTGAGTGAGGCTCACAGTTTGCTGCACACTAGGGGCTTTCCTTGAAGATGAAGGACATCCAGGGCTGTTAAGCTGTGCCATGGTTTTACACGTGCTTTGCATTAGCTGGCACACCCAAGGCACCGGTATGGCCTGTCCCACTGCCCACTGGGGTCTGACATCCTGCTTGAAAACCAAGACAAGTTGGGCAGTGCTGGTCTCTGTATCCTGCAGTCGAGATGGGGCACAGGGGGATCACTGACTCTTCCCCCATGAAAGCAAGCGCCCGGGCTCCCGGGGCTCCCGCTCCTCAAGCTCCGACTTGCCTGCCATCAATACTGTTCAAACAAGCACATTTGCAGACGTAGCTCCAGGCCAAGTCGTGGGGCAGCCGGGAAGGAGCAGCCGCAGCCTGGCTCCAGACCCTCCCGCGGGAGGTCTGGGCGGCGGGCGCGTGGGTGCCGGCGGCATCGCGTGCCAGCCGCGGCTCTGCCCCAGGGCTTTCCTCCGCACCTGCGGCCACTTTGAACCCCAGCCACGGCCCGAAGGTGCCACTGATGGGGGGGGAAAACGTGGGAGCACCGAGGCTCGGCCGGTGTGCAGCCGCTCCTCAGTCCACGGTTTTGGGGCAGGTCGCACAAATGAGGAGAGATGCACGTCCTTGCAATAGGGGCATCCTGAAGTGGAACACAGCTGCAGTTCTGGGATGGCTCTTCTACCATCCTCCCTCCTGCTTTTTTTGTCTGATTTCCCAGGCTGATGGGCTGCAAGAAATTTGGGGAGGATGCAGAGTGGGGCGGCCCTGGGTGGAGGTACCCATGCACATCACCCAGTTTTCCTGCTGGGAAGCCACTGTGACTGCAAAGGAGGCTGCAGGCAGCTCAGGGAGAGCGTGGAACACGCTCCTCCGGAAAAAAAAGGCAGACAGGAAAAAAAAGAAAAGAAGGAAAAGGCTTCTGAAGCTTAGAGCTGGATATTTATACACTTGACATAAAGGATATTTCTGCATTGAAGTAATAAGCGTGACTCAGTAAACCAATGGGGAGAGGGTGTTCCCTTTGCAGCAAAACCTCAAAAGATCAAAGAACTTCTTGAACAGTTTAACATTTCGAATGTTAAAGGAGTCGGGTTCCCCTCCCTCTCCCCTTCACCCCTCCTTCAAGTGTTGAAAAATAAATGACTTGATTTTAGCTTGGAAGGGAGCATTTTGGCAGCTCCGGGGACGTGTGATCCTGGCTGGGCTGGAGCACCAAGGTCCTGGGCACGTGTGTGCAGGACCTGGCTGCCTGCTTGGTGGCCACCAGCCCTGCTCAGGACAGGGACATACCACATCTTTGGGGCTTCCCATTCCCCAGCTGAGCTCATGCTGGTTTATGGAAACTGGTTTTTCCCAGATTTCAGCAGGTTCTTCCCTTGGGAGAAGCAATTCCTGATATTTTCGTGGATATCCCCAGCAGTGGGGAGATCTTAGGGTCTGGTTCCAGCAGCCAGCAGCAGGCACTCAGGGTTGGCGCTCTGGTGGGAATCCCAAGGTGGATATTTGCCCAGGGAGGGATCAAGCCTTGCTGGCAGCTCTCGGACACATGTGCTTTCCTGGGATCGATAGGCTGGAGTAATATATTGCGCCGAGATAACAAATCACTTAGCTTATTGGGTCTTAATTAAGCCTCTTTTATCTCCATGACAGCCACACACCTGGGCTATGGCCCAGGCAAACCGTGGCCGCGGCCGAGCCGTGGGGACGCCGCGCCGGAGCCGGGGGATTGATGAGGCTCTGCTGGGCGGAATTACCTCATTGTGTTCGCAGCGCTCGGGGCCATCGATCTCCCGGCTCCCCCGACCCTCCAGCCCAGCGCCCAGGGCTCTGCCTGCCCTCCTTCCCCGTGCCTTGTGGGCAGGGCACGGGGATGGGGCAGGGGATACCCCCCCCAGTGGGGTTGGGCTGGGTGCAGGTAGGTGAGCCGGGGGAGAGCTGCCCCGTTTGGCCTCCCGGGTAATAGATACAGTTGTTATAGTCCCTGACAGCGCGAAATGAAGACCTACATCACCATAATGTATTGTCAGCCTGCGAGCACACTGCGGCCCCCGAGATGAATGAATGCAATATCTCCGTGTGCGAGGGGGAAGGAAGGCAAGGGGGCTTTGCTGCCGCCGCCGCCGGCCTCCAGGCAGAGCCGCTGCTTTGTGTGGCTCGGGAAGAAAAGGCATTTTTTATTCGTGGCGCGGAGGTTGAGGGTGCCCGATCCCCGCGGAGCCCATGACAGATACGCTCCGTGAAGGGGAGCGCTTAACAAACGGCTGGAATGCTCCTGCGATGAGTTCATCCAGCAATGAAGTAATCTTGCCCCCACGTTGCTGCCAGCTGAGGCAGCAGGGCAATTTGCTGCTCTGGGGCTACGCACATCAGCGCCGATTTCGGCTCATGTAACCCACGGATGGAGGGGAACCATCCAAATCTGAGAGGCCCATCCGACTGGGAAACGTGTGTACACGGCACCAGGAATCTAAGGCACGTATTGCATTTAGTTATTTGAAAGTAGGGCAGGTTTTACTCTGAAGTGTGACTGCTGCTGCACTGACTTGGAGTGAAATAATGAGAGCTGGGAGTTGCGAGCGACTTACATCTGAGCAGCCAGGTCCTGCAGGACCCTCTCTTTCTGTAGCATCACCCTTAGGTGGATTCTTAAATCCTTTTCCATCTTGGACTCATCCTGCCTGGCAGGCACGGCATAGCAGAAAGCAGCCCTTCCTCTCTGCTTCACACCCTGGCACCTGGGGCAGGCTTGGCAGCAGCATTTCTGACACCAAAACCAGTTGGAAATGACACAGATATTCCCAAGTCCAGGTCACAGCGTGGTCAGAGGTTGATTTTGTGACCACGGGCAAAAATTGCTTATGATTTCTCCCTTTCCCAGCACGTGATCTGTCACTGAAACAGGCTCCCCAGGGAAGTGGTCACAGCACCAAGCCTGTCAGAGCTCAGAAAGCATCTAGATGATGCTCTGAGTCATATGGTTCAGTCCTGCAAGGAGCAAGCAGTTGGACTTGATGATCCTTATGAGTCCCTACCAACTTGAGATACTCTGTGAAATAGCACTGCACATATCCAGCCTCCCTTAATGGTTTTTGACACTTGCAAGAGGTGCAGAGTGGGGAGTGTGCTCTGACAGGGCAGATATTGCATGTTTGCAAATAGTCGTTTGAAGCAAGAAAATAAGGGTCTGTGCTGGAAAACAAGAAGCCCATAATTCATCTGAGTGTTAAACAAAGTCCAAAGTACTCACATTACACAAAATCCAACCGAAGGGCAACACCCTTCTACTGTTCCTGAGTTTTCATGGCTATTTACAGGTTTTTGGATAAACACAAGAAAGTTGATCTAGGAATGGCCAAATCCCATAAGCTGTCAGTAAAACCCTCCCCTGCAGGCTGATTCAGCTGGGACACATGATGCTGTTAAAGCCATTCACAACGGGGCTTCCCCATGATGGACCCCTTCTGGGGTCTCCTTCTGGATTGGTCCTGATCCTCGGCATCAGGGAGGACAGATTCCAACCCGTGCTGTGGGATGTTTGTTTTTGTGCTCTGCTCAGGTTTTGGTTTCCCCTTCCCCAAACCATTGGCAGAGCCCTGGTCTGTAAGAGCTGCTTTGTTGGGTGGTGGGGTGGTGGGGTGTGATGGGCAGGGGCTCAGGAAGGGATCAGACCAGGCCAACCAGGTCAAAACAACGGGATTAGCCATTGATGCCCAAAATGATGGCGATTGCACCAGGAGGTGCAAACCCTTCACGTCATGGCACAGGTGCCTGCTACCTCTTCACATAAACATTTTCCAGCCTCATATCATTAATGAGTGAGCAATACCTTTTGTTGTTGCTTTAGGCATGTGGCCACCTCATGATTTTTGGCATCTCCCTCTCCTTGCTGCCAAACTCCCCGGCTCTCCCCAGGCACGAGCAGCTGCCAGAGGGCCACAGCTCTGCTTTTTTTTTCTTGGCTGTGATTGTTGCTCTGAGGTTTTTCCCCTGAAAGGTTAGGCCAGCCCTCGCTCTGGTGCTCAGAGCCCGTCTCCATCGCTGATATATGATGCCCTTGTAATCTCCAGTGACATAAATTTTGCTCCTGTTTGTCTCCCCGTGTCATATCCTTCTTGTGCCGTGTCTGTTATTGTGTCTCGCCTCGTGGTTGTGTTTCAGCATTTTCCGTTGTTTGTCTTCTTCACCTGAGGATGTCCATTATGGGATGTAACAGCTTTAATAGCTTACAAATGGGAGACTGGAGTTTTTATGCTCCGGGGAGCACCGCTCGTGGCAGCCACCGACCAGGAGTGGCATTTGCCAGTACTTCGTACCTAAACTGGTGTCCTCCATCCCAACTTTGTTTTAAGACCAGGGACAAATAGCTTGTGCAAAGCTGTCAGTCCTTGCTAGAGGTCAGGTTTGTCCCTGCTGGGATTTGAAGGTGGAAGCTGGGACAGAGTGGTGTGTCTGGGAGCAAAACGGTGGCTCCTCTCCGCTTCCAGTACCAGTGTTGGGTTTGTTCTTGTGCTGATCAGCCTTGAGATGTCCAGCTTCACCACTCTCTTCCCAAAATACTTCCCAGTGCCTGGTGGCACTCAGAGCCAAGGCTTGGCTTCTGGAAGCAACTGTTTGACTTTCCCTCATCAGCACATCTCCCAGAGCAGCGAGCACTGCAACCAGGATCTAATTAAGCTGGCTAATCTGAAGGAGGTACTACATCTCCATGGAAAACTGCTTCAGTTTGGCTTCTCTGAATAATAAACAAAGCACTTGGGCAGATGATAGGGCATTTAAGTGTTTACTCTTCAGAGCATTAAGTGCTAAATTTGTTTTTAGCTCCCTTATGAAAAGCCCTTGCAGAGTAAAAGCACACAAGGGTCTCAGTCATCCCTCACAGTTCTCCTCCACGCCTGCTGTGTCCAGGAGAGCCCGGCTTTGCAGCTGCCCCGGGGGGGACAGCCAGGAGCACCGACCATCAGGATCACAAGGAACCACTGAGGTTTAATCTGCTGGCAAGGAGCAGGGGATAAACCAGAGCCAAGCCCCAGATCCATCCGTGGGGATGCTGTGCATGGAGCCAGCCCAGGCAGGGGGCTGTCTTCAGTTAGTCCAAACTATCATGGGCACCCTCTTCTCTTTTGAATCTATTCCATCAATCACTTAATGTAATAAATTCCCTAAATGGAAAAGATAGAGACAAAAACCTCCAAGTGAGCCAGAGCACAGAGCTCATTTCTCCTACTTCCTCCTCCTTACTGTGACATGGCTGTTTTGGCAGCTCAGGCTTGGGATGCAGGACCTGGGCAGCATTTGGCCAGGAGAACGTGGAAAAGGAGATAAAAGGGGCGCTGGGATGGCTGTTTGCAGCCTCAGGAGTACAGAGGTTGTCTCACCCCACATGGGGCTGCAGTGGGCTGTACTGCTCACATCTGGCCACCCCTGCCAGCACGGCCCAAAGACCACGCAGGGAGGCCTTCAGGGCCGGACTCGCTGCTGGAGCTATAGAAACTGAGCACAAAACCAACAAAACAACTTTCCATTTCTAAAGCTTGAAGGGGTTTGCACCCTGCCACGCCAGGACAAAGGGAGAATTAGCAGCCAGCAAAGAGAAAAACAACACAAAGCCACATCACAGTGTCAAGAAGCCAAAAAGCCTTTTTCCTCCTCGATGCCCTGGTACAGCTCAAGTGACTCTTGTTCTGGATGCGGAGCCGATGCGGTTCAGCTCTGCAGCACTTTGCATTCATCTGCCTGTGCCTGAGCTGAGCTCTCCACACTGCTGCTTCAGCTGTGAATTTTTAAACCAATTTTGACACATCAAAACCGATGCAGAATGACTCAGAAGTTTTCAGACAGAGCTTTCTCCTTGCAGCAGGGGAAGGAGGGGGCGCGCGCATATTTAGCAGCAGCCGCCTCCTTTAAACTGACCTTTTTTTTTCAAGAAGGAATATTATGGTTCAGGCAAATTTGGGATGTGTCTGAACATGCTTCCCGTCCACATCATGGATTCAATTACAACGCAACACTTTGCAGATTTCTGTTAAATTTTAACTCGTTTCACATGGGTTGGGTGAACTTTGCCTGACATTTGGAAGCAGGCAACTTGTGTCATCAGGTTACACTCACACTTATCTCTGCAAACATATCCTTGTACCCAGCCCTGCACCAGCAGAGCTGCCTCTGCCGTGGATGGCATTAATTGGACCTGAAATGTGCTTTCCTCTGGCATTTGGCTCCTGCCTGCTCGTGGGGGATGAGTGTCACCCTGTCCCCTCTCCAGTGACCGTGTGCATGGGCATGGGATGGACAATGACTGAGCATGGGCATGATGGGGACAGGGCCAGTAGATGGAGGAGGGACAATGAGTTATGGGTCTGTGGTCTTGATGGAAGTTTTTGGTGAACAACAAGGCTGGTGCCACGAGAAGAGAAGGACTTTGAGATGATCCTATTCCACCCCAAGCCTCCAAATTGCAAGGATGCACCTATGGCAAAGGCAGGGGTGCTGCCAGTTTCCCCAAAACACATCTCCTGAGAATCCCACAGGTCTATGGCAGTAGGGATGGAGAAGGGCCTCTCTCCTGTCCCCAAAGCCAGGCAGGGGGGAGGGTGGTTGGGTGACTCTTGCAGGACCAACCTGGCCATGCCCTGCCCTCCTCCATCACATTGAGCCATGGAAGCCCAATGCCGAACATCTCCTTTAAGCAGTAGGTCTTCGAGATGGCTAAAAAGTCAGGTCTGATCAAAGCCTGGCTGCTCTCCTGGTGCCAGGCGTCAGCAGGGGGAAGGGGGAAATATTAAAATCCCAAGATCAGTCAGTTGCTGGTTCTTACTTCAGCTGCACGAAGTGACCGGTTCTGCTGATCAAAGGCCTCGCCTCTGTTGTTTTAAAGGTGACATTAACATTTAAGGAGCTTTTGAAAGCCCTGGCTTGCAATAAAAAGCCAGACACCCAGTCACGGAGCAACTCAAATGCAAGTTTAATGATAATGAAACAGCCTTTTGTTCTTAAGCTCAAAGAAGAACCACAAACTTATTTATGGTGTTTATAATAAGGACTGTGAAGCCTTTTACACATAATCCAGCAAACCAATACCTGCAAGTGGAGTTACCCAAAGATCCCCAGAGTGTGCAGAGAGGCTTTTGAGCTTCTCCTTGGCTTGGAGGCACAACTGCCATGCTTCCTTCCGATGATGCCAAGCTTCAATCAGCACCATGGGGATGCCTCTGCCAGTTGTGAGGCTCCCCTGAGCTGTGCCACTGGCCTGGGGCTCGTGAGTGTGTCCTCAGTCAGGGTGGCACGGCACAAGTTGGCAAGGCATGGCACGGTACAGTTGGCACAGCAAGGCTTGGCATGGCATGGCTCTTCATGAGATGGCATGACTCAGCCTCACATGGCATGGCTCCTCATGGCATGTTTTGGCACAGCACAGCACAGCCCTGCAGCTCATCCCGTTCAGGACACGTCCCCACTGCACCAGAACAATCTTGGTGTCCATTAGAAGCAAACCTCTGTTTACTTCACCTGAAATCACCACTTTTCATCCTTCTTCCCTCTCTGCAGCTCCGTGCTGCTGCCTGCACCCACCCAAACTCCCTCTGGGCTCATCCCTGCTGCAGAGCAGACCTGGGTGGCCAGGGCTGCTGGTCCCCTCTGCTCTTGGAGCCGGATCTCTGGAGAACCAGGCACATTTAGCAGCATGGAGCAGGAAGCCATGCACGGAGTGCTGGGGGCTCTGTGCTCACAGCCACCAGCCTTCTCCCGGCACTTGAGTTATAAATAGCCTGGAAACGGGATCCGGGTGGAGGAGCCACGGCCGGGTAAGAAAATCCTCCTCTCCCCACACTGGTTCTGGCTGTTTTGTCTCTCACTGTGAAGCTCTTTGCTTTATGGCTCCCAGCCCTGCACCAGCTCCTGTGCTTTACCTTGCAGCTCCAACATGGGCAATGGCAGGCACCTTCTTTATCACATGCCATTGGAAATATCAAGCCAATTCCCTCATCCTGCTGAGTCCTGGAGAGCCTCTGCTCTACTGTACAGACATGTTTTTATGACAGTGCATTACATCAAAGATCTTTTTTTACGCCTCCTCACCCTCCTAGATGTGGTAAATAGTGCTGGGTCCTGATCACATGCATTCCCTGAGCAGGGGAAGAGCCAGAGAGCCAAGCAGGAGCAGGAAAGGGAGGTTTGTTCATTCAGTTCCTTAAGGGCTCAGGCCTGGCAGATCAGAGGTTCCAGCAGAAGGAAGAGTGGAGGATCAATATCCTGCAGTGCTGCTCCAAACCCCTCCTGCCCACGGCATCATCTAAGCGGGAATTCCCTTCCCTGTCTCTTGTGGTGGTGACCCGGGATTATTTATTTCTGTTTTCCAGAGGGATGAGAAGGCATCTCACTCCAAGATGCTCCCTGAGCTGGGATGTTCCCCAAGCCAGGATGCTCTCAGAGCCAGGATACTCTCAGTGTGGTGGTCATTGTCTCAGAGCCCAAGCTGGGAGTGAGGATCTCCCCTTTGATTTCTGAGGCCATGGATATCCAAATAAATTAGCAATGGGAATGTGCGGGGGTGGGGGAGGCAGGCGAGGGAAAGCTGGCGGGCTGGAAGTGACCCAGACCCAGGGAACAGATGCAACTCATAACGTTAATGAGGGTTTTTTCCCCTCCCCAAAGGCACTGCACTCTTGAGAATGGGGGGCTTTCTATCCCATGGCAACACCAAGCGGGGAAAAAATGGGCCTGGCTTTTATTTCATTTTTTTGTCCTTTACAGGAATCGCAGGCAAACAAAAGCCCTGAACAGATTTATCATTTTTCTTTCTCCCCCACCCCCTCCTTTTCTTTCCTTTTATATTTTTTTAAAATAGGGTTAGAACAAGATGGATGGTTCCCCAGGCCCAGGGAATGAGCAGATCGAGGCAACCCTGTCGTCTCTGGCATCCCATTAAGCCAAGCTCTGGGAGGAGGCCGCCGTAGGACTTATTAAATTTGCCCCGGCCCAGACCCCAAACGCCATCCCCAGCGTGGGGCTGCCCTGGCTCAGCCACCTGAGTCCCACCTCACCGTCCACCTCCAGCACCTCTCCTGCATCCCCCCTCACCCAGAGCCCCAACCTGGCCCAGCTCTCACCCCCCCACGCCAGCCCTTGAAACGGCTCCATCCGTTCTTGTCAGCCGGGGCCGATTCGTCACCGCCGGGGTGACAAGTGGTTGTATGGCTCTGTCAGCCCCTCGCCAGCGTGGCCTGGGCCCCCCGTGGCAAAGCCAAGGGTCCCCCCAGGGAGGGGGCTGGGGGCAGCAGAGGGGGGCATGGCCAGCCCCCGACCTACCCCTGACCCGGGGGCTCCCGCGGCTGGAGAAACCACAGCGACGGAGGGGCAGCACAAAGAGGGGAAAAAGGAGAAATAAGGGGATAGAAAGATAGCCTGAGCCCTACACCGGGGGGGCACAGGGCAGGGAGGATGCTCCCCGTCCCCGCCGCCCGCCAGCGCCGCGTTGGCACGGCTATTTCCACTTTAATACTTAACAAGGATTTAAAACCCTCCTGTAGTCGGAGTTTGTTCTCAGCGATAAATTTTGAATAGCTTATAAATTATGGACACAACGCGGCGTCTCTGTCTGGGAGGGAAGGGCCGGGCCCAGATTGCTGTTACGGGGTGTAAAGCCGGCGTGGCATTGCTGGCAGTGAGCGCGGCGGGCCGGCATTCCCGGGAGCCGGATCCAGCCCGCCGTGCCTGGATATAACATTACCGTGACGGTGGGATCGCATTGCGCAGCAAAGCACGGTCACGTCTGCTTCACACCTCCCGATAATAATCGCCCAGGATGCAGAAATCACGGGGCAGAGCTACGGGTGAACACACCACCTCTCTCTCGCCACATATGCGTGTGTGTATATATAGACTGGGAGATATATGGATATATGGATATATATAGCCACCGGCACAGGCACGGAGAACACGCTCACGCTCAGGGTGGAGGGGTCAGATTGCCCATCTCCCGTTGGCAGCCAGCCCCCCCATGCCCCAGCTCCAAACCCAACGTGTCCTTGCCGTAAGACTCCAGCACCCCGCAGGGGACTGCAAACTCCAGCTCGGCTAAAATCCCCCCCCAAACCAGAAGCTCGGGATCACACAGAAATCCCTCTTGGCTCTCTGGGGCCTGAGGGGATCCCCACTGAGGAAAATCCTGGCTGGGAGAGACGGTTTCATCCGCCCGGTGAGGAAAATAGCATTTCTGAAAGCCAAAGGGGACTATGCAATGGGTATTTCCCACTTTTTCCCTGGCACACCGTAGCAAGTCAGTAATTAGGTTACAGCATGGCTCCAGCTTTATTCCAATGCTCCAATGTCCAATAAACGTGTACGATGTTCATATGTGTGCCTGTAGTATATAAAGACTGCAGGAAAAGGGCCAGTTTTCACTACATTAATTCATAAAGCAGGTCAGGCTGGTCTGGCCCTTTACCTCACTTGTTATTTCTATTTATTAGTAATATTGATGTTTCAACCAGGGATCAGGACCCTATCGAGCCAGCTTTAATATCAGGAAAGATTTAGCAGGAGAGAGCTCTGTAGCAAAGCAACAACCCCAACACTGAGCTCCTACATGGTGCAGCTCACAAACATACTATTATTTGTAATAATGTATTATTTGTAATAATGTTTTATTTTGCATTTTGGTTCCGCAGCAAACCCGGCATCTCCAATTACCCTGGTTTGGCCACGTCAGACTCCAGCTGCACACTCATCAGGTTATTAAAAACTGGACAGGACTGAAAATTAAAGAGGTTCAAATGTTCCTGTTGTGGAGCCCTGGTGATAACGGGGCAGGTGCCCATGGATGCAATGAGGGGCTCCGAGCTCTGCCAATTGCCCTGGGGGGGGGTTGGCAGGGCAGGGGCAGGGGCAGGGACCAGAGCAGCCCCTTGCCCATGAGGGGCTGGCTGTGCATGCAGATGGGTTTTCCCACCTTTCTCCCCATTTTTTCTGCTGGCTTCTGCCATCTCCCTGCTGATGCTGTAGCACTTGATGGAGAAAATCGAGCACTAACAAAATGCTGGATAAAACTGAGAAGTGGGTGCAAAACCAGGGATTATTTGGGAGTGCAATGTAGCCTGGAGCAGCAGGACTGTGCTTGCCTCCCATTGAAGGCTGGACATCTGCCAGTGCTGGAGGATGAATCCCTGCCCTGGAGCAGGGCATGTGGTACCCTGGGACTGGAACCCATGGGACTGCTGCCCCCAGGACTGGTACCCTCGGGGCTGGCACCCTGTTGAGTCTTGCTTTCCATGCAGGGAAGGTTATTTAGGCTGTATTAGGGAATGATCACATCCTCTGAATGCCAAAAGTAAGTTTTTAGGCCCAGCCCACTCAGGAGCGATACAAAGCCCAGAACCACCTCTAACCCAGCTTCAAACTCATTGCCTGCTGAGACACTGAGCATGAGCCAGTCCTCAACCTCGAGTGAGCCACTTAAAGCCAAGATATACTTAACCAGGGTTCATCTGGCAAAAAAACCCTGGAGCCATTGATCCTTGAGGAAAAGCAGTCACGGGAAATAAAACTGTCCTGGTCATTGCCTACCATTCCCTATCACTGCTGAAAATCCTCAGTGGCAGGAGTGAGGACAGGCCAGTCGCTCCTGCCTCGAGCAGATCTCCCATGGCTGATGCTGAGCTGGGTCCTGTAAGTGGAGGATTCCTGTTCCACCAGGCAGCAGGACCCTCTATGCACAGAACTACCTTTGGGAGGTGTTTTTGGAATTTCTTTAGGATGATATTTCCTAGAGCATGGTGGACCACAAATTGTGTTTCTGTTACGTGCTCAACATCAGGATCGAAAACTGCTTGGAGCAACATCAAACCCAGGTGTTCCCAAGGAGCCAAGGGAACATGTTACCTGCATCCCTCATCCATGGCCACGACATTTCATTCCCAGGCTGTGCCAAACACACTGAGGCTGAGCCTGAGCTTGGATTTATCGTGTTTGTGGAGCAGACCCCTGCGGGTCCCCTGGGAACCGGGGTCAGCACTGGGGGCTGGAAGAGGAAACCAATACATTTCAAAATATTTCAGGAAAAGACTCTTGGAATTCCAACCTTGCTTGCTAAGCAAGACCTCAGGGGTCGGATCCAGCTCCCAGTGATGCTGCCACAAAAGCCGAGTGACTGTGGGGGAATCAGCCAAGGTCACTTCAGGCTGGGAAGTGACGTCCGATTTCCCATCGCGTAAATGGCAGCAGGATCTTCCCCCTCCTCCAAAGCTTCTCCTCATCCCCCCCTCTGCCATCTCTTTCGAAATGTTTATGTTGGATTGTCCCACGATTTACACTGGAAATCCGTGCGAGGCGTCTCTCTTGCCGAAACGTGCAGTGTCAGCAGCTGGCAATCTGAATCCCGGGACACATCCTGGAAATCACAGTGCTGGGAGAGGGAGGCACCAGAGCAGCGGAGGGGCCAGGCATCCCTCTTCCAAAGCAAGTTGTGGTACCTTTGGAGGTGTTAAAGGAAAGGGGCTGTACAGGCAGGATGAGAGGAGGCATGGGGTGAGCTGGACCTGCTCACTGGACGTCACGTGGGCTCTGCAACCACAACCCCCCGTGTCTGCACCTCTTGGTGTGCAACAGAGCCAAGAGGGAATTTTCTGGTGGAGTTTCTTTTTTTGCAGGGAAATTCCAAAGAGCTGAAATTGAAGTTTCAGCAGAGAGGCCCTCATGGACTCTGGAGGAGGAGGAGAGAGGAGATTGCACGGTGCAGTGGTCAGGGCTCGGAGCAGTGAGAGAGAGCCAAGTTCAAGACCTCCTACCTTGGGGACTGTCCCAGTCTGAGTGTGATTTTGGGGTTTCCCACCTTTTCATGACAAATTTTGTGCTTTTTTACCGCCACAGAAGAGGAAAAATATCAGCAGTGCCCCCAGCCTCTCCCTTCATGAGACATGAAGGGTGGCTGGTGCTGCAGAACTGTCCCTGAGCTCAGGTGAGCAGAACTCACCACCACTGTCAAGGGATGAATTACTTACACCCTGTGGCAGTGACGGTGATTTTCCTGGGATAATGCAGGGAAGATTTTGCAAAGGCAGCTCCTTGGCTTGTTTGTGGGAATACAGGAGTGTACTTCGACAGGCTCAGCGGGAAGGAAGCAGGGATGGACCAGAGCCACCCCCAAGATATCCCTCACTGGGCTGAGGGGTACACCAGTATCTGGGGCACCACGGGAAGCAGCCCTGGGGTGTCTCCACAGCCTTTTCCAGGTCCCCTTTGCCGAGCCTGGCAGGGGATGGAGCCTTTCTCCCCCGGCCGTGTGCTATTTACTGCTTGCTCTGCATCCTCGCCGCAGGGCACAGAGACTGCGAGGCCATATGAGACCGTGGCGATGAACATCTAGCCTGACCTACTTACAGCCCGGGCCCTGGGACTTTCTGGAATCCATCCTCTTGGAAACACAACGTATAATTTTAGGGCAGCAGAAATCCGTGCTGGATGGGGATGTTGTCCCAGCCTCCACCGTGTCCGTGACGCCAGAATTGCTGTGACTGCCTCCGAGCACATATCAATGCACAGGCTCCATTAACAACCCTGATTGCCACTGATATGCTCCTCATTATATTTCAGGCCTTACGCATCATTATTTCATTTACAAGATGGTATTTGTTTTCCCTTCCCTTAATTCATGTCCCCCCCCTCAAAACAGAATCTCATTAAAACATTGGTGCTCGTTGCAATTGAGAGCAAATCGCAGCTTAATCCAACCTGCCAGAGAAGCCAATCACCCCGGAAAAATCTCCTTGAAGTCTCCATGCAGGGGCAGGCAGAGGGGGAGAATAATAAAAAGACATCGAATTAGGAGGTGCCGAGGCTTGTTTGAGCCGAGAGGAAGGGACTGTGGATGTTGACAGGATGGTAATGCAAATCCCCTTTGGAGCATCCAAAGAATCAACTTAAATGGATTAATGTGAGGACAGAGAAGAAATTACTTTAGTTGTTTCCCTAATTCGATTCAATTTATTTTTATACAGCATCTCCATACCGAGTCTCTCACAGCTGCGTCACCCAGAAGAGAAATAATACAGAAAGGCTGTTCTGGCAGAAGTACTCCCCAGTACAGGCATGGCAGTGGGAGGAAGGAATATGAGTGCTGGCCCTGAGGATTTGATTTTCCAAATCATCAGGAAATCACATGCCTTTTTTCCCCCCCCTTTTTTGTTCCCCATTTCAATATTACTAATTTCCCCAGGCTTTCCTCAAACCATCTCCGTAATGCATGGAGGCTGATTCTAACCTCACACTGCTTTTATAGCACTGTAACTCTGATCTCACACTGGTTTTACACTGGTGCAGTTCCACTTATTTCAACTTAGTAAATTCCTGATTTATGTTCGGGTAAACGACAGCAGAAATAAGCCCATGGTTTCCCCTGGAGCAATGCCTGGCTCTCACCGGGGTGGGGAAGAGGAAGATCAGGTCCCTTGCAATGCAAATGATGTAGAAAACTGTCATTAAATTACACCTGGACTCTTACTTTCAAATATATTTTTGCTTTCTTTTATAAAGTGGACTGCATTGTCAAATTTAGACATGCATGGGAAGACATCAGCCAGAGGGGAGGCCAGGACACAGGGCTCTGATGCTGATGGAGAGGGTGGGTTGCTGTTCCCCCCTGCTTTTTTGGGGAAAATCCACGTGCACCCCCTTCTTGCTCCAGTTTCATCCATTTGTGCACAAACTGCTCCTCTCTTCCTTGATCCCAGGCCTGTCCACCGAGAGAGAGCCGGGTGCTTTGGATTAAACTGAAATGTGTGTGTCCTGTTAGCTTTAAAATATTAAAATGTAATCCTGGGGAATGAAATCCCTTAGGAGAGCAGTGCGAGAGGGCAGCCCCTGCAGCCTCCTACCCCTCGTTAGTGCAGAGCAAGGCAGGCCCTGATCAGAGCACACGTGGGTCCCTCTGCAAAGACCCGCTAACAGAACTCTAATTAATTTATTTTTTAAGGCTACACACAAGGGAGCTGATCAATGCTTCGCCCTGCGGTCTGGTTTGTTTGGAGCACATATCATTTCCTTGATTTATTCTCTGTGAAGTGGAAGGATGTAGCCAGCATCCCAATACCTGCCTCCCAGGCTGCTCCTTCCCCCCTGACACCAGCAGGTGCAGCGTCCTGAGTTAACTCCTGAGCTCTTTAAGCAACACCTGATCCCTGTTAGATGGCTGCCTTTAAAAGCAGCTCCCTGGCTGCAGGAAAGTGATGCTGGATGGACATCAGACATCAGTGCTGGGTGTGATCTGTGCTTCCCCAATCCCCTTACAGATCCTGCTGGGTGAGACCAGGCTGTTGGATCCAAGCACCCTGAGCTGGGCTCCCCCCCCAGGTAAATCTTGTGCTTTCTTGGTTCTGCTAATGGGGGAAAAACAGGGATTGGGGTCATTTATGGCTGTAGCAGTCACTTTTTTTTATTGTGGACTGGGGAGCTTCTCCCCTCTCAGTTGCTCTTGGGACAGAGGTGGGGAGATGAAGGCAAACTGGCACCCAGAAGGGAAGGGACCTTTCCTGCTTTGGTAGTGATGGAAGGATGTTGCCTTTGCTCAGTTGGGAGGCTGATTTTGAGGATGGGGGTCCCTCAGCTCCCACCAGCCTCTGTGCTGTGCTCTGAGGAGCCTTTTGAGGAGGTGTGTGATGGCCATGTAGCAAATACCTTGGGGTCAGTGGTGTCTCTCACAGCTTTCCTGTGTTCTAGCCCAGGTAGGTCCTGGCTGGTGCACGTGGAGGTTCAAAAGTGTCTTTATCTCCATCCATCCTCCCACTGCTGTGCACTGGAGCTGGGAAGCAAGTGATGCTCCTATTCTCCAGCAGCAGCCCTGCTGGGGCAGGCTTTGGGCATGGAAGGGAAAGGAAGAGGATTCAGGTACCCCAACTCCCACTTCTGAGTGCCAGATTTCCCCTTGGGAAGCCTAGTGAGCATAAATCCATGTGACTGTGTTGTTCTTGCAGGGCTGTGCTGATTTATGCTGGTTGAGAACCATTTGCCATTGCCCAGCCTGATGGATAAACACCTCACCTTCACACCCAGCGTGGCACCACTCCCCTGAGTCCCTCTTGAGCTGCTCCTTGCCCTCCTGCTCGGGGTAGTCAGAGGAAGACCAGCACGATGCTTCCAGCACACACAGGCTTTGCAGAGACCCCTTGCCCTCCCCAGCCTCCCAGACAGCCCCAGGGGGATGAGATGCCACAACCTGACATCAGCAGAGTAAAATATGGCCCTGGCAGTAATCTGATAGAACGTGATGGTAATTTGGGGTGGGGGAAGGAGAGGAGGAGGCATTGAAAAGAAGGAGGCATTGAAAGTACACTTCCTTTCAGTACATTGCTGGGAAGACCATTAGGAAAACCACTAGATTATTTTTCACATTCTTCAGTGCAAAACTACTGCATTTTATGACCACTATCAATAACAGCTATCATATTACTAATGCTACAGTTGCCACATATATAATATTTAAATCACATTTGTGGCTGACAGAGACCTATGGATATTCTCGATCCCAACAGGCTATTACAGTTCATATCATGTCTGTCATATAAATATTATGAATCATTTCCCACTATCTTTATGGGGGCTACATTGACATCATCAAAAAGGCTCTGGGTACTGCCGGATACTGCATATTTATATACACCTTATGTATATGTATGTGAATGGAGGGAGATTTATACAACAATCATCGGTAATAAATGCCTATGATAAAGCATATTATCTTCACACTTCATTTGCAAAGTGTTTTGTATGCAGGGACCAGCAGAAGGCCAGCAGAGAAGCTGTAAGTGACTGAGTCACGTCCTTGAGCCCTGGTGTAAATCAGGTGGTGCCCCTGCCATGAGGCTGAGGAGCAGCCTGGGATGAGGTTCAGCTGATGCCCGGGCACAGACTCGGTTGCTGTGCTGCTGGCTCACCTCAGGTGAGGATTTGGCTCGTGTCCCACTTGCAGGATGGGTGATACTCCACGTGCTTTCCCCCCAAAGAGCTGTAAATCTCGTAGCTCATGTGCTGCATTTCATCTTCCATCCCTTAATGCTTTCTTTGCTGCCTTCCTTGGCAGCCAGGCCCTGGCCTGGGTGATGAGATGAAATGAAGAGATCTCCAGGTGTTATAAAAGGCAGAACTAGACTTTCCATTCGTTTTGCAAAGCAGTTAATTAAACCACTGTCCCTGCAAACCAGGTGAGACATGCTAAACCCAATCCACCAGAAAAGCACAAGAGAGGAAGAAACCTCCCTTAGGATTATTCAAGCTGGATCCAGACAAGAGCCCATGTGCCCAGAGACCTTTTCCCCCAAACCTGTTTTAAGTGCCTGAACATGCTATTAACACTTGTTCCATATGCAGAGACAGCCAAGAACAAATACAACTTCATGGCTTGGAGTCTGGAGGTCTCTAATATGCATTTAATGTCCAGTTCTGAAGTAGCTGAAAGTGCAGCACAGGGCTGCTGCCTGTGCAATGGATTATTTGATCTGAGCAGTCCCCAAAAGAGGGGTGAATGCAGCATCTCTGCCTGTCCTTGGCGTGGGAATGTGGCTCTCCAGCTCCAGCAGATCAAATAAATCACGAGCATCTCACTTCATAAACAAACATCATCAGCCTGTTAAATGCTGCTGGGGAACAAAATGGAGCAGTTTAATCTCCAGCACTGACAGAAATGTCTTGTCCTCTAGTTTTGCTGGTTTGTGTGTGCAGTGCCTCCCCAAGGAATAAGGCCACCCCACCCCCAGCAGCTGGTTTGGTTTTCAAGGAAGGTTTGGATGTGTCTGATGGATGCTGAGAGTCCTGGCAAGACTCTGCTTCCAGACTCAAGGATCTCTGACCTGTCCCCCAAAGTCCTGCTGTCTCTCTCCCACTCTTCCTTCTGGCAGGAAGAAAAGCAACATGTGAACTCCTCTCTCCCTGGAGAACATGAGGTAAGTCCTGTCCCAAAGACCAGCAGACCAGATACCCCAGGTAGAAAGTTGCACAGTGGATGGACCTTTCATCAGCCTGGAAGTCTCCTGGGGCCGACAGGTCCTGGTCCTGCAGCATCCAAAGAGTTCAAGGACAAGCCTAGGAAAGTCCTACAAAATGTGCATGAGTGGAAGGTTTCTTTGCTTGGCTGGATTTGGTTTTCAGCTCTCCTGTGCAACCAGATCACTGGAATCCCACACTGCCTGTTTGAGGTGGGACTCTGTGGCCATGAGCCCCAGGCCAGTGGCCACAGCCACCCTGCATCACAGCACCACTGTCCACCCATCACAGCTTTGCCCTCGTTGTGCAGGGGGAGATGAGGCCCAGATAAGACATGAGCTTCTTTCTCACTCAGGTTTTGTATTTATTCATTCTTTTACCTGCCCAAAATGTAGCCAGGGAGAAAAACAGATTTTTCTCTAACTGTGCAGGAGGGCATAAAAGAGTAGGGGAAGGCCAGCAGGTTTTACTTTTGTGTCCCATCAGATAATTCTGGGTTATGCACAAGATAAACTGGAATCACTTAGAAAAAAAATAACAAAAGCTGGGATTTCCAAATCCAGTTTCTGGGCCCAAGTGGCTGGTTCTGAATGCAGTCTCAGATCTCAGCTCCCAAAACATCTCAGTGCCTGCTTCCTGCTGAGGCCCCACACACACCTGGATCCCTTTGCCCCAAAGGTCTGGAGCACATGTGATGGCAATGGAATGGGAGTGTGGAGATGGAAGGAGAATTGCCCAATTGACTCTAAGATGTGATGAACACAATGTATCTGTCAAAGTCAGATAAAATTGATGGGACTGAAAGCTCCTCAGACAAGGACAGGCACACCCCAAATTATCCCATTGTATCAGCCGGCCTTCCTTGAGATCCCAGGCTAAAGGGTATTTGCAACACCCAAGGGTGGAGAGAACAAGAGCCAAGTTTCCCAAGCCAGCTCTCCCAGACAGTGCAGGACCTTCCAGCACCCCTGTATCAAGCAGATGTACAAGCCAACGACCTGCCAAAATTATCTTAACGTGCCCCCCATCACCCCCATGACAATTGAAGTCCCCAGCTGGGAAGTGCAAGGCTGAAGGTGGGCACAGCATTAGGCAGCTTATTAAATTAATAGCGCATTAAAGAGCTCAAGGGAGGTGGATGGGAGGGGAAAGGGAAAGAGAAGGTTTGTAACATCACAGAAATATCCTGGCTTACCTTCTGGCATCTTCAAGAGACTGGAAATGTGGGACTGTATCCAGCTGCCTTCTCTGGGGCAAAATTCCTTTGGCTTCTGTGGGAGGTTTTACCCAAATAAGGACTGCAGGATCAGACCTGTTATTGTCACTGCAATTAACATTTAGATCCACATCTAACACGAACTGTTACAGGCTGGTTAGGGAGAAATTTAATTTGCTCTAAACAGCTTGATGGGAGAGGAGCGTGAAATGTCCTGGTTATGGTAATTTCATGTGTTGGAGTCTACAAAGGTGGATTTTCAGCCCTGGCTGTAATAACCCTGATATCTGCTGCAGCCATCGAGCTGAGTGTGCTTTGGGATGCTGGGTTTGGGGCCAGATCTGCACCCGGGTTTGGTGGTGGACACGCTCATGGCCTTAAAGGCCTTGGGCTGTTCCGACACCCACGACTCGAGCGCAGGGGTGGGACAGGCAGGTGAGGGCCCAACTCTGCCCCCAGGTGTGTTTTCCCTTATCAGACACACGAGCTTTAGTTGTGTATCAGGAAACTGGTTTCTACCTTTGTGCTGTCAGAGTTCATACACAGGTACCCACGAGATCTACGATTTTTGCCCCACAGACCCACTCTTAGAGACTTTGAACCTGCTCTTTCTAACAGCCCACGACTTTCTTTTATATCCTTACGTATTTCCTTTCTTTCCCTCCTCCCCCAGGAGTTAATGTAACTCAGCCTTAAAAACTGACTTGGAGATGAAACTTGGCATTTAAGGTCCCAGCCCGGGAGCAAATGAAGTTACCAGTTATAAACACACACCAAAATCTGTTTGGACATGCTGAAATTACAGGAGCAGAGGATAAAAAGGATCCAAGATGTTTTATTTTGTTTTAACTTCTGCAGCTCCGCCTGAGTGTCAGTTTGCAGCCGCTTTCCTGACGTGAGATGGGTTCTTTTGGTATTTTTATTCTTCTGGCTGGAATTAAAGCTTGATGGATTGCAACGCACCTGGCTGTGCCAGGGAAGAGGCATCAGGATCCTGGGGGGTTGCCAGCTGTGTACCCCTCATCCAACCATCTGCACACGGGTCTGCCCCAGAGGAAGGGCAGGGTCTGCCCCTGGCAGAGGCTCACAGAAGAGCTGTAGGAGAAATCCAGGTGTTAGGGCCTTTCCAGAGCCTCTCCTGTGTGGCTTTTGATACTCCAGTGACAGGTAGGAGATAGAGCGATAAGAGCACGCAGGTGATAGACAGGGATATGGCGATGGAAGATAAGAGGCTTCACTTTTATAGGAGGAGGTGATAGATTGCTAATATTTATGGCACGAGAGACGCTCTGCCAATTAAAGAATAAATCAGGGCAGATAAGGCCGGATCCGCCACACAGGGAGGTGATGGCTGGTGGTGGCATCACACCAGTGTCTGGGACGTGATGGGTGCCCTGACTCTGCCAGCTACCCCTGATTTCCCCCAACCCCTCTCGCTGCAGGAGGGCTGTGCTCTGCACTGGGAGCTACCTGTGCCAGCAGAACCCCCCAGCAGCTGCCCCTGGTGTCATTCCAGCCTCCCTGAGTGACTGTGTTGCTCCTCACCGTGCGTGAGCAGCTGCAGCGTGGACCCAGCCTGCTTGTTATGCATGTTACAGCCACGGCGAGTGAGGGTCGATACGATGTTTAATATGCTTCGTGCATAGTGGAGTCGCTTTGGTCCATCAAGTCACTAATACACATTCTTACAGGGCTGAGTATCATTTATTAAACCTGGAGGCCTGCCGGGGAGGGGGGGCCAGGGCTCTGGGAGGCAGCCAGTGGTGCTGCTGGGGTGGTACCCGCAGCGCTGAGGAGGTGAGAGTTTGCAGACGAACCGCACACGCACAGAGAGTTATTTGTTGTGCCTCGTTTATGGGAAATGAAATAAATCGTGCTTTGAGCGCTGGCCGCCGTGTGACACACCCCGGGGACGGGGGACAGGGCTGAGGGGCTCGCTGGGCTGGGGACAGCTGAGATAGCTCAGTATCACTCGAGAAGACCCCTCTTCTCCCCCTTCCCAAGGCTGCCACTACAGCACTACACCCCCCCTTTTTTTCCTCTCTTTTTTCCTCTTTCTCCCTCTCTTTTCCCTTCTATTTTTCCCTCTCCTTCTTCCCCCTTTACCCCTTTTTCCTTTACCTCCTTTTTTCTTTTTTCCTCCTTTTTTTCTTTTTTTCCTTTTTCCTCCTCTCTTCCCCCCCTTTTTCTCTTTTCTCTTTTCTTTTTTCCTCTCCTTTTTTTCTCTCCTTCCCCCCCCTCTCTTTTTCCCTCCTCTATTTTCCTCTCCTTTTCCCCTCTTCTTCTTTCCTCTCCTCCCTTTGCTCTCCTCTTTTCCCTTCCTTTCCCCCTCTCTTTTTCTCATCTCCTTTTCCCCCTCTCCTTTTTTCCCCCCGTCTTTCCCCTTATTTTCCCTTCCTCTCCCTTCTTTTTTATTATTTTTCTCCCCCTTTCCTCATCACTTTAAGGCAAAAAAAAAAAAAGGCAGCAAAAAAAAAAAAAAAGGGGGGAAAAAAACAAAAAAAAAAGCGGAAAAAAAAAAGGGGAAAAAAAAAAAGCCAACCAGCCCACCCCACAACCAACCCGGCTGTCTCCGCTCCCCGCGGGCCGGCGGGGCCGGGCGCGGGGCGGCGCTGCTCGGCTCGGCTCGGCTCGGCTCGGGCGGGCGCTGCGGGGCGGGCGCGGCGCTCCCGCTCCCCCCTGCGCGGGCCCCGGCGCGGAGCCGATCGCGCCCGGCGGAGCCCGAGCGAGCGGAGTTACATTGTTGGAGTTTGCCACAACTCCGCGGCCTCCGCCGGTGCGGGGCCGCTGCGGGGCTGCAGCTTCCCCGCCGCCGCCGCCTCCTCCTCCTCCTCCTCCTCCTCCTCCCCACCGTGGGTGTTTTTTTTTTTTCCCCCCCCCCCCCCTCCCCCCCGCTCTGATTTCCCTCCCCTCCGCCCGCCCTGCCTGTGTGTTTTCGCCGCCGCGCTCGCCGAGCCCCTTGGCATGAGTTAAGCACCAGCCATGGACACCAAACACTTCCTGCCGCTGGGTGAGTTCTGTTCCGAGAGATTCTCCCTTCCTACCGCGGGGGGTGTGCGTGTTGGGGACGGGGGGGGAAGGTGTTTAAATACGATAAAATCAGCTCCTGACCTGCCTCCCCCCACCCCGTTCTCCGCTGCCCCTTCCCGCGGCGCGCACCGGGGGGCGGCGGGCGGGGGATGCGCTCGCCCCTTCCCCGGGGGAGCGAGTGCGGGGCGGGCGGGCCCCGGCCCCGGCTCCAGCCCCTTCACCCCGGCCCCGCGTTCGAGTTGGTATTTTTGTTTTGTTTTGGTGGTTTGTTGTTTTTTTTTTCCCCTCGCGGCGCAGCCCTGGGGGGGGGACGGCGGGCCCCGGGCGGGGGAGCTGGGCCGGACCGAGCCCCGCTGAGCCCCTGCCCGGGCAGCGGCCGCGGCCCCAGCGCCGCTTTCCAACGGGGCAGCGGCAGGGAAAGGCTGGCCGGGAGAGCCCCCTCCCCGCCCGGGGCCGGCTCTGCGCGGGGCTGGGGCAGTGCGCAGCCTTTTGCTTCCCCCTCTCGCCTTCCCTCTCGGTTTATTTTTCTCTTTAATTTTTTTTTTTTACTTTTCTCCTTTTTATTTTGTCCCCCCCTCCCTCCCCTCCCTTTTCTCCCTCTCTCCCCGCGGCATCCGGGGCGCGCAGCCGGGCAAGGGGGAGGCAGCGCCCGCGGGGACCCCGCACCGGCCCCTCCGCTCGCATCGCCCCTCGCTGCCGGCGCCCAAACCCGCCGCGATTGGGACCCTTCTGCCTTTTTTTTTTTTTTTTTTTTAATGCCTCCCCGCCTTCCTTTTAGTTACATTTTAAAACCGATTTCCAGCTGGAGTTTGCCATCGTTTCGGTGACTGAGTCAAGTCCTGGCTTGTAAGGGCGAAATGCCTCCTGCGTCTCGCTTCCAGGAGAAGTGATATTGCAGAGCTCAGTGCTCGGGGTGGGGGGAAGAAAAGTTTGAGCGAAGTCGCCTGGCGCCAAGTCCAGGCGAGGGGGAAGAGGGACGAATCCTGCCATCCCTGTCCCTGCTCAGCACGGTGGCTCCCAGCCTCCGGCCGAGCGAGACACAAGCAAGACCATCCTTCTGCCTTCTCTGGGCTTTAAATCTGTGCTCAGCCTCTCTAGTCTATGGTGGTGCGTTTTGTTTGTTTGTTTGTTTGTTTGTTTTCAATGTGTTATTTGGTTTTGTTTAAGAATTGCAATTTCAGTTGTTCTTTTCTAAGAGCAGAATAAATATAAACACCAGCACAAGATCTCCAGCAGGCCCGGCCCCCAGGAGGGTTTCCAGGGCTGCGGTGGTCTGGGGGCTTTAGCAGGGAGACCCTTGGCCCTGTGGGGTGTCAGGGCTTCGTCTGGCATCTTTGTGCCCCCAAAATCACAGTTTCACAGTGCTCCTCATTGACTTGGCTGGGAGGTGGGAGATGCTGCTGGGTTGACTCACCCAGAGTTGCTGCTCGGGCCAAAAGCATCTCACCCGTAGTGGGTCCTGATTCCAAATCAAACTGGATCCAATGCAGGTGTTGGGGCTCATCACTAACACCCACCCCAGCAGAAGATGCCTCTCTTGCCACACTGAAGGGGGTGGCTGTTTGGGGGATTCACTTTCCTTTGAAGCTGTTGTGGAAGATGGTCCAAACCTCTGTTGATCCAGGCAGGATCAGGCCCCTGTGTGTGTGTACCCACATTTTCTGTCAGTCCTGAGCCCTCCTGTTATGCTGTAGGTGCTAAATAATATGTTGTGTTATTAGTCAGGTTGGCTTTGAGGGGGAAGGTGGGGAGCATGTGTCACTGCTGGCTCAGGTGAGGGTTTTCATGCTGGTGCAGTTGGAAAACAACTGATTTATCTTCTCATTTATAAATATGTGTACGGTGGGGAGAGGGTGGGTCTGTGCCACACACTGTGCAGCTCACCAGGAGCATCCAGAGGGAAAACAAGGCAGCCCAGGAGAGTGGGGCTGGGCGGGTTATAACTTTCCATCGCTGGCTCAGGAGAAAATCCAGCTGTCTGTGTGGGGTGTGTGGTCTGGGTTTGTGTCCACTGCACGTTGTGCTGCTCTGGAAGAGACTCCTAAACTTTATCCACTGGTCTTTGGTCACTGATTACTGACAAAAATCACTTTGGTTGTAAGGACAATGGGTTCTGCAGGGTTCGGAGGGGGAGATCTTGTTTCTGCTCTGGGCAGTGGAGGCAGGTTGGGTCTAAAAGCTTGTGAGCAGTTTGTGGGATTGAGGGGAGCCTCGAGGAATGTGATCAGAGACATTCCCAGTGAAACCTAAGCAGAGCTGGAAGGGCCATGGGATCTTGGTGCTTTTTGGAGGTGGGATGGTCCAAAACCTGCCAGGCCCTGACTTTGCAGAGTGCCGGGGTGTTTCACCACCCCCATGCCATGGTTGGGAGCTGGCATTGGCAAACCGAGGGGAGAAAAATAGCCAAGCTTGTGCAGTGTGTTTCCCTGCACACCAGTACAGGCCTGAGCTGGGGAACAGGAGCAACTGGGCCAAAATCCAACTCTGTTACTGTGCCCCCATCAAAATCTCATCTCAGTGTGGCCTGAGAAGGCCAACCTGGTGAGGTTCCTGGCCAAGTCCTGCCCGTGGTTAGACTCAGATAACCGTGCTGATGTCATGGGTGGAAGCGTGGCCAGCGCTGGGCACTTTTAATAGTAGTATCTCATTTTCCTGCTCCTCTGGAGAGCTCCTGGCAGATGCCAGCCAGAGGCTCCCCGTGAGGACAGCATGTCCCTGGGTATCTCCCAGGCTGGCTGCTGTCCCACTGCCAGGACAACCTGCAGCCTGGTTGTGGGGTCTGTGAGTGCAGATACCACCACAGCCCTGGTGGGGCTCATAAACACCTCAGGGTCCAGCAGATCCTGCCTTGGAGCTGCCTGGAACTACAGATCTGCTTTGACTGAGCTTAGCATCATCGGGGGTGTCCTGCTTTTGTTCTTCTGGGGGGGGATGTGTTGTGCTCCATCTCCAGGAGGAGGAAAATCAAGAAAAATCTGTCATGCAAGTGCTTGTGAGGCTGCAGGGATCCACCTCTGCAGCCTGGTGGGGTCTGTGTGCTGAGGTCAGGCTTTGGGGGCTGATGTGCAAACCAAGGGACTTGGTTCTTCAGGTGGCTGCTTGTTCCTGAGGCTCTGACCGTAGCAATCCTCTTATTGCTTTGTTTTCTTCTTTTCCATTCCCTTATGAAGGTGGTACCTCCTGGGGAAGAAAAAGGGGGGTGGTGTGGGCACGGGGAGCTCTCCCTTGAGGCTCAGCTCTGTGGGGGAAGAAACAGTTAATGGGTGTCCGAGGCTGGTGCTTCCCTCCAGGAGGTCAGTTCACCGGGTTGTAACCTCTGCGAGTCCATCTTCCCAGCCCTGCAGCCGTGCCAGGGGCGGCTGCAGCTGCTCAGGATGTGGGGTGAGAACTGGCCGTGCCGGGGCGGGAACGCCTCCGAGGAAAACAGCAAAAACAACCCCCCGTGTCCAGCTTGGGAGGGGACAGCCCGGAGTGCAGGGGATGCCTCGGGTGGAAGAGAGTGTGGGAGTGGGAGTGTCCATCAGACACCTCCATCCTGCATCCCACGTGTCTGGGGTGAGCCTGGATGCTGCACATCAATGGGAGCCTCTGTCTGTGTTGAGACCTCCTCGCCACGATCCTCGTTTCTACTCTGTGTAGCCTCAGAAATTTACAGCTGATGGGAAAATCCGTAGGGAGGAAAACTTCTGTAAGATGCAGGGAGGGTTGTGGTTTGTCTGAGCGTCCCGGTGAGGAAGGAGGAATCCTCTGCCCCACGTCTGGAAGGTGCTGGTTGGCTCCGTGGGGCTGTTGGGCTAAAGCAGGGCCTCAAAAGATAAAGTCTAGTTGTGTCCTGGTCTCTCTTGCTCCAGCCTTGTGTAGGGCTCGACCTCTCCCAGTTGACATATGCAAAACGAGCTGGGAAGGAATTTCTGCCTTTTTCAGGATCTGGGCTGTGACAGTGAAATAAATCCTCCAAGCGTCCCTGAGTTTACTCCACGTCATCCTGCTAGGTTGGGGAGAGCATTTGTGTTTCTCAAATTTAGGGCATTTTATTTATTTAAAAGAGAGCGGGGGAGAAAGCCGCAGAATTTGAGTTATTCATTGCAAATATTATTATTGGCATTTTGCTCCTGTTGAGGGAAAAAAAAAATCAAGGGGGCAATCAAAACATTTCACTGGAAAATACACCCTGGCTTCATCCCACTCACATCTTGGAGGCGAAAATAAATATTTATTGAGAAATGGGTTAAAAACCTTTTTGTTGGAGCATTGTTTTCTGGGAGCAGGGGTGGATTGCCATATGCCAGAGCCCTGCCACCCAGCTGAATTTTGATTTTTTTCAGTTTTTTTTGCAGGATGGTTGAGAAAAGAAACAAACAGAGGAACTGTGGGTGCTGTGGGTGCTGCGGGGCTTAGGGTGTTCTTGGGTCCTGCCTCATTCACAGGGTGCTTGTTCCTGTGAGCATCCTGGTGCCTTTTGTGGGGGATTGTGTGTGCTCAGGGTGTTCCCCAAGGCTCTTGGCTGCCTGAAATCACCATAAATATCCTGTGAGCCCACTGTGCTGAGACAGCAAGAGATGGTGGCCCTTGGCAGGGGGATTAACTGAGAGGATGGTGATGGAGCAAGGATGCCAAGGGACTCCCTGTGCCCCATCTGGGCTCCTCTCCTTGGAGCTGTGCTGCTGGTGAGAACCAAATCCGGGGATACCTCAAATCACTGCGGGCCAAGTATTGCAGAGACCTTCCCTGCGAGCTGGGTAACCTAATTGGGCTCTAATTAATGCTGTTCTCTGGCTCTGATTCTCAGTGTCAGAGCCATGATCACCTCCCTTGGCGGGTGAAGGAGCTGGGTCTCTCCTTGCTCCAACCCCCGGAGTGAAGGGATGCTCCATGGAGTGAAGGGATGCTCAGTGGTGCCGAGGGATGCTCGGCAGAGCGAGCACACTGCCGGAGCAGGATCCACCCCAGCACTTCCATAATTGCTTCCTTAAAGGCCCAGGTGGGCCCTCCAAGCCAGTGGAGCTACAAAGCAATAGGGGAGGCAGCCTGGGTGGTTTTATTTTAATTGATTTTGTCAGGAGTTGCTGTATTTTATTACATTTAAAGACTAGACTCTGGAATAACTTTGAACGTTTGACACGCACACAAAAAGCAGCTTTCTGACATTTTCCTCTTTGCTTGTCTTTTATTTTATTTCTCCCCTCTCCTCCTCCTCAAAGGAAAGCGTGTGCCTGGAGGGAGGACAGAGGAGGAGGAGGGAGGAGCGGTTGTGTCTCTCCAAAGGCTGCTCGAACATCAAGGCAGCGCAAAGCAGATGAAATAATATTGCAAATAAGGATTTAAAAAACCCTACAGAAGGATCCCCACACATGCCAGCCAGCTCAAACTGCCAGAAGATTTTCAGACAGAAGCAATTTAGCCTGGGAAAATGCTCTATTGTTGAGATGGAAACTGGCTCCGAGAACTTGCCTTTTCTGACAACGTTTGGCTTAGAGAAAGCAAAGCAAAGTCAAGGAAACAACCTGAGTTTTTATTTAGAGGAGAGGGAGCTTTTCAAAATGGAGGGTGTTTTCCGAGATAAACAGGGAACAATTCCCTTGTGAGAAAGGGGAAAAAAGGGCTCAAATTAAGCCCAAATGCAGCTCCTCTCCTTTGAAATTTTGTTTAACATGGAGTTAAAAAATAATCCTGTTCAAACAGACCGTTTGTAAGCATGGAATGGTTGGGCTTTTTCCTTTTTTTTTTCCCCTCTCCCTTTTCTTTTATTGTGATCTACAATAAAAGTTTCAAGCTTGCACCTTGGGGCTGTAATTCTGGTGGTAACCGTGCCTGTGCCAGCTCCTGCCTCTCTGCACATCAGGAGGGGATGGATCTTGCCTTCAAAACTCCTTGTCTGCCCAGCTGAGGCAGATCCAGGGTGGGAAACTGAGGCAGGCGGGTGCGTCCGAGCGCCGGCGGAGCTGGGAATGGGGCCCGGAGCGAGGGCGTGGGGTGGTTGTGAAACCTCGGCTGGGACGGCGGCTTCCAGCCCCGCAGAGCTGATCCATCTGGGATCTCAGCTCCATAGGGCTCTCCTGGGCTCTTGAGGGTCCCAGATCCTTGGCCTGGGAGCCAAAAAAAGCTCACAGGTGGGGTTTGTGTGCGAGCCGGGTGCTCCCAAAGCTGTGGGCGAGGAAGAAACTTCCTAAATATTTGGTTTATTAAGCATCGGGATGAGGGCTGGAATCCCCTTCTGCTCCAGCAGGAGGTCATCCCTCTCACTGTGGTTGCTCCTTCTTTCAAATTCCTGGGGGATTTGATTTTTTTGTTAATCTCTCGGTTTTGGTGGAGGTTGGTGGTAAATTTGGGTTTGGGTTTTGTCTGAACCCTGAGCCTTTCCCCAAGTTGCATCAGCTGCAGGATTGCTGCAGAGCCAAGAGATAAAAGGGGCAATACTGGGGACCAATAAAATGGTAATGGGATTCCCAGCTGGTTGTTACTTTCCGTGGTTCTCCGTGGTTCGCTCTTTTGTGAAGTTTTGGCTTTCTTCAGCTTTACGGACTTTAAAAAAAAAAAAAAGAAGAAGAAATTAGGGGAGGGGGAGCTGAGGGCAACCCTGGAGCCCCCTGAGATTTACAGCCCCCTCAGCTCCCGGAGCAGATCCTTTGTGCTGCCAGGAGCGGGTTAGGGAGGGATGCCCCGTCTCATTTCAACTGGGCGGGAAGGCAGAAACATTTGATTATTGTTTTTCCATTTCTGGCTGACAAGCGAGCGCTGGAAAGTTGTTTTCCTTCTTTATATATTTTCTTTTTTTTTTTTTTACTGTGAACTCTGTGGGCTGCTGCGAGACAATTTGGTTGTGGGCAGCGCGTCTCCTACGTGCCCATTATGGAGTCGCAGTGAGGCAACGGCGTCGGTGAGGCAAGAGCGGAAGGAGAAGTGCGGGAGAGGGGCTGAGCTTCCAGCCAAAATCCACCCCGGGACACCGAGGTGGTGGGTGAAGCAGGGACACGGGGTTGGCACAGGATGGGATGGAGGAGGCGAGACGGTGAGTGGTGGCAGAGGCACGAAGGGAAATAGAGAGGAGCTGAGCCAGGGAGAGGCAAGAACAGAGCTGGGGGCACCACCACCGAGCTGAGGGAGTTGTTTTGGTTGCTCCTGGGGGTGAAAGGGATGGGTGAGAGCCGTTTTCCAGTGCTGCAGCTTCCCTGCTCTGCTCCTGAAGACCCATGTGTAAGTGGAGGCTCTTGGAAAAGGAGGATAAAAGAATGAGAGACCCCCTTTCCACCTAGTCCAGACTAAACTGGACTCTCCTTCTGCCCCCACCTCCCTTTTTTTGCTGCCCCGTTTTTGCGACTTTATCAGGCCTGGGAAGCCTTGGGCTCTGCCTGCTGTGGAGGAGCTGTGGTCTCTAACAGGGTGGAGCAGGCGGCAGATAACGGCGTATCAGTGGCAAGTCGTGCAGGGGATGCTCGTGGGCGCCGTGATGGGGAGATGCACGGCCCCACATGGCAGTGTTGGGGCTGCTTCTGGAGACCCCTCGCTCCCCACAGCTGCCCTGACCCACATTATGGTGCTGCTGCAGCCCGGGGGGATGTTTAGTGTGGGGCCAGGGGTGTGGGACAGAAGTGGTGGTACCAGAAGAGCAGGGGTACCCAAACCCTGCGAGGGCCCGGGTGACTTCAGCAGGTTGAAAGCCGCTGTCTCAGAGAACTCTGCACCTGCGTGACCAACCCTCCCTGCTGACCTGCACTTGGTCAAGTGTGACTTTCAATTGATCATAAAAATCCAGTGTGATTCACGGCGTTTCTGCCCTCCAGCCTGCCGGGCTCCGTCTCTCCGCATTCACGTAGCATGAGAGAGCAGATTGCCCTCCAGTTCATCCTCCTCATCCTTAATGGGGAGAGCTGTTGCTTACTGGGACTGCTCCCCTCACACGCTCCTGGAATTATAATGTCTTAAAGATGTGGCTTAGCATTTTAATTTAATTTTCTCTTTTTTTGTTTTAATTTATTAAGAAAACTCATCTCAGTGCGAGCTCCCAAACATCAGGGTGGGGGGAGAGGGAGGTGCATCCCTGCTCCATCCCAGTGCAGACTCGTGTGCGTGCGTGTGCGTGTGGCTCACAGACAGTGAAATTGCACCCTAGAGTTATAAAGCAATTGTCTAGCTCAGCAGCAGAATGAGCATGAAATGGTGCAGAAAGCAACTAAATAAAATTGGGTAAGGCAGATGCATGAAAATAATGACATCTCTATCCTGTAGTCAGGCACGCTTGCTCTTCCTCACACACGCAGATAAACTTTTATAACAGACTTCGCATTTATTTTCCCAGGAAACTCTTCTGCTGTGGAGATGTGTGTTGGTGTGGTTGTGAGCCCCTGCACCCCCTCTGCCATGGTTCTGGGGCTGTCATGCCGTGCATCGCTGCCCCTCTCCTCCCATTCCTCCCTCCTTGTCCTCCCTTTCCCTGTTTTTGTTTTCAGAGAGGGATTTTTATGCTCAGTCAAACACCAAAACGATAACCTTTGCGACTTCATTTCCTTTCGGCCGCCGTGGCTGTGCCGGGCTGGGGAAGCCCTGTGAGCTGGTGGCTCTCAGGGTGACCTCCCACGTCCCATGCAAATGGGATGAAAAGATGCTTTCCTGGCTTGCTCCTGCTTTGGAGTTTTCTCCTTTTTCCTCCCTGGATGGTGTAGCTGTAGTGGGCTGTCGTGTGGAGCTTTAGGACACAAGAGCAGGGATGGAAAGCCGGGTTGGTGCACTGGCTTTGTGACACCAGGGTGACACCAGGGCCACCTGCTCCTGCCCTCTGTATTTATCCAGCTACACAGATTAAAAGTGCCCCCAGTTGGGGCCTGGAGAATTGACTTTAGCTGTCATTTGTCCCCAGACACCATCCCCAGGGTTTCCCTGGGCTCTGTGCTGCTGTCCCTGCTGTGACACTGCCTTGGAGTTGTTGGCCTCAACAGAGGCATGTTCCCCCCCCCTCTGCTCCTGGGAAGCTGATACTTTTCTCAATGGTCCAATGTTTTGCTCCTTTTGTGCCAGGATCCCCGTTGAGACTGGGAACAAGCTGCTCATCTTCCCCCTCAAGAGGCCCTTTAGGTGACATTAAGACTGTGTCCCTGCTGTCCTCATGCCCTACTGTCCCCAGAGATATCTTTGGGCACTGCTCCATGTGCTTGTGGTGCTGGGGATGCCTTTGCTCAGTGAGGTGCTGCCTGCTGCATCCTCCCTGGATGCATTGGAAGGCTCAGGACTGAGCTGGTCGTGGATCCTTTCCCTCTCTGCAAGGAAAATTCAGCCCTGGGCTGTGCTGGAGCCTGGGGCTCCCCGCCCAGTGCCTTTGCAGCAAAATCTCCATCTCTGACTTTCCTTTGCTGGGATGTGTCCCTGGGGTCCCAGATTAGCTGCTTCAGTGCCCCTCCATCACACGCAGACCGGCGTGGATCCCATGGGTGGTCAGGAGCTGCCTGTTGGCTGCTCAGCCCCGAAGCACAACAGCTTGGGACGTGGCGTGTTCCCCTCCTCTGGAGTGAGGCAGAGGAGGAGGAGGAGGAGGAGGCTTCCCTGCAGGGATTGCTCCAGCTCTAGGGCATCAGGATGCCAATGCTCTACCAGCATTTTTGCTGGTGTGGGGCCACGGCACCGGAGTGGGGAGCAGGGAAATGCACACGTGCAAAAATCAGTGTGAAAGCATAAATCGGGCCAAGAGTGAAAGGTTAAAGAAATCCAGAGGAAGTGGAGTGATGTGTGTGATAGAAAGGGGTTTCCTGTACCTACAGAGGCCACCCAGGCTCCCTTCCTGCCTAGGTAAACGTGCTAAACCCAAAACTTTCTGCTCCCCTAAGCAAATTGTGGTCTGCTCTTCGGGCATGCTGTGAGCAAGCCGTGCCAGCCGCGGTGTTAATGCCTCCTGCTTTACAGTCTGCTCTCCCCAGACGCTGCCGTGGTATTTATGGGATGATCAGGCAGATCCTGGGCAGCACCACAATCCTGCAGAGGGAACAAGACTCAGGAAGGGCCTGTGCTGCCCTAAATTCACGTCTTCTCCACTGCCATCCTGGCTGGTTTTCTGCAGGTGAGCTGTGCCCTGTGCTCCTCATCAGGGACCCGACATCAGAGGGGCTCTGGGAAGAGTTAAGGCTCCTGGGACAATTACCTGCAGGCCCCTATTTAAGCACTTAGGAAGGCTTAGCTGATCCCAGCTGGAGATAGGCCTGGCCCCAGGCCAGCAGATACCTGTTGTGTGCAAATTTCTGAGACTTAAAACAACAGTTCAGGGCCAGGGCTTGCTGGGAGCAGGACCCCCAGTTGTGCTGGGGAGGGAGGGGGCTCTGCTCACCTGCTCTGGGTGTTGTGGGGCTGATACGGTGCTTCAAAGACACACAGCAAGGCAGCACCCTGAATTACACCCTGCCAGCAGGTTTCTCTGCTGCTTATAGGGTTGTGAGACACCGATTTAGTTGGTTAAAGGTTTTTTGCCTGTGTTTGGAGTTGTGTTTTGGTGGCAGTGCTGCCGTGTCCCGCAGCTCTGGGGCTTTGCCTTGGAGCCCCAGCGTAGTTGTACCTTGGGGTGTCACCCTCCTCTCGGGTGGGGGGGGGAAAACCAGCATTCCCTTCTGGCAAGTCGCTCCCTCTTCGTGCCTCACCTGTGGGGCAGGTTTAGGCTGTGGAAATCGGAGGCCGTCGGTCACCGTGGGCTTTGTTTAGCTTGGGTGCTCCCTCTTCCCATCTCGTTTTTCCGCCTGCGCCGGGATCGCCGAGGGGTGTTCGGCGCCGCTCCCTGCGGCACCCGGGCGCTCCTCTGGTTGTCCCGGTGTTGTGCCGTGGGAGTCGAGGCTGGGCGGGCATGGAAAACCACGTCTGGCTCCTCCAGCGAGGTTTCACGGCCTCTAGGTGTGCGCAGGAAATGTTGCAGGGCAGGGATTTCTTGCAGCAAGCCCTGGGTGGCAGATAACAGCGCTGGTGCCCATCTGGAGCCCCCACCTATGCACGTGGGGAGGCTCCACCTCTCCCAGCGCCTTCCCAAAACCCTGTGGCAGCACAGGGGCTGTGGGGCTGATCCAGGAACCCTCTAGGTCTCTTTCTTGGAGCAGTTGCCCTCGCCCTTGGATGCTGTCCCGGCTGCGTAAGGTGCAGCCCACCCTGAGGCCACGGCTTGGTGTAGTTCAGCAGCACCCCAGGAGTGGCACCCGGTGTTGGGGGAGCTGAAAAGCTGTTCTCAGGGATGCACAAGCAGGCAAACCTCAGGATACAACCTGGGAAGCAGTGGCATGGAGGGCAAAGCTCATCCCGGCTCATCCCTGAGAGCAGAGGGATGACTCAGTCCTGACCAAAATGTGGGGACCCCAAAGCAGCCCTTTGGAGGGAGGAGAGCACATGTCGGGGCGGAGAAGTGCCTGTGCTGGGTTGGGGTGTGAGTTGGGGTCCTTGGAGCCCGTGCTGGGTAGGAAGGAGTGAGCCTGGGGCTGGGTGCAGGGATGTGCCCGCAGGGTGGGAGCAGCCGGTCCTGCCAGTTCTCCCAGGTTCTGGGAAGTCCCTCGAACTGCAGTCAAGGCCGAGGTGAGAGCTGATCCCAGGACCTTCTCTGCCACCAGTTCCCAGGGCTCTTCCTTGGCCACTCCTGATGGCTCATTTGTAAGTCTTTGGGAGCACAGACTCTGGGAAAGCACCCAGCAAGTCTGGCCCTGGCTGGGAGTAAAAGCTGTCTTTTACAGAAGGGAAGGCAGAGCCAGTGCACTCCCTAATTGAATGCACCTTTAGAAATTAATAAGGTAGAACTGACTCTACCAAAAAAAAAAAAAAAAGGCAAAACACCAACCCCAGTGCATTGAGCTGCCCTGTAATTGTCAGTGTGGAAATCACGGGCACATGAGGACTTGCAAGCGAGTGATTAAATCCATAGCCTGGTTTCAAAAGCAGAGGAAATGGGCCTCCCAGTGCTGCCTGGCCCTGCACCAGTGCTGGGGGTCCCAGAGACCCTTTGGCAGAGGGGTCTTTGTTGGGGTGGTTTGGCTGGACCCCGGCGGGATCAGCAGCTCAGCATTGATTTCATCGAGCGGGTTCGAGATCACGTCAGCTTAACTAAGGACTGAGATTGACCCACTGTGATTTACTGACTTTATTATTAAGACAATGATGGGGCTGGACTGGGGGAGAGGAAGCTCAGCATTCCCATCTCTGCAGGGTGGGATGGATTCGGGCAGCACTGATACCTTTCCCAATTTTTCCGTCCTTTTTGCTTTGAAGAGGTAAAATCCTGAATGTACCTTGAGGAGGGTGCATTGAGGAGAAGGACTTTCCATCCCAGCTCTTGGCCCTTTCAGTAGCTGCAGCAGAAGAATGTTATAAGTAGCTATTCATCATTGCAATTATTTTATTAAGGGTACACTGTGTGCTTGGGAGCTGGAAGAGACGGAGCTTTGGGATGTTTTCAGCATTATAAATACTGGTTGGTTACATCACCCAGCTTTTAAAAAATGGTATGTGTTGTCCTGGTGAAAGAGGATTTGCAGACAACCTTGAAGAGGGGAGCCAGGTGGCTGTTCCCAGCAGGGAGAGCGGCTTCTGTCTTTGCATTTCCCTTGGGACCAACAGGGAGAGAAATCTCTGGCCTCTGCCTGGGGGGAATTTGTGTAGGGGTGCCCCTTATGGGCTGGAGGTGGTTGGAAAGGGCTCCTTGGGAGCAGCCACGTCATTCTCACAGGAGGTGGGTGAGCTCCTCTGTCTCAAACATGGAACCCCATAGCACAGCGCTGTGCCCTGCTCTGGGAATGCTCCGTGCAGCCTCACGCTACCAAACCCCAAAATGCTGCTCTGAGGGCTGTTCTGCATTTTTCTGTCCTGTGTGGGGCCCTGGGTGTTTTTCAGGGGTTGCCCACCCCGGTGCCACCCCAGCCTGCTGTGGCAGGGTGGCCGGTGGCGGGTCCCTCAGGCTGCACCTCCGTGTGCGTTATCGCGGCCGCGCTCGGGGTAAAGTCCACCATGGGAAAATGCCCGGTGGACTTTTAACTGGAGTCCTCTGGAGAGCCCAGCTTAGAAACCTTTAACTGTTTCCTGACAATCTCTGCTGGAAAATAAAGACAGAATGGGGGTGAGGGTGGGCTGCCTGTCCGGGGTCGGGTCGCTGCAGTGGGGGCTCACTGGTGGCAGTGCTGGGGTGGTGACGGGGACCGTGCCAGCTGATCCTGGGGACATCACTGCACGTGTCCACCCCTCCACTCCACTGGCTTTGTTGTCATACCCTCAGCTCTTGGCCCATCTGTGGCCCTCCCAGAATCCATCTCTGGGCATGCAGGGGCTGCACCAGGGTCATCGGATGGTCCTTGGGACACAGTTGTGTCCCTGCCCTCCTCCCTGTGCTCTCCCTCCCACTGTGTGGCCTGAAAGGATGAACCCTGTGTGTGGGGCATCACTCTGCAGCATCCATATCAATGGGAAGCTGCATCTGGAGGTTGAAAGGGGACTTGGCACTGCCTTTTTTGCTGTCCCATATGCTGATTTTGCCTCCTGCTTCAGGCCCATGAGTGCCCGAGGAGGTTTATTTCAGCATCTTCATCCTTATTCCATTTGCCTTTTCCTTCGCTTTTGTCTTGCAGATTTTTTTTCCCCCTGCAAGTTGTGACTCTTGTTTGCTCTGGGTGGGTCTGTGAGCACTGAGTGTGTTCCCCACTGCCAGCCCAGTGCTTGAGTGGTGCCTGTGCTGGTGACACCAGCAAAACCAAACAGCTGCCTCTGCGTCACAGGGCGATTGATCCGCAGCAGGGACGAGGCCAGGGTGTGCTCCCCAAAGGGATTTACAGAGGGAAATTCATGCAGTGCGGGATTTGTGTCCGTGGAGAGCAGCTCAGCGTGGGAAGGCATCACTGGCTGTCCCTGGAGGCACAGCTCTGTGGGAGACTGGGGAAGCTCCCCATGTGCCACGAGCTCTGCCCTCAGTGGAAGTGATTCCCGAGTGAGAAATTCCCACTGTGGAAGCCTTTATTACCGGGCAGAGCTAGGTTTGTTTTGTTTATCATCCATTTGCTTGGCTTTGGAGGCATGCCCAGATTTCTCCAATTTTGTGTGTGTGTGGATGTGTGATTTATTAGGATTCAAGGTTGGTGTTTTTTTTTTTTTCTGGTTTAATTTCACTTCCTCAAACTGACAGGCTGTTTGAACAAACTTCTTTTGGATGATTTCCTTTATAGTTTTAAAGGGAGTCCTAAAAATACAGAGAAAACACCATGGCACGGCCGATAATTAAAAAAACACCCCGTCCGCGACCAACCTCAGCCCTGATTTCGGTAATGGAGAGAGCTCAGAGGGTGGAAAAAAACATGAGTTCACTTTTTGGGTACTTAGAGCTTTTGACAGCACTTCAGGGATCACTGGCTTTACTTGTTTCTCTGTAGGGCTGATCGTGCCGTGATCCCGCGCACACTTGGGCATGTTCTCTGCTTTCCGCATGCGAGCGGTCCATTAAAATAGCTGTGCGTGTCTAAAGCTGTGCCAAGCTCCCAGCTTTGGTTTCCTCTCTTCGGCTTGATCTGTTCCGCAGCGAGTCAGGAAGAGGGATTAAAAAAAAAAAAAAATCCATTTAAGGAACACTGGAAAATGTAATCGGAGCCTCCAGAGAGCAGGGAGCAGGTAGGCGAGGGCAGAGCACCTGTAGCTGCCTTGAGCCGGGTTTGCTGCCCAGTTCTTGCCCGGGGTTTTTTTTACGAGGATTTCGCAAGGGCGAGGACGTTGGGTTTCGAAACAGCTCGGAGAGGGTTTTGCTGGGCGTTCTCCGGGGCTCGGCGCCGGGTGTGATGCTGCCCGTGGCGCCGGGAGCTGGTGGGGAGCCCCGGCGGCGTCGGGGGCACCCGGGGTCCTGGGGGGCTGCGCCTGTCAGCACAGAGATTGAGATGAAGGAAAACTTCCTTTCCCACTCTCCAAGCTATAAAAGCACGAGAGAGAAAGAGAGAGAGACAGAGAGAGAGAGAGGGGGGGGGGAGAGAGGGAGAGAAAGATTTCCCCCAGGGATCAGCAGTGATAAAAAGCCTCTCTTTTGAAAAGCAATGAGAGGAAAGAAGTGTGTCTAATCCTCCCAGAGAAGAAAGGCAGAACATCCCTCTGCTGTG